>NC_036237.1:5845035-5883066 GCF_002742605.1 Olea europaea var. sylvestris
TGGTTTAAGGTTTTTGTGTAAAATGAAAATAGGTTTCATATAATGCTACTTAGTCTTTCAGTAAGTCTAAGCTGCAATCAACTTTCTCAATTTCTATTTTATATAACATTTAGTAATTAATTTTCCATAATTAAAAACTAAATCTTAAAATTTTATTTTATTCGTCTCAGCCCCTTATTCAATACTTATTTTCTTCTCTATGAACAATTGATTTTGGTCTATTTAAAATGACATCTTGGGTTAGTAGTTTGAAAGATGTACTCGTTTCTGAAATTTGGACTCTTTTTAACCATATCCCCGTATTATATATTTTAGAAAATAAAAGATTTGACATTTAGATACGTACTCATAACCGGTACCTATACCCGAATCCGAACAACGTCTGCCATAATTGTCACTATATATGAAAAATGGTTAAGAGATGTGGGGAAAGAGATGTAGTGAGATGTCACTCGTCAAGACATCAAATCTTGTTAAGCATAAGATAAATTTTGTATGTAATTGCTTCTTTTGAGTTATAATTGTTAATCAACGAATATTTGCTGCTTTCAATTTTACGTTCTCTCAGATTGCAACACATATACACACTAGGGTAAAAACCATACTTTATCCAAGTTATCATAATGAAAACTCCTAAAGTGATTTCTTTGTCAAATTTAAAAATAAAAATCGGTTATTTTACCGCTAATTTTGCTTATTCTATAAAAATTAGACCAATATATATGGAACAAAGATTGGGTATACAAAGAAAGTTTTGAACCTGGCAGTAGAGCTTATATTAACTATATACTACTGGTGACATAATGTACTGCATAGGATAATATCTGCAACCTATTCTTGGTCATATTTTGAACTTCCATCTGGTAACTGGTAAGTTTAATTTCTTACTACAATTGGTAAAAGCATAGCTAAGAGGGTCTGATTGTTTTATATCTCTATCATGCCACTAACAAGATTTATAAATCGGAACTCAGTTTTAGAGTTGAGAGTGCCTAGGAAACATTCCTTGCATTATGTGTTTTCGAATTATCCCAAATACAATAGACAATGTAAATATATACATGTTATACATTTTCAGATTATCCTCAAGGTTGTGCTGCATTGTTGTAAAATTTGTTAAATAATGACAAATGTCATGATTTACTATGCCATATTGCCATTTACTTTACCTGCTGCATAATAACTTGATCGTAAGTTATCAATAATAATTTCAATTAGGAGCGGAGCAAGGGGACAAAACGAAATTTTTATAATGGGCTGATACATAGAAAAAAAATTCCATCAATTTTTTTTTAATCTTTTATTATTATTATTATTATTATTATTATTATTATTATTATACCACCAGTTTGTGGGGCTTCAGTTTCAGGAGTAAGCTTCCGACCACCATCCGATTCTGCTATTCAGAATGTTGGTGGAAATCAATTTATGATTCAGCATAGGAACATGCAGTTCACCCCTACAGATTCCATGGATTGGAGAGGTAAAACAGGTCACAGTTCACTCGATTCTCCAGAAAATTGTGATTATGAGCCTATTCCTGAGTAGAGAAGGTACTTTCCAGTTGCGTGCTAATTTATCTATTCGAGGAAAAGTTCATATTGAATTTTAGACCCTCTGGGAGTTAACGTAGTGTACAGTTTTTATGAGTTTCTCTATTGGCAGCTGACCAATGTAATTATTGATATATTACTGTAAATTTTCTGCAGACTCCTTGCCTTCCATGCTTGTAATTCATATTTATGCATCATGTTGGCCGGTATTTTTTAATACATAAAAATTGTGTTTGCTACATAGTAGTGGACATGACAGAACAAAATTTTTAAGCCCTTTTTTCCTCATTTAATATTGCGAGTCTTGTGTCACTGCATACCGATCATATTTGCTTACAAATTCTCAATTCCTGCAGCATCAGCTGGTTCACAACCCGTAAGATTTTGTCTTTGCTTACAGTAGCACCAAGAACTCTAATCTATATCAACGGAATTTTAAAATTGCTAGGACATGTTTGTTAAACAGTACAATAGACGTGCTATTTTTCCCAATTCTTGATCGGCTTGGTTGAATAAAATCCTCTTCAATGCATTCGATGATTGCAATTTACACAGCGAGCAAATAGACAGACTTTGAGTCCAATGGCATTGTTGTCTGTTTATATTGATGTCCGTTGATGGATGTTGAAGCCAAAATTTTGTTTCCAATGGGGTCCTACGACCTATACGGCTGCTTTGTGGCATTTATATTCTAAAATTAAATTTAAATAAACAATTATTAAAAAAAAAAAAAACATAAAAATATTGTGCGTAACTGGCCTCTATAGTCTGGCTATTTTTTTTTAGTGGGGGCTTAATTTAAATACTGATTTTTTAAACACTAGTTAAATTTGAACATGCGTTGCACGTTATTTTAAAATACTTTATAAATGATGTAAAAGTAATATTTGAAACCAATTTGTTGGAGGATTTAATGAGCTTCGGACGAATTATAGAAAATAAGATTTAGCAATAAAAAATTAAGAGAAAAAAATTGTTATAATTCAAATTTTTTGTAATGATGAAATGTTATAAATGAACAATCTTTTTATATTTATATTTGATACATAAAAATTAATTGTTAATACATAAATTTAAACATCCATTAAAATTTCAAAATACATGAATATAAATTAATCTATAATAACTCTGAGTGAACTACCCAAATGGTCACCGAACTTTGTAAAAGGTTTCCACGTGATCACTGAACTTTAAAAATCATCAACTTCATCACTGAATTTAGTGACCCATAGGAAACCTTTTGCAAAATTCAGCGATCCTGTGTAAACTTTTTACAAAGTTCAGTGATGAATGGAAGATTTTTATAGTTCAGTAACCTCGTAGAAATCTTTTGTAAAGTTTAGTGATGAATTGTGTGATTTTTAAAGTTCAATGGTCCTGTGAAAATTTTTTGCAAAATTCAATGACCATTTAGATAATTTACTCATAATAATTCAGTGGTAGCCCTGACTATAGGAGAGGTAAGTGATCGCCTAAGACCTTATTTTGGTGAGGGCTCCAAATTATGTAAGGTTAATTGGTTGGTTGATGAAAAACGAAAATTATATTTATGAAATTCTTTAAAATAGAATTATCAATATGCAAAACACAAGAAACTAATAAAAGTTGAAAATACAAAATTTTTTAGAAAAAACATATAAATAACATAAAAATTAGAGTGATGATATTTAGCCTCACTGGAGTTGCAACCACAGTCTAGATGATGCTAACGTGACATTAAATGATAAGTGGAACTGAATGACTCATTTAATTCCACATTTCATATAGCTTATCATCTATCGTCACCTAGACGGGAGATACAACCCCAATGAATTCATATATCATTACTCTAAAATCTATTACTTAAATTTATTTATCATATAAATATATCACCAACATTACTTTAACTATTTATCTTCCAAACATTCATTTTCTTTCCTTAACCAAACAAAAAACGTCTTTTTGTCTCTTTAAATTCCACTTTGAATTATAACCCACCATAATTTTTTCAACCCAACAAGAAACGAATTATCTCACTTATTTTGAAGATTCAATCTAGCAGATTGGTGTGGTTTCACTGTCATTATTACAACCTTACTGATTTCTTTCTTTCTTCCTTATCTTCAAAACTTACACTATAGAGTACATAGGCTGTTATTATTATTTTTTTTACTCTAATCTCGTGATAATAGTCTTTTTAGATACTTGTTGAATGTACTTTGAATTTAATATTTTCTTGTCGGTGTATATATTTCTTATTTGTAAGTTGCTATGAATTAATATAAAATTAGTTGTTCATTTGTATTTGATCGACATTTTCATTATTTTGTTATATTTTCTCTCGCAATCAACATGATTTAATTTTGTACATAAATCACTCAAATGTATATTCAACTTTGTTTTAAATAGTTGCTATGAGAGAATGATCAATGAAACGAATAAACCCATTTGCCAATGCATTATAATTCTGTATGCCAAACTTGACTTATCATTTGTATTGTACGCTGAAATTTGATATTTTCTTATTTTCCTCTTTAAATTTTGAGATTTAGTTGTCTGTATTAGATTCTTTATAATTATATGAAAACTCTCTATGAGAATGCTCAAGTAAGCATACGATGATTTTTCTTCAATAGGCCCCATTTCTTAAGTTAGCATAAGGCTCCCAAAATGTTAGGGCTGGCCCTGTAATAATTCTAGATTCATAAAATTCAAGATTCATCAAGTGAAAATTGATTGAATCTAGATTAATGTGAAGGTTAATTAATTGAGAATTAATAACACAAATTTCATAAACCACAATAATTATGTAGTATTTATTACATATCGTAAAACGAAAAGTAAGATATTATTTAAATAATTGAATTGTACGAGGTTTAAAATTTTTCAAAAAATGATTCGCCTTTAGGTGATACTTTAATATAATCATAGATATAGATTATTTTTCCTAAATTTTAGAGGGTGTAGGACATCACTGGGCCCAATTGGCTCCATCACTGATTATATTCATTCAAATTATTATATTTTAATTGTTAATAAAGGTTCTTAAAATTTACTTGTTCATGCACTTATATTTCAATTTTTAGAGTCACATTTTATCTTTAAGATAAGATTCAATTAATTAACACATTGTCTATGTTAATGATTTTTGTCCTAATATTATGTTAATGTGTTACAATCTTTTGTCCAACTTATGTATTTGTAATTTGTTGCCTGTCCAGGCAGTTTCCTGTTCAAAAAGAAAAGGCGCAAAGCTTGCTCTTATAGTCAAGTGAACTTACACAGTGAATAAAAAAGAAGGAAAGAATTATTGTTTTTTTTTTCTTTTCTTTTCTTTAAACTGACAAGTGAATTTAAGGACAGCAACATGAATAGATCCTGATAAAATCAAACTTAGCTAATAGCTTATAGAAAAATCGAGGGACCAAGATTACTGCAACCTAAAACTGGGATTAGGGCATTTACAGAGTAAAAAATCGACTGCAACTCCAGTCGTAAGGCTGGGAAATTAATCATCTTGTTGCTTGTTGTTAGAATTTGGAAGAATATAATTTATGAATGAAGAATTCCTTCTCATTAATTGAATGAATATGTTACAACTCTTCTCATAAGGAAAGAAAACGTGTGTGTATCAAATGTAGGAAAGAAAATATTATGTAATAAAACAATGCAACTGATAAGGAAAGAAATCTTCCTAAATATGTAGTAGTCAATACTTGTGAATCTCTTCATTAACAAGCTTGGTCGCTAAGCTTTGATTGTTTGTTGGACTGTTGTTTTTAAACTACTGTACAATGCTTGCAATTCTTCTAGATTTGCCTTCTTAATCAGGCCATTCAGTATTACATTAACCTCCCCATAAAGAAATGGGTGGCTTTTCCCAGCTTCTTGATCAGTCAAGGGCTCAGACAAGTTACTGCAGTTGTCTCTCGAACGAGAATGCTCAAGAATCTGCGTCAGGGGCCGTGATTTTCAGTAATCCGTATAGACTCAATTCTTGTCCATAACCTAGATAGCCTGTAGCAGAGGAAAGAAACGGAGAGAGATTTGAGTAGGCCAGAGGCGGCCTTGAGGGTGCCCGAGTTGAGCGGTTGCACAGGGATTCAAAATTGTAAGGGTACTGAAATTTTTTTTTTTTAGTTGTATATTTATTTATAATTAAATATTTAAAATGTATATTAATTTTAAAATATAAATTTTTTATTATTGTGCATAAGATATAAAAATTAAGAATAATGTGACAAAGTATGTATAATGGACTGAGTAAAAAGAAAGCTGGGTAGGTTGGCTACGAATTGAGATATGCGGTTTTAATTTATTTATTTTTATACAACATAATTAAATCAATATTCCATGGATTCCAAAAAGCAACAGACAAGGCTAACTAATTATAATTTTTTGAATATAATATTCTTAATATAGTTTTCTACTTTAAACAATGTCATTAATGCTGGAAAAGGGAAAAGGCCCAAAAGGGAGATCTGGTCGGCGAGAAGTGAGAGAATAAAGAAAAAGTTTCATTTTCCAATCTTCCTTTTGGAGAAGAGCAATAAACTCCAAGGAAACGTCTCTTCAGAAATTGAAAATTGCAGGCGTTCTAGGTTATGTATTAAAATTTCAAATTATGTGTACTCTTCAGAAATCGTCTTTTTCATCTTTGATTTGACTCCAAAAAATTCTATACTTTCCTGCGACGATTGACAATCGAGAAAGCACTACATAATTTTTCTCAGGACTCGGGAGAAGTTGAACACTTACAAGTGAGTTTTTTTTCCTCAACATATTTATTTTTTTAATAATTTCTCTGAATATTCAAGAAAATATAAATTCCTTTGACTCTCTTTTCATTTGATTGGTGATACACAGGTTTTTGAAGAATCAAGATTTCTTTAATTGGTTATAAAGATTTTGCTGATTTAATATTTAATCAGGTGCTATCTTCTAATTTTTTATTTTTATTTTTATGTCCTTTAAACATTATATGCTTTTATGGTTTTTATTGTTTTTGTCAAATCGAAGTTTAAAATGTATCCTAGAAAACAACAATCATGATTTGGAAAATGAGCCAAAAAGAGAAAAATTGAAGAGTTGATAGAGTCTCAAAAAGGTGCTATTGACATATTTATTATTGAAGAAACTAAAAATGTGGACCACATACTTGAAGCTGGTAAAAATGAAGATGTTGAGGAATTGAGACAAAATGAACATGATATGCTTGACAATGTTGATGATAAAAATGAAAATATTGAGGAATTGAGACAAAATGAAAATGATATGCCTGACAATGTTGATAATGACAAAAATGATAACGTTGATGATGAATTTCCTAAGGAAAACGATACTAGTGATGATGAATTTCCTAAGGAAAACGATACTAGTGAAGATGTTGATGATAAATCTGTTAAAGAAAATGATACTAATGAAGATGTAGATGGTTTAGTTCATAATAGGTCCATTCCCTTCAACATCTGTGATCCAAGAACTTGGGATAATCTTGATATAAAAGATAGAGATTTGCTAGTGGTAAATGGTCCTACAAGAGACCTGTCACTGGAAAGGGATCCAAAAGATAATTTATCTAGATGTTTCTTCGCAAGCCATTACACTCTGTATTTATCAAATGGTCAGAAACGTGATAGGCCATGGTTGGTGTATTCAAATGATCTTGATAGAATTTTTTGTTTTTGTTGTAAGTTATTTAAAAGAGGTTTACAAAAAAGTCGGTTGATAAATGAAGGATTTAATGACTGGGTACATCTCGGTGTCAGGCTTAAAGAACATGAAATGAGTAGTGTGCATATCAACAACATGGCTACTTGGATTGATTTACGTGTAAAACTGAACAAAGATGAAACAATTGATTTAGAAATTCAAAAACAAATTAGATAAGAGAAACAACATTAGAAGGAAGTACTGCAAAGAATAATTTATGTTGTGCAATACCTAGCTAAAAATTGTTTGGCTTTTCATGGAACTAATGAAAGACCTCTTGAGGATAGTAACGGAAATTTCTTAGGACTAATTGAAATGATTGTAAAGTGGGATCCTATCATGAAGGAACATATGCAGCGTATTGAAAGTAATGAAATTCAATATCATTATCTTTCACATAAAGTTCAAAATGAGTTGGTAGCTTCTTTGGCTTTTAAAATCAAAAGAACAATTATTAAGAAAATCAAAGAAGCAAAATACTTTTCTGTGACATTTGATTGTACTCCGGATGAAAGTCACCAAGAACAAATGTTCTTGATCTTAAGATGTGCAGACTTGTCTGGTAATCCAATCAAAATACATGAATATTTTGTTGAATTTTTAAAAGTGGACAATACAATAGGTCAAGGACTTTTTGTAGAATTACAAAATACTCTAATAACTTTTAATCTTGACATTAATGATGTAAGAGGATAATGATATGATAATGGATCTAACATGAAAGGTACGCACCAAGGTGTGCAAAAAAAATACTACTAGACATAAATCCTAGAGCATTTTATACACCATGTCGATGTCATAGTCTGAATTTAGCATTGTGTGATATGACAAACTCTTGTGTTAAAGCAAAATACTTTTAGTGCGCTATACAAGGTATTTATAATCTGTTTTCTAATTCTACAAAGAGATAGAAAATATTGAAAGACAATGTTAAAATTAATGTCAAGCCACTATCAGCTACATGATGGGAAAGTCATGTTGAAGCTATTAAAGCAATTAGATTCCAAGCTCCTAAATTAAGAGAAGCTTTATTTGAAGTCGTTGAAATTGAAAACGACAATGATGGAAGGTGTTGGGCTAAAGCTTTGGCAGCCCTTTATGTCGGAAATTTTGAGTTTTTAGTAGCTATGATCATATGGTGTGAGATATTGTATGCTGTTAACTTGATTAGTAAACACTTGCAATCTAATGATATGCTTATTGACGTTGCTATCGAGGAAGTTAAAGGGCTGATTGCCATTTTTTTTTTTTTAAATATAGAGAAACTGGATTCAATGATGCGATAAATATTGCTAAAGAAATTGCCATTGAAATGAAAATTGATCCTTTATTTCAAGTGAAACGTATCATTCTTAGGAAGAAACATTTTGAAAATGCTACTGTAGACGATGCACAATCACCTGAAAATTCTTTCAAAACTAATTATTTCTTTTATATAGTAGATTAAGCAATTGGATTACTTGAACAAAGGTTTGATCAATTCAATTCATTTGAAAAAAATTTGGATTTCTATTTTCTTTTGACAAGTTAAACTCATTAGATGATGTTAATTTGAAAGCATGTTGTGATCATTTTGATATTGTTTTAAGACATGTAAATTTTTGTGATCTTGATGGCAAATATTTATTTCAAGAGTTAAAAGTTTTGTGAATTCTTTTACCAAAAGAAATAAAGACGGTTTTTGATATATTGACTTATTTGAAAAGATTGGATTGCTTTCCTAATACATGCATTGCTTATAGAATATTATTGACAATTCCTGTTACCGTTGCATCTGCTGGAAGATGTTTTTCAAAATTGAAGATGTTAAAATCTTATTTACAATTAACCATGTACAAGAACGATTGAATGGATTAGCTTTGATATCTATTGAGCATGACTTTCTAGAAAATATTGATTACGAAAGTTTAATTAGTGAGTTTGGTTGTAAAAATGTGAGAAGAAATATTTTTATATGATTTGTTGCATTTAAAGCTTTACACTTGATATACATATTTTTTCAAGGTTTGCTTATATGGAATTGCAAGAAGAGGTCAGTGACTTGGATGGTTCTTTGTTGATGACATGAATATTGACGAAGTTCGAGAGATGTTTTTGAGCTATATTTATGTTTTTCTTGTTCATGTATGTAAAAACAAAAATTTAAATATCATATTTTTGCAATGAAATCATATTATTGAAATATTTTTTTTAATATATGTTTTAGTTACTTGAAGGGAGTACCATTTTAAAATTTCACATAGGGTATCCAAAATCTCAAGGCCCACTTAACCCTTAGCATCTGCGGGAAACAATTTCATATGATCACTTGTATGCATTAGAAATTAATAGCTCAGTCATATGATTACAAAGATTCACCCTGTTATCAGTTGGAATATAAGATGATATCTAGAATCACAAACTGGAGCAAATCTTCCACTACAATTCTGTTTAATGGATTTTTGTCAAAAAATTCACTAGTAGGTAATAACCAGTGTTTTAAAAGGTGGGAAAGGACGAGACCCATGCATGAAGAAGGTAGTGCAGGCATTCGGCAAAAGGAGCGACTAATATGGGCCAACGCCAAAAGATGCAACTAATGCAAGTATAGGCACGCCCCTTTATTTTTTAAAGTTAAAAAAAAAATTAAATAAAATAAATTATAATTAATAATATTAGAATAATTAAAAATATATATAAAAAATATGTCTTATTGCGCCTATGCTCGTAAGGCTTGAGGCCCACCCTCACCGTCTTACCATGCCTCTTAGAATCTTGGTAATAACATGTTCTTTGGAACTCAATTTCGAAACCTTTGTTTACCATTTTCCATTTAACTAACAGAAAAATTGGCTCGTAGACTCGGTTAAACATCCCAATTGTCATTAAACTTTTCCATATGTTTTTCAATTGCCATTGAACTTACTAATCCCTGCTCCATCATTTTCCATTTTAAAATCAATGGACTAAATTAACTTACCAATAATTATTACATCCATCATTCCATCTAGCACGTCATCTAGTAAATTAACTTTTAGAACGATGAGTGACGAAGTGGCAAATTGGATAACATTTTGTTAAGTTTAGTGGCAATTCGAAAATATTTGAGAAAGTCAAGGGTCGCAACTCGAATAGTTTTTAAAGTTCAATTGCAATTGGAAAACAATTTGATAAAGTTAAAGTGCCAATTGGGATATTTAATCCCTCTTAAGCTAGACCATCACTGTTTAAAATTTTATTTCAATTTTAGAGATATTTCCAATAAGGTTTGTGTTATATGTACATAATGGTGTACACACAAGCTTACACCCCCCACACATGGAAGAGGGTTCATATGTAATAAAATATTCGTAACAGGGTGTACAAAAGCATTTCCCTTCCAATAAAGTCTTATATTACAGCTTCCTATATATTCCAATAAAGCATTATGTACAATTTTTTATGTACAACAAGAATTACAACAAGAATTATTCTCTAAGGAGTGTACTATGTGAACATAAAAAATTGTACATAAGACACCATTACGTACAATTTTTTATGTACAACAAGAATTATTCTCTATTTTAACCACTGAGAACACAAATATAAAGAAATATATGTTTGTTGTTTGTGTATGTTAAAAAAAACAAATATTTAAATATCATATTTTTGCAATGAAATAATATTATTGAAATATTTTTTTTGCTATATGTTTTAATCACTTGAAGGGGGCACCATTTTAAAATTTCGCACAGGGCATCCAAAATCTCAGGATTGGCTCTGGGCTTACCCTGAAGCGAGCAATATTTTTCACAAAGACGAGGGTCACAAAGAGGATAACCACTCATAATACTTTATGTGGGCAAATTGCTATGCAAAGACATGGGCCAGATGGTCCTGGGCAGCATGCTGGCTTACCTAGAAACGAGCAATATTTTTGACAAAGATCCCAATCACATCTTTGAGCACCGATCGCTAATGGACCACTAATATATGCTTAATACAGTGAAAGTGTAAAAGATGAGTTAAATAAGTGTAAGAAAATGCAAATGTTTTGCTTGAAATTAATTGTTACGGTTATTTCATATTTATTAAATGAACATGCATGCATGGCTTATTAAACTAGTTGAAAAGCTGTGGAGTTGAATAAATTTCGAACCAATGGACAGGGAAACCAACAGCAAGAGGGACACCACTGCAATAATTGCACAAATGGTCCCCCAAGTCTTTAATGCAAATCTAAGCACGACAATAATGAGTTAACCAAAATTATCATATTAACTATTCGCGGATGAGGTACAAATGCTTTTAAAAGGACACAACCATATCATCAATGAATGACACATATCATCCAAATCTTGGATTAGGTATTTCCTAGACGAATTTGCACTAATTGTAGAAATAGTCCCAATGTATTGAGAATATGTGAATTTAGGACTACAGTTTGAATCATGACGCTTATCCTATCCATCAGTTTTGTCATCCATCCAATAAAAAGGAATTTAGCTTAACGTTAATGTAAGAAATACAAGAAAATTAAAAGAAAGCCATCACCCGAATCATTGAACTCTGAAGGAAGTCTGAAAATTTTCAATTAATGTCTCCAAATCTGAATCCAACCGATGAATTCTATGTTCTTCAATGTATCATCTTTCTTTTTTCTCTCTAAAGAAGGCTTTTAATATGATAAGAATTAGGTTTTTTTTACGTTTTGGCCGGCTCTTGGTATAAATTGGGCGCCAAAAGATTACACACAAAAAATTTCCAAAACAAGATAAGGAAACATAATTTTTGTATCAGAGTTGAACCATGCGTATGCATGTTCAATTGATGTGTACGCATAGTTCCCTTGAATTGGTCTCTAAAGTGCCCAATTTCAACTTGAATTGGTCTTTGAAGTGCAATATTTCAACCTTGCGTACGCAAGGCCTGTAGCCTATGCGTATGCATGGTTCAATTTTTGGGGGCCAATTTGCAAATTGGTTCCTGAACTTTCTCAAGTGTGTTTTGATCATTTTTCAAAATTTCTCATCTCTTTGACTTCTCTTCAATTCCAATTGGATTTTGGTGTTCTCAAACCATCGTCTTGCAATTCGACTCAACTTTTGAATTATTACATTTTAGTCCCCAAATTTTGGATTTGCTTTATTTTAGCCCATTTCCATTCTTTTTCCAATTCTTCTTCGAAACATGAATTTTTTTCCTAATAAAAGCAATAAATTACAAATTAGTACTAATCCGTCCAAAAAATAACAAAATATCATCATTTAGGATTTCAAATAAGTGTAAAAACCACACTTATCAATTTACCTTTAAATGCTTGTCTAATCGCCAAAGCCATTTGTTGGTGCATCCCATATATAAGCAACCTCAAGACTGAAAAAAGGGACAAATATCGCTTTAAAATCACGTTCTCTTGTATTCCTCACGTGTTCAAGTCTCAATCCTTTCTCAATTTTTTCTTCGTACGATTTTTCTAGTTTTTCCTTCACCTCTTCTTTATTTCCAAAACAAAGTGACTAGTCCAAATCGATCCACATGCATGCAGGTCCAAACGGATTGGCCTGCCAACCTCCTATGTTGCGGACTGCTCTGGCCAGGTTTGGTCAACATGTGTTTTTTTTTTTTTTTTTTAACCTTCTTCTTTAATAAATTAATTCAATTTATAACTAATCTATGATTGAAATATATAAATATTCTCATTGATAGCTTTACAATTTACACTGTTAAATCATCTGAAAAACATAAGAAAAGTAATTCACGATTTCCCCTATCATCTTACTTTGGTTTGCAACCTTTGACATGTTTAATGCGTTTGAAACTTAACGCATGTGTGCTTCTCACAAATATTTTCATAATGTATTTCTATTATTTTTTTATACAAAAATACGCTGTGATTTTGTTATTCGTCGAGGCTAATATAGCATTACATAGTTATTAACATTGGATCTCATCGACTTGTAAGTTTCTTTTCTTTCAATGAAATCATATTATATATTTGTGAGTATTCCTTCAAAGCTATGTATAAAGGTGTTACTTTTTTACAATTAAATGAAAATATTTTCTAATCAATCAATATAAGAAAAAATTGTTATAAAATAAAGAGATAAGAAGAATAGAAGATAGTAGAGATGGACAAAACTCTTGAGAAATTCATTATGTTAATAGTCAAAACACTCGTGTTCCTCTAGAGCCTTTAATAAGATGTGCATAACCCGATATTATAATTACCTTAATTTCTTTTATTTTATTTCTCGTTCACATAGAAATGGTAAATTCAACTAAATATTTAACATACTACATATACCAACGTAGGTAAAATGAGAAGTATTTCCTATCTTTACTTTCTCAAATTTATATAAATCCAAATTATTTTGGATCAATATAATGCAAATGGACATTCATATAGAGAATGATCAATGTAACATCCACATATGTGTCTAATGACCATTAGAGTTCATCTCTATTCAATGAATGGAAATGTCCAAACGTCACATACCAACAGGTGCGGTCACCATCATTGGTACTCAAGATGTTGTGTTTGGGGTCCAAAATATGGAAGAAAAAAGTATTTACACGACTCTACCACCCAGTCAATTCTGTTATACTTAATCCCTCTTTCTCAACAAATAAGTACTTGGCCCACTAAAATCCTACATAGTGGAGAGATCGTTGGAGAGGTGACAAAACTCTGTACTTTTCATTATTCAATGAATAAATTTTAACAATTCAAATTAATTGAAACCAAAATTTAACGACCAAAATTAGAATACTACCGTAAACAATGACCCCTAAATTATAAGGCTTTAATGGGAGTTATAATATGAATATAATATACTCCCCTAGAGTAAGTAAAAAAGTCTTATGGACTTCTAGATAATACCAACAATGCATTTTCTTTTTTTCAAAAAATGAAGCTCAAACAAGGCTAAATTATCTAAGATCCAAATTTCACCTCAACATGGAGTGCAACCACATAATGAGAATAAAGTACATAAGCTAGAGACAACAAAGATCATAGGTTAACAACAAAAACTATTGCACAATGGATACACACACAAAATCAGCTGCATTGCTCCAAAATCACACATGCCACCAAAATTGCATGTGATATACTTGTAATGGTGTGTTTAATAGCACCAAACTTGCACGTGAATCATATATGATGTATTTATAATTGCGTATCTAATAGCACGTGCGTCACACATGATGTATTTTTAAGTACGTATTTTAGAGCGTGAATGTATTTTATAGATAAACAATCTTAGCTCATGTTTTGGCTCCAATAAAATATTTTATTTTGTTTTTTGAAAACAAAAAGTGCTTTCGAGTAGTGATTTTTTAGAGAACGCATGGTTAAAAATTAAGAAAAAAATTTAAATTCATATATAATATTATTTTATATGAGAATATATGATTGAAAATGAATTTTTGAAAAACGAAGTCTAAACTGAGTTCTTGTTTGATAGGCATTTTGATAATTGATTTTTTGATCGTTAGAGATAAAGTGGGTTCTACCCGTAAGAGAAAAATTCAAAAATAACGGTTGTAATAGTGAAATACTAATAAAAAATTGATTTTAATTGACTTTTTAGCTGTATCAAACAAGTTGGCTTAAGCCTAAATTCATTAAAAAAAATAAATTAATTAATTAACTTTTTTAAGTGTTACGTTTGACAAAATGGGAAAGTCGCTGGCCAAACACGCAGACAAAACGTGTTACGTTCCTCTCACGTGCGGTAGGAATTAGTTTTTACATAATGAATAGACTGCGTACCTTTCTCTCTCATACTCACACACCCACTCTGCTCGCATACAGATACACTTTTCTCTGCTTCCAAGGGTTTCGATCTCTCTGTAAATTTTATTCCACCGACCTCAGATTACAAATGGAATTCGAAATCCAGGGTTTGTTAAATTTGTAATGAATTAATCTCCTTTCTCTATCATCATTTTTGCTCGTTCAATTCGAAATCTTTGAAGATCTGTATTAACGAAAATTAAAATTCAAAATTGGAGGTAATCATTGGAGTTGGGCCATTTGAAGGGTCTGTTTGATGATTAGAGAAGCTCTCAAACATTTATAAAATATTGACTGGTCAAGTTTAAGGGGTTGAGAGAGATGGACGTGGATTTCAATGGTGACGTGGCGAGTCTTGATGCTGAAATGCTGCAGCTGCCGGATGTGTCTCCTTTGGCTATTAAAGCTAACCCTCACGTGGCCGAGAAGCTTTTTGATCAATGGCTTTCGCTCCCTGATACCGTATCTCTGGTAATTTTTGGTCATTTTATTTAGTTATTAATTGCCTATGAATGTATCATAGAACTTGAAAGAGACAGACTCCAAAAGCTAGCCATTGAGTTTGGGGAACCCAACCTATGCAAAGGAAGCACGTACTTCCGACTTGGGATTCAGGTGCCCATGCACCGCAATGGCAACTATGACAGAATGATCGATACTGTTGTTATTACACATATGCTGTGAATCTGTGTGTTTAAGTGGAGTTTCTTGTTTGTTTTGCCTGTTTATTCATTGTGTTGGTTGTAAATTGGTTTTGTAGATGAGGATAAATAACGAAAAGGACTAAGCATGGATTTAAATGATTGGTGATTTTTAACCCACAGTGTTGCTTGGACACAGCGGTCAATTCTGCAGAAGTTGCGAAACGGAACCAAAACCAAGTATTGGTACTTGAGAGCATATATTCTGAATTTTGTTTACCAGAAAAGTGTTCTTTTCTGTTTGCATTATGGAGAAATTACTTATTTGGAGAAAAAAATATGGTTAGTAGATTTGGAGAAGATCAATAAGGAAAGATATAGGATACAAGCAGAGTACAAAACATTGCAGGATATACTAAGATGACAAATGTAAGGGGTCTGTAATTTATATCAGCAATAATGGCAAAATGTAACAATGTTGTTCCGATCAAGATTCGATTTACAGAATTTAATGACTTGCCAATTAAAGCAAATTCTTACACGTGGTTCCACGTGCACATTTTTTTTGTCTCTTCAGAACTACTTTTCACTCATAGAGCATGATTCTTTGAGCCTGTATGGAGTACTCGCTACCTGGCATAAGAAATTTGTTAAAGTTACTTCTTGATTGGAATGAGATAATAGGATTGCCTGAACACTGGTTCCGCTTATCGGTGTTTAACTTAGCCTTAAATAGACCGTTACTGTATTATTGTATGTATAGTTTTGTTGGTAAATACAACTTAATGAAACTTGATACATGTAGAGCTTGGAGAACCTAATCATTAAGTGGTAATATACTGACATCTCCAAAAGAGGAGAATTTGAAAGCTTGGCACTTGCAATAATTAATTTCGTAATCATTATTCCTATCTTCTAAGAAGTAGACCACAATGCAAGGCGAACATGTATTTCTGTACCTCACCACAGAGCATGGTGCAATGTGCTAATTTATTATATGAGAAAGAATCTAAACTGATGGTGTAATGTGTCCTCGCTAGTCTAAATAGAGTACATTTAGCACTCATGGGCTTCTATTGGGATGGGCTTCATATTCCTGGAACGTGCCCTATTTTTTTAATGAAAGTTTAAATGCAATTTGCGCCTCTTTCCTTCCTTCCTTGCTTCCTTTATAGTTGAAAGAATTACTAGAGCCCATCAAATTTAAAATGAGCGAAATCATTGAAAATTATAAACAGATGGCGTATAGACGGCCAATGGGTGACATCAGGGTTGTCCTAGAGAAGGGTAAGCTCTATGGTAGAACGGGCTGATCGAGAAGCATGCATTTACATTAAAGATTAGAATGCCATAACCTGCTCGAATAGGCCAATAAAGAAAGATATGGAATTCGTTGGAGTGGAAGGTTGCATGGGGTTGCAGCAAGAGAGGCTTAAGTTCTCATAATATGGTTATGTCACTAAATTGTATTGGATGAATTATAGAGTTTGATGGACTTGCTGGCCAAATAGTATCGTTCTTCTTGTATCTTGATTTTACTTCTTTTCTGTTTCTTCCCTCTCTTCCCTTTTAACATACGAATCACGCCTACAAAAAAGAGCTCAACATCAACTAACCATGCAGCTTAAGGTGACATGTACGATATCCTATTTGAATGTAATAGCAGTACATTGTATGGTGAGGCTCAAAATCACAATTCTGTGATAAAGATACTTTGAAGATTTAAAACCTTGGCTTCTAAATATCTAAAGATAATCCATGTGAATATCTTGATGTTGCGTTCAAGATGGCTATATATGGGCTGCTTTAATGTGTTTAATGCTGATACGGTACTTATTACGTTCTTCAAATAGCTTGCTGGTTATGTAAATTGCTTTTCGACAAGTTTGAGAAATGTATATGCCCAGTTATTGTAGATGCAATTCGTATTAGGCTCTAAAGTATTATGCAACTTATACATTTTCTTCTAAATTTTGCACTATTGACATATGCTGATACTGAAAAGGTGCAGGTGGCATCTTAGATGTCTTACATCGATTCTATTGCAATTTTTAACATCAGTGTGATAGTCTTAAGTTAATGTTCCTTTCTTCCCAATATGTTGAAAAGAAATTTATCTTCAATATTATTGACATTTGCAAGTAGAAGGCAATTGCCGCAATTCACTAGTTGTTTCTTGTGATATTGGACCCGTCCTTTAACAACTACCTAACTGTGAACTACAGGTAAAATCTTTGCTCATTAATGCTAAGGCAGGTGGCCCATTGAATGTCTCTGGGACATCATCTGGTACAAATGCTACAGCAAGCAACACATTGCCATCAATGTTTACTGCTGTAAGTACTCCTCCACTTTCACCAAGAAGCTCAGCGGGCTCTCCCCGGGTAATGAAACAGAGAGCAGGCCCATCTGCTTTAGGATCTCCCCTGAAATTAGTGAACGAGCCTGTAAAAGAGCTTATACCTCAGGTTAGACATTTTTTTGTATGATCTCTCATAGATTTCCATATTCATTATGGCTGTGGACTATGGTTCTGGGTTTGCAGTTTTTGTTTGCTAATGCTGTAATGATTGCAGTTCTATTTTCAAAATGGTTGTCCTCCGCCAAGTGAATTAAAAGAACGGTGCTTGTTTAGAATCAATCAATTTTTTCATGGTCACGTGGACGGACTCCAAATGAATGGTGGGAGTTACAACATATTCATACATTCAGGATTCTTTAGTTATTATAGAACAGACACATGCAAAATTTAAGCTCTATAAACTATCTCAATTTGTTAATTGAACTTATTTTCCATGGGATATCAGAATTTAAACCAGTTACTAAGGAAATTTGCAAGGTTCCGTCGTTCTTCTCCACTGCGCTTTTTAGAAAGATTGACTCTGATAGCACTGGAGTTGTGACCAGGTATGTGTATTCTCCTCGTATTATTGAGTTGTCTTATCGAAATATATGCCATCATGATTTTTAATTTATTTCTCTCCCAAATGCACTAAAATGAGAAAAGATCAACTTTACACAGGTAATTTAATCAAGAAAAATATGAATATTACTGCAGGCTCAACTTCTTTAAATATGAAAATGTTGGATTGTGTGCTGTTTATTTATAGCCTGTTTGGCAAAGATTTTTTAAAGCTCATTTTTTTCCAAATTCATATTAAACCATACATTTTTCCAAAAAAATAGTTTTGCACGTGAACCCATAGTTCCCCTTACATTTTAACCACACATTCTTGGAAATATCACTTTTCACAAAAAGTATTCTCAAAAAATCTATATTAAACAGGCTCTTAATTTCATAGTTGTATTTAAGCGAAGTCAGAATCAGGTAACAAGATTCCGCCTTGACGGTCTTGTAAAACCATTAACATTTAGTATTTTTTTTTGCAAAAAGGCTCAGTTATCCTTCTTTGAACTACAAATACTTCACAAGCATGACTTGTTTAATAATGTGCTCTGAAATGGTAGGTTTTAGAACACATTTATCCTGTAAAAGTTTGAGCAAGTGCATGTATTATAGATATATTTCTGCTGTAAGTTGATCTTGTTTCTCTGTGTTTGCTTCTGTGTTCTCAGAATCTCTTTTAATTGTGCATGCATTGTATAAAATTAGTATTTGATTTTCTGGTAGAATAGGCCACCTTTCTGTATTAGTACAATGTCCTGTTATCATGTAAATTATTAGATTTTGCATGTGCTGGAGCCAAGGTTATCATTATGAGGTGGTTGATGTACTTGAAGTTGATGGAGAATGCTATATTAGGTGTGTGAGTTATAGAATTTTATTCTTTTTGTCTAGAACTTTATTATTATATAGTTCAACAAAGGCACTGAGAGTGGGAATTTGAGACCTGTATGTGGATGAGAATGGAAAAGAGAGAAGGCAGGGAAACAATCAGATAGGTCTCCCTTAACTTAGTGTAAAGTTCTTAGAGAAAAGTGAATGGGAAAGACTTCGGTTAGGAATTTATTGTCCACAAGATGGAAAGTCTTAAGGGTTCTTATAATACCTTCTTTTTCTGTTTATTTATTTCATTAGAGCTTGGACTCTTGGATAATTGGGGAAGGTCTAGGGAACATTCATCTGTTCGATGATATTTGCTTAGTCTTTCAGGTGAAATTGATTTTTGTTGGAAGTGAGTCTGTTCTTAATCTCTTGGCAATTTGATGTAATCTTCCTTTGCAACTTAGACTCAGAAAAATGAAAATTTTTCATGGTTTTGAATGTAATGTACATAAGGTATGTTAAAATTGTGAGATAATCTGAGTAAAAGGAAAAAGGTTGGAAACAATTTTCTAGCAATTAAAAGGCTTAAAGCATAAAACTACTGTAAATAGTCTCAATGCTATGCCAAGGCCCAAATCCAAAGTCAAAATTATGACAGATAATTTTTAAGAACAAGATTCCTCAAGTACTTGTTGGGTTCTAACTGCACCTCTGACCCGTAGGTCAATACTTGGCCATGATGAGGCAAAAATAGTAATATATATTAGTGCATGAAATTTCTCAAGCTGCATAAACTAGCAGCTAAGTAGAAAATCACATGATTGAGTAGACTAAATCTAATAGCTTAGCAAATCCTATATCCAATTTAAGGAAGCTAAATCTAGCTTTTACTGTATCAGTTTCAATTGGAACTGATGATTTCTACTTTCAACCTTATTAATGCTTTTGAGTAATATTGGTTAGGTTAGATTAATGTACTCTTACTTTTGTCTATAACTACACATACAGGGATGCATTTGTCAATTATTGGATTAACGGCAACATGTTGACTAAAGATATACCAATGCAGATATACACAATCTTGAAGCAGCCGGATCTAAAATTCTTGAGTCAGGTTATAAGACAAGCAAAATGCTCTTTCATGCAACTTCTAGTTTAATGATTTTTATAATCCCTCTTCTTATTTTCGCAATACTCATCAACTTGATAATAGGACGACTTCAAACCTGTGCTTCGAGAACTTTTAGCTACTCATCCGGGATTGGAGTTCTTACAGAGTACACCTGAATTTCAAGAACGATATGGTATATTCTATGTTATTTACTCGACTTTACTTGCAATGTTTATCCTTGTATTTTGTTTGCTTTGCTAATTGTTTATATTAAGTGGCTGATTTTTCGTTGTTATTGCCATTATTGCAAAAGAAAATATTGGAAAATTTATATTTTGAGACAAACATACATAGAATACAACCGCATGTATAGTGTATATAAGACTGCCATTAGGCTTAGAGATGTTACATTTATGAGAAATCTCAACTTTTTAACTCCCTTATTCTTATTTAATAAATCTCTTGTAGTTATCTCAACAATATCATTATGTTGAAGGGTATCAAAACTCAGTTCCAGAAAATACATATGCTCTAATTTATTCTTTAGGCTTTGCCTTTTAACTTTATAGGTATGTTTAAATCACACATAATCTTAGCACTTTCCATTTCCACATATTCTACTCCTATACTTATGAGTATGTTTGGCTAAGCTTAAAAAGTTTCTTATAATTAACAAAATAAGTTTTAAAATAAATGATACTTTCAAATTAGTAAATTTTTACTTCTTTTAATTAAAAGGAAGTCATCTAAGCATGTTTGAAAACAAAATGTTACTTGAAAGTAACTTTTACTTGTATTTAAGCCTATCCAACATGCCAAGTCATTATTATTTATATAACCCAACTTGAATTTTAGTTACTCATTAAGGCAAGACGATCCTCTTAGCAACTCAAAAAGCCCTAACTTACTAGTTACCCCCCTTAGTTTCATCATCTAGTCATTAGGTTTGAAACCTACAATGGAACTCATAGTTAAAAAATTTTCTTTGTCAACTTCCTTCCTACAAATTTAAAAAAAATCATACAATTCTAAATAACTTGCATGTTTGCGTGTGCATCTGACTGGTGGATTTAGAAAACCTCTCGATTTGACTAGGTTACAGGTGTGCTTTTGGTAATATTGACTGCATCCTCCTACGTTGGCCGTTCCCATTGATTCCTACATATTGGAACAAAAACAATTCTTTTATGAGGCTAGGGATGAATTGAAAAATGAATAATGCCTGGGCATAGGTCGACTGTCTTGCATTTGTTTAGCAGTTAGCTGTTTTCCCCATTTATCCATCATTGTAGTCTGTAGACAATCCAGTCTATATTATATAAAATATTATAATGGAATTAGACATATTTAATGATGTGATGCAAACTATGAATCACCTTGAATTACATAAGGGTTAAAATATTTGATGTCAATATGGCACGAACTACTCAAACAAGAATTTTTGGTAAGCAAAGAGTTCAAACATTCTCAACCAAGAAACACTGAATTCTCTTTCGGATAGGCGATGAAAAGAAGGAATTCACACCAGTAGACTTGAAAGATATGACGCGATCAATTTGACCAGACACTCACCATTTATTTTCATTGTTCAAGTCTTTAACAACCCAAAAAATTACTGTTCACCTCTTTGCAAGGGTCAATCTCTTGTTTGCCAAAAATTATTTTTTCATAAAAATATGAGACACCTCGTGGCATTTTGATATGTATCTGAGACGTGTAAGATTGTGTTCATTCAGTGTAAGAATTTCATAAAAGAATACAAAAAATTAGGATATCCGAGACCTGTTTTCACATCTTTCTTTCCCATTTTAAATGTTAAAAGATTTTATTGTCAGGAGGCACATGTTGAGTTGGTTGACTGCCAGCATGAATATTTTTCTGACTTCGTTTGCCCATTACTGTTTGAGTTTAGTACCAACATTGTGCGAGTTAAGAATCCTTACATTCCTTTGTTGAAATTAACAGTTACAATTTATTGTGTTGGCCAGCTGAAACTGTGATATACAGAATATTTTACTATGTGAATAGATCGGGCAATGGTCGGCTTACCCTCAGGGAGCTAAGACGTTCAAACTTAATAGCTGCAATGCAACATGCTGATGAAGAAGAGGATATCAACAAAGTCTTGCGGTAAATAGAGCAGCTCATTACTGGTCTCTAGGGAATGCTTGTTTATTTTCACAAGGGATAATGAATTCTACCGTAGCTTGGAGTTCCTACATGGTGATAAGACTGTCAGTAGAATGTCATAGGATTGCTTTTTAAAAAGTGGAAAAAGTCTTGTTTGACTAGTTCACATATAGAATTAAATTTCTTGTTTTACTCAAAGATAAAAAAAATACGGCATAGTAACCTTATGCATGGTTTCGATTAAACTAAATAAATGGACATACCGAGATACGTTAATTTATCTTGGAGTATTACATTTATATGTTGCATTCTTATTTCATATTAACATAGATCCATATTGATCCCCATCGTCTTCTGATTCCATTCTCCCTTTTGTTGCAGGTACTTCTCTTATGAACATTTTTATGTGATATATTGTAAGTTTTGGGAGCTGGATACAGATCATGATTTTCTAATCGATAAAGAGAACCTCATTAGATATGGTAATCATGCACTCACCTACAGGATTGTTGATAGAATATTCTCTCAGGTTTGTCTTATGTAATTATTTTTTAGAAAAGCCAAATTCCCTACTCCTATCAAGAAAAATGATCTATTTGTTATTTAATGCTTCCTCCACCGCTTTTAATGTAAAATCTTTCATATTTGACTTAGATTCCCAGAAAGTTTACCAGTAAGATTGAAGGAAAGATGGGATATGAAGATTTTGTTTACTTCATATTGTCAGAAGAGGATAAGTCATCTGAGCCTAGTCTTGAGTATTGGTATGTCTATTGCTTGATTTATGAAATTAAAAAAACATTTTGCCACTGTCAAGCCTTATAGACTGGTACATTTGAATTTTCTTTCTGCTGTGATCTAATTGACCAGCTAACCAAAGAAGAAACTTATGTTTCAATTCTAAAATTAATGTTCGAGAGAGAATGAATTGACACTGAGTTTTAGAATTTTTAATTGCTAATGTGCTGGTCTTCAAAGTGGAGAAAATGGTAATGCCTAGCTCTTACGGTGTTGAGCTTTGGGATCAGGAAATTATTTTAAACTGATTCACTTTCGAGCCTGAACATGTTTGTAGTTCCCTGCCCTGCACTCCCAACACCGATCATACTCACGGGAGATTGAGAAATTGAGGGAGTAAATTCTGGCTTGGTTTTCATTTGGAGAGTGTGACCGATTTTCTCCCCGAGTTTCCAATAGGGGCTGGGAAAATGTCTGAATGATTTATATGGCTAGACATTTGATTATAGTTTCTGTTGGATTTCTTGGAATTATGGTAAAAATTATGAATGTTCATCATTTCCACACATATTATTGGTTCATGTTCACATTGGCTGCTCGGAGGATGGGGCCCGAGCGATAGGAAGTAGCTTTCTCTTACTAACAGGAACAAGTACATATTATTGTATGCACAGTAGTATAAGTCCAGAAAGTCTTTGAGCTTTCCCATCCCGCGCTTTCTTGATTTTTTCAGGGGCCCAGAACGCTAAAAGGTGGGGGAGAAGGAAGCCGAACCCAAGGATTGCGAATATGCTTGACTGAGATTCCAAGCAAGCGACCTGGGCCTAAAAGACTGCTTCTTGAACACATGAATATGAAATTGCTCCCGAGTCCGCGCTAATTCGGTTCGGATAGACTTCATTCAAGAATGCCGCCGCCCTTGGAATCAATAAGAAAACAAGTGCTAAGTTTCAGATCAGTGAATAACCCAATAGAAAAGAATGCATCTCCGACAAAGAGTCACTTTCTTATTTTATGTTTGATAAAAGTAGATCGAATTTCATGCAACAATTAATGAAACTGACGTCAGACAAGCAGGACGCGGGACCACGCGCTGTCACGCACCGGAGAGAGATCGGCTGAACAGCTGGGTTGGTTTGGCTATTCTTTTCTATTGAAAAGGAGTCAGCTGTCTGCGCGAGTCACCTTCTTCTAGGCTCCGCTGGACGAAGGTCTACGTTGCCACGATATTGTTCTATGGAAGCGGGCGGTTAGAAGCTCGGCCTGGTTTTTTTGGTGTCGTAGGGGAGGGATCAAGCGTACAAGTGTAGTTTAGTGGGATTGACTTCTAAAGACAGGAATTCTTTTTCATCTCTCCTGTATAAGTCGACGTCTTAACCTGACTTCCTGAGCTCAGTTGATTGTTGAAGCAGTAGCTCTGGATCGAGAGCTGGAACGAAGCTAGCTTGGTTGATCAACAAGACAATAGAGAAGCTAGAACATGCTAAGCTCGCGCCGCAATAACCCGACAGTCGTGTTTGTCCGATATGCATGTGTTAAGCAGATGAATCTTCTTATTGCAGGCTTGAGCCAATTCGAACCATGAATTCCATCTATCCGGAATCTTTCTTGCTTTCCCGGAAGGCTATTCCCCGATCCTCTACTTGCATGATCGTCTAGCCTAAGGACTGCAGCTTCTTCTGTAACAGCCTTTTTCAACCTCCCCTCGGGAAGTACGGTAAGAGGAATAGCCTATCTTCTATCTAGCCTTGAGCCCGGTTACCAAGGAACCATGCATAGCGCTGAATAGGGAGCCGCCGAATACACCAGCTAAACTATCCGGGTTGGTACAGTTGAAGTTGGTTCCGTAGATGTAGATCGGTTCAACAAAGTAATCTCATAAAGAAGCGAAGGTAGCATCACTGTACCCACTAGTGCCGCGTAAGTCATCGGGACATCCAGCCCAATCAGCATCTGAATATGCACTAAGTTTACCAACTATACTCCAGGCTCGTTTAAAGAAAGTTGAAAATGATGAGGAAATTGATGAAGCCTATACTGCTTTCATTAGCCATGCACAAAATATTCAATGCTGAAGCTAAATTTTCTATGGTGGAGAAAGATGCATATATCCTAGGTTGTGAATTGAAGCTTTTTGGGTATGAACGAGATGGAAGAACCAATGTAAGATAGACAGACCGGATTCCAGTGTTAAGTATTTCCCCTACGAGCGAAGGAAAAGAAATGCTTTTTTTCAAGCAAGTCAGGGAAGGAAGAAACTTCACTGCAGGGTAAGGCTAGCAGGACAGTTCACTGCTCGGATCCAGGTTATACAGTTTGGTCTTTGATGGCTCGGATCGGCTAAGTCCATTGATCTGGTAGGCTAGGCTAAGAGATCGGAAAAGATGGGCGTTAGACCAGTTTAAGTGAGTGGAAGTGAAGCGAATTCACTCAATCAAAGATTTTTCCTTCATTCACCCCGTTCGAAAAGACCTTTGAACTTACAACAACTTCGATTCTTTCTTTTCTTTAGAACTTCGCTTTCTCCTGAACCTGCGGGTGGTGCTGACTTCCATTCAACCCGCCTTCAAAATGAGAGATAGGCCTTTAGCAAGGAGATATCGCACGGAAAGCCGGACTATACATTACACGAGTTGTCTAAATGCCGGCTCTAGCCATTTCGAGTCACTCCTAAGTGCACTACCGAAATTGGGAGGATTCATAAATCTCATGGAACATTTTTCAAACTTATTTTCGGTATGTAGATAGATTCAAATGGGGCAAAAATTGACTTGTTTAAAGCCGATTAAATACTAGCTTAGAACTACTTACATAGGTGACAGTAAGGTTTACCATTGCCTGTTCTATCTTCAGACAAGGCATGACAAAAGTTCTTAGTAGAGAAGCTTTTAAATGGAAAAATATCATTGTGGAGTAAGTAGAATAATGTTGAAATGAAATTCTTGGTCAAACTAGCTGGTTAAGAGCACGCCTGGTCATCCTACTCGTGGAAAATAAGTGAAAAATAATAAACATTTTCATTGAGTACAGTGTTTCAGGAGTATAGAAATTTTTTTTCCCTGAGATTGATTACCGTTGTCTACGTGCACAATACTCCCTCACCATTAATTCATAGCTTATGTAGGTTGCCTTAACACAGTTATGTTAACAAGATTGCGACTTCCATTCTTCAAAATTGTGTAACGTGAACTTAAAACAGTCTAAACCTTTCAAGAGCATTAGCTTTCCCCTCCCATTAGATAAAATTCTTCGTAAACCGTAAAGGAACTGTTAGTTCTGCAAACAATTCCATTAAAGGAAAAAAATAAGCATGGACACATTTGAAGAAGTCTTCCAACAACAGGATATTGATTTCCAATTTTCCAGATCAGTAACAATACTCAACTGAAGATGACGATCATTATATCACGATATACCACTGAATCCTCCAAAACATTCAAACCTTCCAGGAGAAACAGAAGAGAGTGAAAGAGAAGAGAGGAACAAAGAGAAATCTGAGAGGAGTCGGAGCTCAAAACTGATCGAAATTTTGATTTAACATTCAAGTTGCTCTATACAAACTGAAGCCCTATAGGGTAAAGAATTTAAATCTAAGGAAGAAAAGAGTTAAAGAAGCCAGACATTCAAAGACTAGTTTTACATCATTCTTCGCATTCTGATGTTGCAGCCTCTAATCTTTTGCAATTGTTTATCTTTCACTGCCACTAATCCTTGATATCTTCATTAAACTGCCGAGCATAACCGGGATTTTTCGCAGCAACAGGCTTTTTATGTTTCTTGTCTTTTGCTCTCTTCGCTTTCATCCTACGTTTTTTCTCATTTGCATCAACCCATGCATAGTCAGATGGTATGTAAAAAGGGTCAATATCATCTCTGAAACTGCGATTTTCACTTAATTGTTCCCCACGGCTTCCCTTCATCCATGAAATCCATGATGTGGAACCTTCAAAGTCCTTAGATTTGGCATCTTGGAAATGTACGGGACTGGAGAGAGGGGTCGAAAACTCCTCCATTGGCTGAAGCTCCTCAAACTTTGTAAATGTCGCTAGGACCCGAATGGTTGGGACAATTGGGATGGCAATCTGCGGAATACATATTTATCAGTCACAATAGTACCCAAAGATCCAAGATAGCAATAAGTACTTTGAGCAGGCTATGTCAATGTTTTCAAATGCATTAGAAAAAGAGGTGATTATTTTGAACTGTTAAGGCATCAAGTTATGGAACAAAAGGATAAAATTCGTGCTCAAAATTACGTGAGATGTACATCACCAGCAATTGAATCTATTGGCAGTTTTAACCAATATAATGTCAACTCATATTTGAAATGCTAAATAATCTTAACTAGGATAATCAACGAGATGAATCTTCTCTAATCACTATTTTTTCATACATGTCCAATGTAAGGAGTGAGTAAATGGAGATAAAAGAACTCTTTGAAGATTTGGACATTGGCACATACTGTAATGATTACTAACAAATTATGGATGATGTGGAGAAAAATAACAGAAAAATCAAAATTTAATTCTCAAGAAACTCCCAACATAGACAAAAGGAAAGAACGGTTAAATCTATGTGTAATCCACGTTTTCTTGTGACCGGGCAAGATCTATTACTGAATCGGTCTACACCTCCTGAAGTAGTGATTATTTGGTTCATGCTTTCAGTGCATGAAGCAAATTTGACTTTCAACAGTAAACCTTTGCTTGCTTAATAGGAGATAAATATAATTAAAGATACTCTATATATTCTGATAAAGGTAATTGTACAGAAGAGGCCTGAAGACAGCGGCGAAGATATGTTAGGAATATATGTCTTGTTGCAAACAATACAATAACGCGTTGGAGTTTTATTTACTATAATATGGCACTAACAAATTGATTTATGAGCAAACAAAAATCAACGAATGCATGAAGATATGTAAAGTAAGAGTAACTTTAGTAGATGTAAGAGCCTTATATTTATCAATGATGGAATCCACCTTTATAAACGTACAGACAAAGATAATAAATAAAAAATATCTGTTAGGCTGGATACTGTTGCTTAAATAAGATTTGATGTTGTCTTAAAGTCTGGTTGGCACATGCAATTAGGATTTTGCTCCAATCAATCAAATTTCATTGAAATAGAAAGAAAAAGGGCAAAATCCCCAGACTAGACATATACCACATGAAAATATATACAATCAAGTTTCAATCACAGTGAAAAATTACATCCGAACCCAATACAAGTAGGGCTGGACTGTTAACTCCAAAAGAAGAGGGAATTTTTTGGTGCTTTTCAACTTCCATAAGAATATTCAACATCCTGATTTTATCAAAAATCCACTAAAACCTGATTTTAATCTCCACCAAACAGGGTTAAGTAAACTAATTTTAAGATACTCATACTCTATAATTGTGCTACATGAACTTGAAGGTAAGGAAAAAAGAAAATAAATGAGTGCATTTTTAATTTTTACGTTATGAAGAAAAATGATATCAGAGACTGCATATGTTACTTTATCAGTGAAATATCTGGTTTTTGCTTCTTGGAAAATGTGTACTTAATGCTTGGGGATGGTTACTGTAAATGACACATTGCTCTCTTAGCCAAGAACAAGGGGAAAACTCTGTGCACGGAGAATTACAGATTAGCTGAATTAATTTCATGAGATGATGAACAGCTAACACTTGTAGAAAATTATAAGCACAAGCCAAACTGCAAATATTACAAGAACAGCACATTAGAAGCAACAAAGATGGGAGACACTGCGGGTAGGAAAGAAAATAGATAACAAAAACAGAAAAAAGGTGCAACTGACAATGAACCAATCAAAAAAAAAAGACAGGAACATCATCAAGAGCAATAAGGGACATGACCGGTAAGTACCTTGACCGGAAAGGTGCCAGGAGGAAATTTAGTAGTCAAAACCTCTCTTAGTCTCCTAACAGCTTTTACCTTGTTAGCCAGTATATCAAGTAAAGGCAAGAGTTCGTCTGTTTTCAAAGGAAAATCTGGTGTCAACCACAAAACTGGTCTTAGACCTTTCTTATACTCGCTCTCATTCTTTGACCCACTAGGGGCCCCTTTCTTCTTTTTCTTCTTGCTGCGTTTGTCGTTGGATTTTTTAAAGTTCCCAATATCTTCCCTGAGAAATTCAGACGATGATAGGCTACTTTCATTGAGCCACTGCTTTCTATCATCTGGTGCCAACGTCAAGAATTTTTTCCGAATCTTTAAATCATCAGGATCATCTCCTGTATTTTTCAAACCTTTCTTGCTCCAACCGAACCAACTTTTCTCTTCTTTCATAGCAACATTTGATTCACAAGATTCAAATGAATGCCCATTATAATTTTCACGTCTATCCTGAAAATCAGATTCCTCATCATTCTCCAGACCATCGGAGTTCCCCTTGTGAAAAGCAGAATCTAACTGCATTCTTTCCTCAGCAGTTAAAACATCACTATATTCATCATGTCCAACACCATTTGCTATTCTATCATCATCATTCACCGCAAAAAGCTCCTCATCAGTCATAGCACCAGGAACTCGCCTTGACTTCACGCTCAATGACACGTGAAGCATATCATAAACCTTGGCCTTCCAAGCTCCAACTGACTCAGTCCTCTCCTGTCGTCTCCAATTCAAATGTGGAACAAACTCAGCTTGAGTAACATCAATTCCTGGCCTGTACATATTAGTTCGAGACATGCAAGCCACTTCACGGGCAACTGCAGCTTCTGATGGTTGAACTCCAGCTCCCTCAAAAGCATTTGTGATTTCTTTCTTCTTATGGGAGAGAACTATCAAAGAACCAGGAGGCAAAGATCTATTTCCACCTTCCCAAAAATAGCCCTCTCCAAAGAAGAGAAAAGTTTGATCAGACCGTTGGATATGGAAACCATCAAACCCAGCAAGAGTCATATCTGCACGGAGATTAGAACCGCGTTTCCATATCCTGTAAGTGTCTGAGGGAGCAATCCTACCAATAAATGGTATCACTGAGCTCTCAAAATGGAAGGATATCTCCATGTAAAAGTCACGAATCCGAGCTGCAGAGGCCACAATCCTAGGAAGTCTACGGCACCATTTGGCCCAGGCAAGAGGCTGGTAGTGTCTTGCAATGATCATAGCAATATTCTCCTCCCTAGCACACACTGCTTCCTGAAGTGCACTCCATCCATTTTCATTCTGAAGACTCCAATCAGCACCTGCTGACATTAAAATCTCTGCAGAAGTTGCATCATTAAGCCTCACCGCAAGGTGCAAAGGGGTTTCCCTGCCTGGTACATCCCGCCTATCAATTACTGCACATACAGCATCAGCATCCTTTTCAGCAGCCAAAGACTCAGTCTCTGTATTCACCTCTCCTGCCTTGGCCAGTCGAGGAAGGGAAGCAACAATCCCTTTCAGAACAACATGGTCACGCTGCAAGACTGCCAAATGTGCAGGACTGTGTGCATATTTTGACACATCTTCCATGGCCTTTCTTCTTTCCTCCACTTTGTATACCTTTTTTCCCTTTAATCAATGCAAATAGATTTCAATTTCTCCCACACTCCTTCTGAAATGCACCTCTAAAAGATCTTGATATTATAATGCAGATCGTTTTAGCCTTTAACTACAAAATTCAGACTTTTCACTAAAATGATCATTTGACATTGCAAGTTTAAAACTCACATTGTGATATACACAAGACCCCATCAAATATTGATGCCAATTCCGAAAGCTGCATTTCAAGAAAGTAAACAGAAACGGCCAAAACATTAAAAAGCGGGAAATTAGCATAACACATCATCCGGCCCTACTTCTGCGTACACATCAATTAAACTTGAGGGAAAAAAGAAACAGAATAAAAAAAACGCAATCAAGTACGCTGCTCGCGCGTATAATCGTTAAAAATATAGAAAATTACCCGATATACTAAAGGTGATCTAGTTTCGATCAGAATCTTGAATGCGATGCACTCAGTTTTGCGCCACTCTCTTTCCCTCTCCCGTCCCCCCCTCTCTCTCTACATATATATACACACACACGCTCTTTATTGTTTTGGTGAGATTTGAGAGGGGATCATGTTTCAGGTTCGCGGTTGATTTGTTATTTTGGTTGCCTGGAAAGGGATTTAGACGTTTGCCCTTCCTCTGGAGATATATTACGAATCTAACATCTAAATATTTTAATTGACCTTTTTCTTTATTCAAACATTTTATCCTATAATTTTTAATTCTTTTATCTTTATTTTTTTGGTTCAATTTTCTAGACAAGTAGCAAGTTCAGTTAAATTTAGAGCATGTTTGAGAGTGATTTTGATAATTGATTTTTTGACCGCTAGGAGAAAAGTAGGGTCCACCTGTGGAAAAAGAAGTCAAATATAACGGCTAAAATAATGAAATAACGGTCAAAAAATCAATTTTTTAGATGAAAAAATCGCTCCCAAACAGGCCTTTAGATCATGGTTTGAAAAGAAAAAATTACCTATAGTTAACTCTGTTTACAAACAAGCAAATTACTTTTTATTGGCATATTTTCGAAAACAAAATATATAAATATATATTACCCTTGTTTGATAGAAATTAAAAATAAATTTTTAATAAAAATTGATGAAATATGTGATTAAAATTGATGGTTAAATTAAAATCTAAATTTTTAATAAGTAGCTCATCACCCTTTTACCACCATTCGCTTGCAAGAATCATATCGGAAAAAAAGGTTTAAGATTCTCGAAACAACTATGTGCAAGATTTTGTTCTTGCAAACAAATTGTAGAAGGCTGATAAGGTCGAATCCACAGGTATAGTTTTTTTTTTTTAACTACTTTATTAATTTATATAAGGCAATGGCGGTGACCCAGCCGTCCACGAAACAAAATTTATTTTTTCTGAATTATTTTCTGCAAGGTAATGGTGGTGCCATAGCCATCCACGACACAATCTTATTCGTGGAGGTGGCGTTTTCCACGAGGACAACCAATTCAAGTCACGGGTTGAAGTGACTGTTTAAATCCCTGTTAGTGCCCCTATTTGATTAGCATCTCTCATCCATCCATACGTAGTTTGTTTTATCTTAGAAAATGATTATCATGTCACCCATTACCCATCTGCACATCAAGATTTGATATTAATCCATTGACGTACAAATCAATGTAAATGTAAATGTAAATATAAAGACTACTACTTTTCTTCATCTTCATTGTGTTCAACCCCTTTCACGACCATTATTTGGGAAGAAAAAATAATAAAAATAATAATATTCTATATTTTCATTTTCAATTATATATTCACATGATAAAATATTCTGTATGTAAAACCAAAACATTTCCCATCTTTTTTACCCAAACATTCTCCTAAAAATAACTACTCAAAACATTGTTTTTTACCAAATAGTGATCGTCAAATAGGAGATTATTGTAATACAAACATCAATTGCTATGCATTCGAAGGCACGATGAGAAGCCGTGCCACTGAGAAAAACCAGGGCCTAGATGAGAAATTTGGCAACACTTACTTTCTGATCGTCGGGGACGAGAGCGAGCAAGCTTTCAAAGGAAATGTTGGCAATGATCAGCAGGGAAAAGTACGAGTCTATTCATCATAATATTGGGTATGACTGAATAATAATGAACACCCTGACCAATAAGGAGTTTGGCTATGTGTACACCAGTATACAGGCCCTCTCACAATGGGAGCCCGCAATTTTTTTATTCGGCACAAGACCACCCCCACAAAATTGTGAGGTGATAAAACGGCCAGATGCGATTGACTTCTTTATGTGACGGAACTAATTTGCAAAGCCAACAAGACAAGGTGCTGCTAAACCCTTCATTCTTCGGTGTACAAATAGCAAAACCCAACCAATAACAATCCAGAAATGGAGAAAAAAACAGACCATGAGAAGCAATTATAAAAAATCTGGATATACTACCCAGCAAGCACCTATTAAGAAATAGAAACTTGGAAAAGAAATCATTACCCTTCGTCTGCAATCTGTAATCAGCAAGAATGTCACTTGGTCACGGAATGATAACAAAATAATTTCACGAAGCAAGTCTTTAGCAATCTAGAATAGTTTCTCCAAAGAAAGAAGATAATCCAATTAGTTATGGTACAAACTGCAAAATACGATAAATCCACATACAAAGGTTTCACATATCCCGAGCAAATATAGTCCCTAGATCAAATAAACCACTCAACAAATTATACCACAAGTTCAGACGATAGTGAATTCAGACATACTTGGTTAATCTCAAACTATTCACTGCCCCTCGGAGATCCATGATTTTCATCATCATCAACAGGGCTTCCACTGTCCCTAGGGCTAAAGCTGCGATTGCGACCATTTTCTTCAATGGGACTCCTCTCCTCAACATCATCATCCTCGGGGCTCCTGTTCCTTCTATTTGGACTCCTGCTATAGTCTGATCCATTGGCAGCCTTACCATCTCTTGGCGATGGCGTACCCCTCTTTCTAGGGCTTTGCTCAGCTTTTGGGCTGTGGGCCCTTCCCTTGGATGGAGATGGTGAGGTCTTATGCCGCCTCCTTGACCCTCCCTCCCCACGTTCAATACCGCGATCCCTCTTTGGGGGTGGTGATCTGGATCGGCTGCAAAGAATTATGACAAACAGTGTCATTTTGTATACACAGCTAAGCACAAACCATAAAACAAATATCTGCACATGTTAAAACACTTTAAATGGGCACATTTTGCACTATTTCTGCAAGAGCAGAACACGCTTATAAATTCATCCTTGTTAGCCTGATAATACAAGCTCACTTGAGACTAACTCCGCTTTCTGCTAAACATTTGAATTCCATCAGCGCTACAAAGTACAGACAAGACCACATTGATTTTTGAGAAAAATATTATACAGCTATATATTGTATATTTATTTTTAATACTTCAATTGTCAAAAAACTATCACTATTTTATCATTGATTTTGAATTTTTGTTATAAAATCTCCTGAATTTGAGGAGTGGCTTTTTGTTGTATTGTATTACTAGCCAACAATATAAAAATATGAATGTAGCGAGTGCACATTATAAATGCAGAACAATTTTTCTAATAGTAAATAATTTCCCTAACTTCATACTCTAGAATTTACAAAATGGGATTTCTCACGTCAGTGATGCGTGAAGGACAAGTCTGTCACCAGTCAGCCAATCAACAAAACTCAATAAGGAGCAAGTCCCATAAGGAAAAGTTGAAGTGATAAAGAAATAAATCCCATGATTAGAAATATTAAAATGTTAGACATGAAAATCAAACCACAAGATCAGTTCCAGATAAGCACATATCCTCAAATCTCCACCACTACAAACTTCCAGCATTGTTGCGAGGACAAAATAATAAGATAACTCCTCAAAATAATAGCAACCATGCAACATTACCTGTTGTGAAGTGTGGGGCTCAGAGAATAATAGAATGTGGATTTCAAAAGAACATAAGTATAAAGAAAAATTTCATGTGCAGAGAAGTGAGTGTAGAGGTTGGGTGGAACCTGCGACTAGGACTCCTACTATAACCACGGCTCCGGCTCCGGCTCCGACTTCTACCGCGTCGAGGAGATGGTGAGCGGGAGTAACTCCGTCCATGTCTGTTGCAAGAAACATTTTAACTCACTGAAGAATATTAAATTTTTTCAAATCCATGAAAGCTGGAAAAGTAGTGAGGAACAAAAAGCCCAATTTACATACCTAACTTTCTTGGGACTGTTTGGACAATTCTTTTCTATATGACCTCGCTCCCCACAGTGATAACATTTGTTCTTCCAATCTCCAGCCTTGCAATCTCGAGCCCAGTGTCCCTCAATTCCACAATTGAAGCAGCGTCCTGTTCCTGGTGCAGGACCTCTTCCAAGATATTCCCGTGACCCACCTGGACCACGTGGTACCTAAATTGCAAGTTAAACCTATTTTAATAATACATCATAAGCCCACAACCATCAAGTCAAAAGACAGGTACCAAAATAAAGGATCGTGTAAAAAAAAGAAGAAGAAAACACCATTTAATATTTTCATAAATATTTTCACAGGTTCATAAATAAGAATCCAAAGTACGGAAAGCTAGAAGTTAACAAAAATTATTAGTACTGCATTTTTTTTTAATATTTGTATTGATTTGCATTCGACCAAGGCAAATCGGCCTAGAATATAATGATCCCAGAAACAACTTCAGATAACATACTACCACTACTCCAAAAACATATTAAATGAACATGCGATAAAATGCCTTCCGGATCTTTCCAGAACTCAGCATCAACTCATGTAAACCCCATAATTCTGAAAGAGTAAGCAGACTCCCTTCCGTTTTTGGAACATCAGATAACATGCCTAGTGATTGTGAAAAACGAGGCAACTCCTAGGAAGTATTTGAAAGGATTTTTAAGCGTCATTTTTGAATTATAGAGGGCTTAATGAGTGGTCAGGAAACTATATGAGTAATTCGCAATGAACTGCTTCACACGTTTCTTGTGTGAGGTTTTCTATCGTAAATTGCACCATGCAAATTGCAAATATGAAAACAAATTGTATCCATAACGTTTGCAGTGATTACGTTCATAACGATAAAAGTCTGTAAATTCAACAAACTTCATAAAAAAAAATCCAGAACAGTGAATGAACAACTCCAATGCAGCTTACCCCCTTTGCAAATTCAACTATAATACGACTCCCATCAACATCCCGTCCATCTAACGCATATCTCGCATCATCAGCATCTCGAGGATCACTAAAGTCCTGTGTGAGAAGTGCAAAAGGAAAGTGGAAAAGAAGATAATATTCACAGAGTACATATGCATGAGGACAGATTTGTATTGTGTAAAACAATAAGAACATAACTGCATACCACAAATGCATAGTCACGCTTCATATCCACATCACGTACTCTGCGTAAATGGTGGCCAGAAACAACAAGGGCATCAAGACATTAGAACTAACGGCTTCATACTTTTCCCTCAAAGATGAATTAAACACCACTTTGGTTGTTGGAATTCCCATCAAAAAAACACGCAATAACACTATCATAAGAATTGCCAAAGCCCCTAAAATACTGCACGAATATTGACCAAATCCACCAAGGGGTACACCTCTCACCATAGACCTCCAGGTTGGGCAACAAACCCAGAAACCTTCAGAAACATTATTCAAGTTAAAATCACCAAAACATGGGCCAATTTCTCTCAAAATACTTCATTTTAAATAGAAAAGGTAAATCGATGATGGACCAAAAGGTCTTTCCAATGGTTCTTGTTCCCCGAGGGACGCCTTCATGCAGACTCATCACAGAAATGACCACTGCCAACTACATATCGTAAATGGGGCGAAGAATTGTACAGAAATCAAGATAGCAGAGAAACATATAGGTAACACAAAGTATTCTCAGTTGTTAAAAAAAATAAAGATCTCTACCACGGTTATATTTCTTAAATATTAGCCAGTGGAAAAGGAATGACCTTCCGTATCTGCTAAAGACGTCCTCTAGATCACGTGATCGTGTCCTCGATGACAAATGCCCAACATAGAGTCGTGTTGAATTACCATGGCGATCATCATAACGAGGCATCTTAAATTTCCCTACAATAGACTCGAAAGCATTCTCATTTCATTACAGACCTTCCAAAAAGCCCTGTGTAATCAATCAACTAGCCAGCTAAATAAATATTATGTGCACATCAGTGTAAAATAAATTTCTCCATTACCAAAGAGTACATGAATATATAATAATACATTCCGTGAATTAAGTACCTATCTGAACTCCAGAAAATTTGACTAAGCATAACTGGTTAATGAAAAAAGGTCTTCCACCAACAATTAACATGATTCTTACTCTTAAATACATAGTAGTGCAAATAAGCCCATTTAATTAAATTCCTAAGCTCCCATTTGGTAGCAATTTTTCAAACCAAAAAATAAAATTTTTTTTTTTTTAACCATTATTTCACTATTCCAGGCATATTTTTTACTTATTCACTAACTGGTGGAATCCATTTTTCTCGGTCAAAAAATCAATTTTCATAATCCCTACCAGTTCCTAAGCAAAATCAGGACTTTTAACTTACGGATTTAACAGATACCGGTAAAATAAATATGTTACGACCAAAGAAATATGAGCAATCAGAAAAGAAAATACAGGCAAAAATGAGCCAACCCACCTCCAGTTATCAACTCAGTGGCTTTTCAAAAGTAATCAAACTGGTTCTTAATTAAAAAATAAAATGCGCAAACTTCTAGACTCTCTACGCAAGAACTAAGAAATGAAAATCTCAAGGAAGAATAAGCATTGAAAAATGAGAGATCTGATCGAAAATTTCAACGAAATAATATGAAGATATAATCATCCACATCCACATCCACATCCACATCCACACTCATCAAGCAGAGAGAGAGAGAGAGGGAGAAGAGTAGGGCGTACCTGAAGCCGTAAACCCTAAGTCTGAAATTGGGGTTTCTTTCGGTGCAAGAGAAGGAAGAGGATAACGAATCTCTAATTATTTATACACGACTAGATTTTTAAAACAAGGCATGACTCACGCGGAGAGAATGAGTATAAAACCAAATTAAATAAATACTCCTCCAACTACATGGTTACTACCTCTAACTTTCGAAGTTCAAAAACTTTCAAATATTTTCGATTTTACATAAATATAGCATATTTGATGTAGATTTTTTGAAAATAAATTTTGTAAAAATGTTTTTTTTT
>NC_036237.1:5883166-5884628 GCF_002742605.1 Olea europaea var. sylvestris
AAGAGCACTATAATATCTTTGATAGAAAGATTCTATGATCCAGTTGCTGGTCAGGTTTTACTGGATGGACGTGATTTGAAATCTTATGATTTGAGATGGTTGAGGAGCCACTTGGGTCTCGTTCAGCAGGAGCCTATCATCTTTGCAACTACAGTAAGAGAAAATATCATTTATGCTAGGCATAATGCAAGTGAAGCGGAGATGAAAGAGGCAGCAAGAATAGCAAATGCTCATCATTTTATCAGCAGTTTGCCTCATGGTTATGACACTCATGTCGGAATGAGGGGGGTAGATCTGACTCCAGGACAGAAGCAAAGAATTGCAATTGCCAGAGTTGTTTTGAAAAATGCACCCATTTTATTATTGGATGAAGCCAGCTCGTCCATCGAATCTGAGTCAAGCCGGGTGGTGCAGGAAGCCCTCGACACTCTAGTCATGGGGAACAAAACAACGTTTCTAATTGCACATCGAGCAGCTATGATGAGGCATGTAGACAATATTGTTGTACTTAATGGTGGGCGAATTGTGGAGGAAGGTACTCACAATACATTGATGGGCAAAAGTGGTTTGTATGCCCGATTGATGCAACCTCACTTCGGGAAGCGTTTACACCAGCATAGACTTGTTTAGACGGTGTCCCGTGAATCTCGAGTGGTTGCGACGTGGCTCTCTTCTGACCCTTAAGAACGTGTCTGTCACTGTTGGGATGAAATTCCAAATTTGTGGTACTGACTGAATGATATTAACAAACATGGACACGGGTAGATTTCTGTACTATGCTGTGCTGGTGGCAGCGGTGCTTGTTGACATGATAACTATGGGTTGCTGCATTTTGTAGTCAATGATTGAAGAGTAGGGTTTGTAGAGTTTGATTAGCCTTTATCAGGATAGGCATTTGGGAGGATTGGATGCATATTCTTTTGGAGGCAGGCAGAATTGGTTTAGAACTTTGCCCTGTTTCTCCATTATATATTGATTTGCTAGTCGTAGAGTTGGATGAACCAGCAGTAGTGTTCAATTAGATGGAGGTTGAATCTATATTTCTTTTCTTTCATTTTTGGGTGGCTTGTTTGCGTGTGGTCAGTCGGCTTGTTTTTTTCTTACCTACCTTCTGGCAGTTCCCTTTAGCCACTGCCTTACCAATTTTCTTGATGTACAGTTTCTTTTCTTGCGAGAAAATTGTAAAAAAAATCTGAGAATGAAGGCGGTTGATGTAAATTTTTGTATATAATGAGGTCAAAAGATGTTCGCTATTCTTTGCCTTGTTTGATGCTGTCACTGTGGATTGACTTTTAATCATTGTTTATATATGGTTGTGCTTTTATTTAATCGTATCGGTGGTATTATGTAGCTTCTGCTGATCATGATGTGTTTTTTTCCCAGGAAAATGTTGCATTGTCCTTTTGGCTGTTCACCCATTAAATTTGACACTCGGGTATATATATTAAAAAAAAAAAAAAAA
>NC_036237.1:5895518-5898145 GCF_002742605.1 Olea europaea var. sylvestris
CCATTACATTAAATTCTATTACATTTCATTTTTCTTTCTTCTATTTTCAACCATATAATCTTCTATAAAATAATATTACACGTAAATCGAAAATTTTTCATTCTTTTTCAACCACTGATTTTTCAAAAAAATACTATTCCCCCCATTAATTTTTCCACGTAATGGGGATCAAACAGGGGCTTAAGATGTGGTGCATTTATTAAAAGTAATAATAATAATACGTGTGACTGTAATTGCTTTAATTAATAGTAAATTGGATAAAAACTATTGGGTGCGATAAAATCAAACTATTGGGATCAAGTTACTCTTTTTAAAAGTTATGATCCCAGTTGATAAAGTCACTAAGTTTGGCGACCAACGGGATAATTTCTCCCTTCCCTGTTGTTTTAGAGATCTCGCTTATAATTTTCGACTGAAGAACATTCCATTCAAGCTTTCACATATACACACAACCCTCGAAGCTGAGCTTCTCTCTTCAGAAGAGACCATCTTTCTGTAGATCTGTTTTAGTTCTATTTAGTCACGGTGGGTTCGGAGGGTTCCTTAGTTGCTCCAGATTTCTTGCAACGCCTTGAATTCCCTTTTTAAACGCTGTCGTTTTATCAATTTCTGACCCATCTCTGGATCCGGAGCTCCGATCTCGAAGGTTTGCTCTCTCGCCGCCACCATGGCTGCCGCCAACGCTCCGATCACTATGAAAGAAGTTCTCACGGTACCCCCCTCCCACTTTTCGTTTTCACTGTCAATTTCTCACGACTTATTGATTATTCAACCCAATTTCCCCCGATTCGATACATTTTCAACTCATTGACTGCTCTTTTAAATTATCACAACGAACAAATCTTCGTATTTGGATGGTTATCGTGGCTTCATAATCGCTTGATTTGACCCATCGATAGTAGTTTTACTTGCTTGAATTTTTTAAATTACAGTTTGCATCTCCATTATACAGTTAAATGTTAGATCTTTTATTTAATTTGAATGTTGGAATTTTGATTTGGAATTTGAATTTGGTATGTTTTGATGTGGTGATGCAGTTGCCTAGCATAGGGATCAATTCACAGTTTATTACTTTCACCAATGTGACTATGGAATCTGATAAGTATATATGCGTACGCGAGACAGCACCTCAGAACAGTGTGGTGATCATCGACATGAACATGCCCTCACAGCCATTGAGGCGGCCTATTACTGCAGATTCTGCACTTATGAATCCTAATACCAGAATTTTGGCTCTGAAAGGTATGCGATTTTACTAATAAAAAGAAGGAAAAAAAAANTTACTGTCCGGTGGAGTATTTCTTTGACTAATTATGACTTGAATTCTCATTATTAATGGACTTTATTGATTTTGCAACTTTTGATAGAAATATGACATTTTGTGGAAGAAAGACGAGTGGTCGACTCGTATAACTAGTTAGTTCCTTGCCAATAATTCAAATTTCCCATATATTTTTAAACACATTCAATACATACGCTAACCAAACCATAATTCATACATAGCTCGTGCATCGCACATAGCATAGACTTGTATTTATGTATATATCCCAGATCCCAATCCTAATCAAGCGTAACTGGAAATTGTTAGTTAATTTCAAGTCATGGTTAACGAATATCATATTATTTTTTGTAAGTTGATGATGATTAACAATTTGAAATCGTTAACCAATCACTATCTTAGAGCCACGACTACTGGCCAAATTGTTGCATTTGACCTGACTCTTAACCAACAATAAAAGAAGACCTCCCAAGAGACATCAATCGGTCCCACAACTAAGTCCCAGTTTGTCATCCTTAAATAAATTAAATTGTTTGCTATAACAACATTTTTTACTACACATTCACAAAATAAAATATTTTACACACAAACCAATAATGTTTCTTTAAATTTTAAATACATATTTTTCAAAAAATAATATTCAAAACTTTTTTAATTTCTCCTATAATGGAAGACAAACATGCTCAAAATCTCCGTCCAAGTTAAGTATCTTCCTTGACACGTTTCTACACTTCTATTCGTAATCTCGAGATATTTTAACTTAGAAAAATATTATATGCCTTTGTTTGGTGGGGATTAAAAATAAATTTTTAGTAAATTTTGATAAAAATAAAAATAGTGAAGCATATGTCTAAAAAATTGTAAATTTTATAAAATATGTGGATGAAATTAATTATTAACTTTAATTTATATTAAATTTCAAATTTTAATCCATACCAAATGGGGGGAGAAAACAGGAGAAAATTTCATAGAAGGTATTTTAGATGATTAACGTCATTTAAATATTTAAAATATTAAAGAATCCATATTTGTTCATCGTATTATAAAATTAGCAAAAAAATAAAATGTAAAATTATGATTTTATTTGTCACTCATTCTAAAGTACGATAACAATTTTTATTTTTTTTTAAAGAAATCGTCATTGAAGATAGATGTACTAATTAACAAAAGGTTGATGATAAAAATGTGATAAAAAATTTAATAATATAATTATGATAACAAATAAAGATTATAAATGTTTAAGACATTTAGCCCCTGTTTGAGCTCCATTACATTAAATTCTATTACATTTCATTTTTCTTTCTTCTATTTTCAACCATATAATCTTCTATAAAATAATATTACACGT
>NC_036237.1:5906445-5910865 GCF_002742605.1 Olea europaea var. sylvestris
GTGGACAGTGAGCTCATTTATGCATATGCTAAGATTGATAGGCTGGGTGAGATTGAAGAGTTTATTCTCATGCCAAATGTTGCCAATCTCCCAAATGTTGGCGATCGCTTGTATGATGAAGCACTGTATGAGGCAGCTAAGATTATTTTTGCTTTTATCTCTAACTGGGCCAAATTGGCATGCACACTTGTCAAGTTGAAGCAATTTCAAGGTGCTGTTGATGCAGCACGTAAAGCTAATAGCTCAAAGACATGGAAAGAAGTTTGTTTTGCTTGTGTTGATGCTGAAGAGTTTCGTTTGGCTCAGATATGCGGGCTCAATATCATTGTACAGGTATATTACCACTCTGTATAAGTTGTTAGTTTAGGACTCTTTCTTACAGAGCTAATATCTTGATCAATTTGTTTCTTAGCTTGCAAATGGAGTGGACTTCTGGTCCTTGTTCATTTTTGCACAAGAATTTTTGACGTTAGATAGTTCAGAACTCACTAAATGTCTTGACTATGCGAATGTGATTCCTTTAGGTTGATGATCTGGAAGAAGTCAGTGAATACTACCAGAACAGAGGATGCTTTAATGAGCTTATATCTCTTATGGAGAGTGGTTTAGGATTGGAACGTGCACATATGGGCATCTTTACAGAGCTTGGTGTCTTGTATGCTAGATATCGTTATGAGAAGCTTATGGAGCATATCAAATTATTCTCTACCCGTCTTAACATTCCCAAGCTGATCCGAGCATGTGACGAACAGCAGCACTGGAAGGAACTAACTTATTTGTATATTCAGTATGATGAGTTTGATAACGCTGCCACAACTGTCATGAATCATTCTCCAGAAGCATGGGATCACATGCAGTTCAAAGATATTGTTGTCAAAGTTGCCAATGTGGAGCTATATTACAAGGCAGTGCATTTCTATTTGCAAGAGCACCCTGAACTCATTAATGATGTTCTGAATGTCCTTGCCCTTCGTGTTGATCACACACGTGTGGTGGACATAATGAGAAAGGTTTATATCGCTGTTTGAATGGGTTATTTCCTTTCGCAATTCACAATGCTTGGTTTTGAGTCATTAATTTTCTGCCATTTTTATTTTTTTACCTTTGCTTCATTTAGGCGGGCCACCTGCGTCTTGTTAAGCCATACATGGTTGCTGTTCAGAGTAATAACGTGTCTGCTGTGAATGAAGCTCTTAATGAGATATATGTGGAGGAGGAGGATTATGACAGATTACGTGAATCAATTGACTTCCACGATAACTTCGATCAGATTGGCCTTGCACAAAAGGTGAAGTGTAATTGAATTATTTCACTATACTTTCTAGTTCTTGTATCTTGGGGCTAATTTATGCCATTTATGTGGGTTTGAGTAGATTGAGAAACATGAGCTTCTTGAAATGAGGCGTGTTGCAGCGTACATTTATAAAAAGGCCGGTAGATGGAAGCAATCCATTGCATTGTCAAAGAAAGATAACCTTTACAAAGATGCAATGGAGACTGCTTCACAATCTGGCGATCGTGAACTTGCGGAAGAGTTGCTTGTTTACTTCATTGATCAGGTATCATTTGGTTGTAATAATGCTGGAGATTTTTCTTTTTACATTTAAATCTTCGCTAGAGAAATGTGCTCAATAATGGAAACTAAAATATTTGTCACTGCTTTGACATGTCAAGTTCAAGCTACATTCTTATTTACAAGGAATTCCATGGACGTTCTTAGTTGTTTTCAACGCCGAAATTTATTTTATTTCATTTTTCTATGCAGTTAAATCTGTTTCCCTGTTTTTATGCATGAGCTTTTGAGAAAGCTATATTTTTGCATTCCAAGTCTAGACACTACTTGGGGATTGGCATGGGAGAAAATTTTCATACCTTGATGATAACTTTACTTTAGTTGGTGAAATTTCAGTCAATTTGTTACTTGGAAATTGTGTATGGGTATCAGAAAAGTTTACATCCTGTCGTTGAAACTCGAATCTAAATCTAGGACCCATGGATACTGTTTGACACCTTTTAACTCATGTCCATGGTAAAATGTTGGCAATGTTACCTAAGTTTTTCAAACTGGGCAACCAACTTTGTCTTAGTTTGAATGTTGTAATGCAATAAATTAACTTCTTTCATCTGTGTTCAATTTGTGGTTAATGCAGGTTTTTGGAAATTTAATTTGACTTAATTGTCAACTGCCGTAATTTAATATCTAAATGGCTGTTCATGTACCTCTTCAGGGAAAGAAGGAATGCTTTGCATCATGCCTCTTTGTTTGTTACGATTTAATTCGCGCCGATGTTGCCCTGGAACTTGCATGGATGAATAATATGATCGACTTTGCCTTCCCATATCTGTTGCAGGTGATTCCCTCTCCCCTCTCCTCTCTCTCTTATGTGCTTTTGTGTTTTGGGGGATTTCTATTACTTAAAAGAGTATCTCAGAAACAATTGTGTGCTCCTTTTTATGTTTTTCTCTGGATTGGTCATGAACTTGTATAATGTCTGAGGTCCATTTGCAATGACTTTGCTCTGCGTGACCTGGAGCTGTCTTAAGAGTATGCACTTGTGTTCCATGTACAAGTTGGTTTCACATCTTGCCTTTCTTGCAGTTTATCCGTGAATATACAGGGAAAGTCGATGAATTGATCAAGGACAAAATTGAGTCTCTTAATGTAGAGAAAGCTAAAGAGAATGAGGAGAAGGATATTATTAAACAGCAGGTATATATTCCACGAACCTAATTATTTTATTTTATTTTTATTATTTTTATTTTATTATTTTTTATTTTTTTTTATCATGGATTTCACTTGTAAGACACCTGATATGTATCTTTCTATAGAATTTAGGGGAGTATTATTCACACCACAAACTCATCTTGGGCACAACATTTTTCTTTTACGACAATAATAACAGAATAACTGTTAAATCCAAGCAATCATCGGCATCACATCATCTGTCAAACCCTAGCAATCATTGGGAATCGATTATACTTTTCTTTTGTTAATTTCACTTACACCTTTGGATTCATTTTACACCTCGGCATTGGATCTTGCTTGATGCTTAAATCTTTTCGAGGCCCCCCAATTGTGCAAGTTTTGAAACTTTGAATGTTATCTCAAATTTACTGATTAGAAATTTCAAAGAACTAATTTTAGCTTGTTATTTCTTGCAGAATATGTATGCCCAGTTGCTGCCTCTTGCTTTGCCTGCACCTCCTATGCCGGGTATGGGAAGTGCTGGGATGGGAGGTGGGTTCAATGCGCCACCCCCACCCATGGGTGGAATGGGTATGCCTCCAATGCCTCCATTCGGCATGCCACCAATGGGATCCTACTGACATGTGGACAATTTCATTAATGGAAATTAGCATTACTCTCGTTTAAATGTAGTTCGACAAGAAGCATAGCATCAGTTAAGGGGTTTTTACTGTGTTTTCTGGTCTGATTCATACCCCTTTCGCTTTAATCAGAAACTGTTGGCGGACAAACGGTCATTGATGGTAACAAAAAATTGTCATTTGGACCGTCTATCATAGCGTGGATATATTTCTTTGCAATATTCTTTGGTAGCAAGTCATTTTTGCAGCTGTAGGCGACAAGCTGAGGAGACTGTATTTAGTAAAAGCAAATGGACGATTCGGATGTGACATTTTTCAAGATTCAATTTGTACCTGTTGGTTTTGCCTGTTTCAGTTCCCGTGGATATTATCTAATTCAGATGCTTTTGTTTGTGGCTGTTCCTTTGCACGGCCAAATGCTTATGTACGATATTAAACTACTTTTAATTTTGTTATCGCTGATAAAAATCGTCTCTGCTTACCCTAAGATATGGATGTTATTTATATTCTTGGAAATTCTGAGTGAAATTCAACTACAGGAAGGATAATGTAACTGCAAGACGATGATAGAAAATTTGACTACTTGAAATGCCACGACTTTCGATTTTACATTTTTTAATCTACTTCAGTTCAATATATGGCACTATTGAACTTCCCTTTCGGAAGGCTTTTCCTTTCCATAATTGGGTGTTCTTAGGTTGAAAAAAAGGCTAGGCTGGACTACGTTTTGAAATATTCAAAATAAATGAAAAAGACCAGAGTCGTTGGGTAGGTCGCATTATTCATTATAATTATACTACGAATACATGTTTTATTTTGTATAGATTTTTCTATTTATTATGACAAAATATACAGATTATATTATTTTGTTAACGCATGTGACAAAACATTGCATGAATTATAGTTTTTGTAGTATTAAATGTTTAATCCATTAGCCATGTCGTCTTTCTTGTATCTTGTTCGATGCCAAAGCTATAGCTGAACGTAAGGGTGTTAATGGAACTAAGTACTCGTGGCTCGTACGAGTCGAATCACTAACGAGTGAAAAATGCAAAAATAAAAATAAAAATAAATTTAACATTAATAATATTTA
>NC_036237.1:5916540-6005794 GCF_002742605.1 Olea europaea var. sylvestris
CTTTACAAAATTAGCGTAAGACCGTGCCTCGCGCATGTAGCTAATACCTTTACAAAATTAGCATAAGGCCATGCTCCGTGCATACAGCTAATACCCTAAAAAATTAGCATAAGGCCATGATCATCGCATGCATCTAATACCTTAACAAATTAGCGTAAGGCCGTGCTCCGCGCATGCAACTAACACTCAACCAATAGAACCAAGCACATGACCTCAAATAGCAACAGGTCGGGCATAGATGCACCGACCTCATCGATCCCAAAATGATCACCCAACCAAGAAAGTTGAGATCGAGATCAGAGGCATGATATAACTGATCCACATGTAACCAAGCCCGACCTTACCCTCAAAAAGAATAAGCAACCCATTGGTCGCACCTCGATATAGAGTGATGTTTAAATTACAAGGGACAAGCCCGACCTTTCTTTTAATTCATCATCGACCCATTGGTCACCCTTCGACATAAACAAATTGAAAAATCAGTACCAAACACTAGTACACGAACTAGTTGAACCCAAACACAACAATACACCTTCGAACTTAGAAATTGACACCCCACAATCAGTGTTGTTAAAAGGATCGATATATCCATAGTTTCAACGATAAGTATTGTTAAGATATGCCATACCCTAGAACTCTTTCATACACCCGGGCTATAGACGTCAACATTTGAGCTAATTGGTTGCGACAAGTGATCTATACTAACTATCAAACTCTTTAACAATTGTAACAACTCGAATTCAAAATCATGGTGTTCACCCACGAACACAAACGCACGATCTCATAGCAAAAAATAAAATGCATGAACTGATAACAAAAGCCTAGTTCGGGCAATATACATGGCAAAAAATCAAATTCATCAACCCAGGTTGGACAAAGTACATCAGCAAAAAGAAAAGTTACAAAAATGTCCATCTTGGGGTCGGGAGATAGCCTAATCGAGATCGATAGGGTCATTCCCGCCTCCATGGTCAGGGGTCCCAACATCATCGTCATCGTCATCATCATCACCATCACCATCGGCCTCTGAGAAAGAAAGCTCGAGATCCTTGGCGAGCTCGTTCACAGTTTTCAGCTCCTCGACCACGGGGCTTCAACTCCTCAGGGAGCTTGGTCCGGAGGAATGAGCGAGCTAGTGGAAGCCCGTAGTAGTACGAGCCAGACCCCGTACTGGCCCAGAAGAGTCCTGAACTCGTCGACTGCTTGAACTCCTCGATGGCCTGAGTTCTAGCCTCTGCCCAAGTTTTCACAAGCTTCTCCTCAAAAGCACTCCGAGATTGGATGAACTCGAGCTTAGCCTCCTCGGCCTCTTCCCTTGCTATCCCAACCTTGTTCTTGGCCTTCTTCAGGTCCTCGTTGGCCATGCCCAGGGCCCTTTCGAGCTCCTGGGCCCTCTTGCAAGTCGTCTCGCTCTTGGCCTCGAGCTCGACTATCTGCGTCGAGGAACTCAAGCCTCGAGCTACGCTTAGTGTCTGTAAAAATGAGTTATACCCAAAGTCAGATCAAGGACAAAAACTTACAACAATAGAGGCAACCATATTAAAAGCTAACCTTCAGGGTAAGGAGCTCGAGGGTCTGAACTCCCTCATTAAAGTCGACCTTCTTCTCATACTTCTCGACAATGCCTTGGATAAGAGCACACTCAGCGTACTCCTCGAGCGACTTAGTGGGCATCAGATCATCGTTGTCAGTAAGGAGGTTCAACCCATAACAGGGAGTACGAGCCCGAGCTGGCTGATGAGGCACGGGCTTGCTTGGAGGGGTCAAGCTTTTTGAGCTCTGCCCCATGCTGATCGGGGTTGGTCGAGCAGTCTCCCGTGCCCTTTTTCCCTTTGGACGGGGCATTTGTCGGGGTTTTGGACTTCAGGCCCTTTGCCCTCTGATGCACATTATCCAGGAGTGCAGATGGATCGAAAGGCATTTCAAGTTCTGCAAACAGCAATAACAAGACATTAGCTCAAACTATAGATCGATGCTCAGGCAAGATATCGCAACATTACACAAATAATAATAATAATAATAATTTAAAAAATCATACCCCGAGGCCTTTCACGTTGGCAAGGTCAAGGGTGTCATCCTCGAGTAGATAGTCGATCTTCTCTACCAAAGGATCGTGATTCACTAACCTCAGCTTATCTCTCTCTAAAACCTCAAAATAGTCCTGACCTTTGTTAAACCTATCCTTATCAGGAATTTTTCACTTCGGGCTAAAAGGATGATCGGGGTCCTGAGGCCTCACAAAAAAAGAATCTTTCCTTCCAACCCCGAAGTGAGCTCGGTGTTTCAGGCATTCTAAACCCCCCCTGGTTGATAAATAAAAGAAACAATTGTACCCCGGGGAGAATTTCATATCATAGACCATTCGTAAGAGATCGAGTCTAGGTTCAATCTCGAGACACCTACATAATATAAAGAAATATACCGGTAACCTCCAATCGTTCGAGGCTAGTTGGACAGGGCATAAATAATACGAGGTCAGGAAATGGATGAAGAATGGGTGAAGGGGCCACCTAAGCCCGGCCTTAAGAGCATCTCTAAAAAAGGTCATCTCTCCCTCTCGAGCTCCTAACACGGTCTCAGTAGATCCTGGGGCTCTCACATCACAAATGGGCATAACCCCGAACTCTCTCGCTATCTTAATAATCACATGTTCCTTGTACTTGGTCGGTTCTTTAGGGTAGACCAAGTCGTCAGTATGAGAACTAACAGGAATGGCCATGGGGATCAGGGATGTGCCTATTTCCTCAAGTTTATCACCACGGTTCGAGGTTCTGGATGGGCAGTTACTATCACTCTTACTCAACCCCATACTACTGCTGCTGCTACTCGACGTAATACTAAATCAAATGATTAAAACTTAAAAGACCCGAGCTCTTACCTTTTTTAGATGATCGCTTACCAACCCACTGTCCCTGAACTCGAGCTTTCTTTTACTGGAGAGTGAAATGTGAGTGAAATGTGGTGACTATTTATAGGGGTCTTTGGAAGGTCAACGGTCTATTAATCCTGACCTTTGAACGAAGATACATGGCGGCCATCCAAGATCTTGACCTGACATTGCATGTGGCAGCCATCTGAGGTCGTTCTCTGACATCTCATTGAACACCTGACACGTGGAAAGACGTTTGGACATCTATGCCTTTACATCTTTACTCGTAGATCATGCTTGGAAGGAAAATCTACTACCTCGATGCAAAGGGGCATGTGATGACCCCAGATCTTGTAATCCCGAACTCGATCTTGTATCCCCGACCAACACACCACACACTTCTTAACAATCTATGAGTGCACTAATTCTACTTAATCCACAATCCTCACCCTGTTAGACTCCTTCGACTCAAACAATGTTCGAACACTTGAAATAAAACACTAACTCCTTATCCTATGAAAATAGGGACCGCAAAGGATAAGTCCTTCTAGGACTCCATCATTAACACCTATAAATACGCAACCCGTGCTCATTCTTGAGGTACGTTTTTCATTATTTTCAGTTTATAGCCTCATGCACTAAATTTCCTATTTGACTTAAGTATTAGAGGGGCGACGAGCACACACCTCGTTGCCTTTGTTGCAGGTATCCGAAGGCCGTTCGTGTTCATCAAAGTTCGGAGTTCAATCATCAAGTTCGAAATCTTTCAGATACTATTTTTTGATAGCATCACATACCAACCTTATTTGCTGAATGTGACGATAAGGTCTTCTTCCTTTCATTTGTGGCACCATGATCCTCAATCTATAGAAGTTGTATGCGTGTCATTCCCCGCAGATGAAAATCGTTAATTTGATTGTTAAAATGTCAAAAATTAATGTAATAGTATGTTCATACTCACTTAAACTAAATAAACAAAAATGAAACATTTTAGACTACATATATAATGAGTAATGTTATTCGTAGTAAAAACTATAGTTAGTTGTCCTACGTGGCATATGTGACAATTTGTGATTTGATGTATTAATATGGTAGTTTTTTATTGACTTGTGCATCAAATAACAAACTACCTTGTATATAACACGTAGGGCGATTAGCGATAGTCTTCACTATGAATAACATTACTCGGATATAATAATCATTTCAAATAAAATTTGACTTTTCAACAATCTAATTGATGTTTTCCGTCTCGTAAAGATGATACACGAATATTTTTCATAGATTGGGGACGAGGTCATCATAGTGAGCAAATATTGAAGAGCTCGGCTGAAATTAACTCTAATTAAGGAAGTAGTTGGGATGAAGTGAAACAAATGTAAACCAAACCGCCACAGTTTTGGGGTCGTAATCTCAACCGTTTGCATAACCTCCTTTAGTATTTTGTAGGAAAATCCGTTACCAATTTCATCAGTTACACAATTAATAATATATCATGGTAGTTACAATTTAGACACCAAACCAAAACTGACCAACCAACAATATCAAAGTTGTTTCCCCACACGGTTCGTACACTCCCATACACACACACACATATATATAGAGAGAGAGCGAGAGAGATGAATATATGGTTTACAGTGAGAGAAATGGAGGGGGGTGGTGGTGGTGGTGGAGGAGAAAAAACAAAGGGGTCATGGAGTCCCCAAGAAGATGCTACACTAGTAAAGCTAGTACACGAACACGGGCCACGTAACTGGTCTTTGATAAGTCTCGGGATTCCGGGGCGGTCCGGAAAATCGTGCCGGCTGCGGTGGTGCAACCAGTTGAGCCCGGAGGTGCAGCACCGTCCATTTACGCCATCGGAGGATGCTACCATTTTGCGGGCGCATGCTGTGCATGGTAATAGATGGGCCACTATTGCACGACTCTTGCCTGGGAGGACTGATAATGCTATCAAGAATCATTGGAATTCGACGCTTAGAAGAAAGCGAAATAACCAAAATGATAATAAACGGAGTTGGGATGAATCGGGAACCATGTCGACCGAGCGGGAGTCGGCGTGTAAGAGGAGGCAGTGTTCACATGTGTCGCCGGAGCAGAGTGGTTGTGGTGGGACTGAGGAGACTTCGATTACTTTGACGTTATTGCCCCCAGGGGAGGGTGAGAAAGTGGAGGTGATAAAGGAGGAGGAGGAGGAGGAGGAGGGGAAATCGATGATGGATGTGGAAGAGACTTGTTTGGTGACGATAATGCAGAGGATGATAGCACGTGAAGTTCGAAGTTATATTGACAAATTACGTGGTCAGGGTGGGCTTGGAAGCCCAGAAAGGTCTGTAAATTGATTTTCTGTGTTAATTACTAAGAATGCTTTCTTTTCTTTGATATGAGAAATTGTTATTTTGCGATGGTGAATCAGGTTTTAAACCACGAATCATGTTATACAATTGAGTAATGCTAGTTAGCATGCCCGACAAAATAAGTTCAATTAAATAAAGAAATTGAATCAAATCGAGTTCAATTCTTCACAAGTAGAACTAATTATCGTGTTGCAACATACTGAGTTTACTGATTTCCAGCTTTGAACTGAAAATGTTTTGTGATGTTTTTAATTACGAGAAACAAATTTCTTCCTTTTTAAAATGTTACGCCTTGACTTCGTTTTAAAATGTTAATTTTGTTAAAAGGGTAGCCCAAATCTTTATTAGATAACATGGGATTTTAATTTATGAGAACTATAACTACAATATATATATCACAATGGGTAAGTAAGTGAACATAGATACCTTGACATTTCTGCCATTAATTCAAGAAAATGAAACTCATAAACGGACGAGAGAGAGAGAGGTTATGGGAATGGATATTGGGTAAACTGATCAAAGGAGAAGCAATCCTTGCCTTTGAAGGGCTCTACCATGTCGATCACAGGGCACATATTGGCTCCATCATCCAAACACAAAACAGTCTGATCAACATAATAGGCAAGACGAGCTCTGGAGAGAATCAGATCATGTTGAAGCTCTACAATCTTCTTCTGCAGCGAAGCTATCACCCCGATGCAACCGTAAACGGGGTCACTGAGGCGCACGTCCGCCTCGTAAACAAGCGAATTCACGGCGTCTTCGCGTTGTTCCTGCGGCACCTCGTTTAGGATCTTGCTCACATTGCTTGCTCCAAACACCTTGTGTACCTTCGCGAATTTATTCGACTCATCGGACTGGAAATAGGGTGCAAATTGACAAGTGGGAGTGCACCTTCGCTTCAACAACTTGCAGGCTGCACAGGAAGAGCCTGAACAGAGCTCTCGATGACTCTTCATGCCTCTTCTTAATCAACTCTTCATGCTATTTCACACTTTATATATTTGTTTTTGCTAAACGTATAAATGTTTGGTTAGGCCTAAAAATAAGCAAACTGACTTTTTTAAGAAATATGGGAGAGAATCTAAAATTTAAAAAATTAAAGTAACTTTCGAAGAAAAGCCTGATATGTTTGTAGGAGAATGCTACGAGTATATATGGTTAGACTTATAAAAGTTACTTTTAGCAAATTTAGTCACTATTTGTATAGTAGTATCATTAACTTAAAGTTACTTCTACTTCACAGTCAAAATCAGACTTATAAAGTTATTTTTAGCAAATTTAGTCACTATTTGTATAGTAGTATTATTAACTTAAAGTTACTTCTACTTCATAGTCAAAATCAACAACGAATTCAAAATTGTTGTTCGTTATTATCCACATATTTCATGGTCTCACCACTATTTCTCCTAAAAAGTTACAAACAATTGCTAGAACAAGAGGCTTACTTCCATTTTGGACATGGCCAAATGTTCTCAGTGGTAAATATTTTGGAGAATCAAGTTAATAAACGAGCCTATAGTATTAGTTTTTCAATCCAGACCAAATTTCCAGTCCAATCAAGAAATTGATGAAACATACCCTAGTTTGGTCCAGTTATTATAGTTTCGAGTTAGCTTTTAGTTTTAAGTAACGTTTAGCGTTCGAACTTGTTTAGATTTTTTTTCTCATTACAATTTTTATTTTGCTTAGTTATTCACTTATAAGTAAATTTTTTAAACTTAACCAAAAACACACTTGATAAAAAATGATATGGTGAAAAATGTACAAGTTAATTTGGCATGATGATATATGATAACTCAACAAGAAAGTGGATAGACCAATTGTTCCTTGATGAGAATGTATGGGACATATTCACTATGAAAAAAAGAGTAGATGAGATGTTTCGAATGATTAAAAAAGTGATTTGGCAAAATGAAGAAACCCTAGGAAAATTTGCATTCATATAGAATAAGGAAACCTATAATTCCATCAACTCTAATATTTTAATTCAAATTTCAGAGTAGGCAAGTGGGAGATTAAAGAGAAGGAAACAAACTATTTATAGAAATATTTTTCAAAAGTTTATTAAAAATTTAAAAGTTGACTGTCTCCAATTAATGAGTTATCCAGAAAAAAGAGGGAGTAATACTATTCGTAATCGCTCACTGCGGTAGTCGCCATACGTGACATACACATGACAGATGATTATTTGATACATTAATATGGTAGTTTTTTTATTCATTAATGCATCAAATAATCACCTGCCATGTGTATGTCACGTAGGGCGATTACCGCAATGAGCGACTGTAAATAGCATTATTCAAAAAGAGGACACTGATGATTTGATCATAGAAATTAAATGAAAATATTTTTCTAGACAGGAATCCCATAAAACTTCTAGGAATGAGCCAGGACACAGTTTAGTCAAGATTCAAGAACAATGGATTAAAAAAATAAAAACAGAGAGACTATTACTACCACTTCAGTCGAGAACCTATACGTTGATGATTCTCAATCTTTAAGGTGTCCATATATATATAGGAAAAGTTTTGGTGTACATAGGGGTGTCCACGCCCTTCATACGAGGTAGGATCCACCTCGCGCGGAGAAGATCCCACCCCATGTGAGGGGTGTGGACACCCCTATACCCTCATTTGGCCCCCATTAATTTTCATTCTATTACATTTTAATTTTTTCTTTTCTATTTTTAATCACAAAATCTTCTATAAAATAATATTACACTTAAATCGAAAACTTTTTCTTCTTTTTCAATCACTTATTTTTCAAAAAAACATTATTCCACTCATTTTCATTTCTACAAAATGGGGGGCCAAACGGAGGCAAAGTACATAAATTACGTACACCAAGCGCGCGCGTACACACACACGAAAGGAAATTAGCAAACATGAAAAATATAATTAAAGAATTTTTGAGGAAGATCTATAACAAGGGATGTGCTTAGACTGGAAGTTAACGCTACCCTCTGCACAACGAACCCAACATAGTTGGAATAGGTCGCCTCGTGGTCGTGGACCAGTCCACCTATAAAGGCAAGTGTAGATGAGCCAGAGTATCCAATCCCATGGCCCATACATGTCGTTGGGTGCGAGCCTCTATTTAAAAAAGGGAAAGAAATAAAAAACTCACTCTTCCCAACATATTAAGAGCTCAAAGTATCATTTTTTATTTTTTATTTTTGAAGAGAAAAACTAAATAATTACTTGGCTTAGTGGCCCTTCAACGTAATTCGACTCACCAAGCTCGCACGACTATGGACTTGCACGAAATCAAGGGTATAGACCTACCGAGGCAATACAAAAAGAAGAATAGTTTGTTAAAAAGTATGATCGAGGTCAAAAAAAAATTTCGAAGTGTTCGTTTTCAGAGACATTTATTTCTATTTTGATTGAAAGTGGCCCAATGAACACAATTCGTCGGCTTTGCCCATGATATATATCATGTTTCGGCCGAATTCTATCATTTAGGGCTTCGAAACCCCTTCTTTCATTATTCTTGATAAAAGTAGATTATGATTTTCATTATTTTAGAGTTTGATTTTATCTTTAATTCTTATCATTAGCTAGAGTTAGGCATTATCTAGAAGTATAGTTATTATTCAGATTTTATTTACTGTCTTGTGACAATTTGTTGAATTTCGAAATAATTAAGGAGTCCTGTAAAGTTTCTCAAATTATTGTCTCGTTCTAAGTATTTGATTCTTTCAAACCAAGAGTTCGAATTTTTGTGAGATTTTATTTTTTCCTATAACCTTCCGCTACGTTACCTGCCAATAAACCAATTCTTTCTTTCAACTTTAAATTGATTTTCAAATATTGAAACAAACAAGGATGGGAAGATTCAAAAAGAGAGTATATTTAGAAGATTGTGCCATTAGCAAACCGTACGGAAAGAGATCAAAATAAGAAAATGAGGGCCATTATAACTAGAAAGCAACTCCGCCAATTAAGCTTCACCAAGTAAAGGGTTTCCTAAAAGAGAAAATATACCATAAATCTTATGTCCATCGGCATTGAGAGTGTCAGTCTAACCCTTAAAAAATGTAATCTTTCTACTAAAGCTTAGGAAGAAAATCAAATGTGTTTGGGAAAGAAAACATATTTGGCTAAGTTTCAACTTCTAAATAATTTTACATTGATTTTAGGTAGAGATGTCAAAATTAAATAAGAGCTTTGGCAAGACTTCTGTCGTTGCTTCTACATCTAGCAGAAGAATTTCTTGAGTTAACTATTTTGAAAAGTGTTTGAAACTAATTGATGATTATTGTCTCTCATCTTATCATTTCCCTAAAGAAAGCAATTGGTAATCTTCCTCTCCATTATTCGGACAAATCCTTAAACTGGCATGATCATTCAAAGAGTAATGATATTGATGATCAGTGAATGTAACAGTTATCCTATATGACAACTTGTTATTTGAGACAACAGAATTACAAAAAACTAAGGCCTTAAATAACAAGATACGTCATATGATGACTATTGCAATGATTGACTATAAATATCATTATTCTTATTCAAATAGATGAAGAAATAGGCCACAAACTTCAAACACGATTTTTTCAGAATAATTATCTATTGGTGAGCCTGAATAAAACAATAGTTTGTAAATAATTGATCTGGTCATCGACTACATAATTTTGGGTCAATTTGTACAAAAATTGTGACTATTACCTAACATGTGTGATTGTAATTTGTACGTTGTGCGATTGTGACTCCCACTCACAAAACTGTAATAATTTATAGTATCAAGTATGAATGTATAGGGATGTGACACAAGACACGTATTTTTGAAAATTTGTCATCTCATGCAAAGATTATATTTATGTTGTGTGACTATGACCTGTATGATTATATGATTCTAATCTAAAAAACTAATTATACGTTATGTGAATGTGACATTCTACGTTTTGTGATTGTGACTTATTTAAGTTTATAGTTTCATGTCTCTTTGAATGACCTAAAACAAGTCTCTTTAAAAATCCTCACTTGATAGAATTGACTTGTTTTAAAGCATGAAGGCTCAAGGCTTTCATTTAGAACACGAGAATAAAAACATGGAATTCGATTGTTAATAATTTGATTTTCTCCCTCCAGATTTTGTAATTTTGAAATCTGTTAAAGATGGTAATTAACCTTTATATTTGAGATTTCTAATTAAACCTATATTACTTGATAATATAGTTTTACCCAAAATCCTACATATAAAATATACTATTCAACGATAAGGAGGATTAGTTTTAATTTCAAAAATCAGGCGCCCAACCCACTCCCATCCTTCCTACCCAAAACCACACCACCGACGCACGCCTCTCTGTCTTCTCTATTAATTACAAAAATCATTTCTCTCTTTAACCTTTCTCTCTCTGTATAAAGAAGAATTTCCCTCTCTATAACGTAATGAGGAATTTCTTACCCCATATAATGAACATATACATAATGAAGAAGAATTTCTCTCTCTAATTATTTATCCCTCTCGTTAGCAGCATTAACCAAATCTGTTTTTGTGGTCCTTCTCATTTGTATGGATCTAAATCGATGGGGTTGGCCGGGCCTACAACTATCGACTATTTCACTTAGATTGAATCGAAGGTGGGGAGTATGTTGGATTTAAGGTAGATGATGATTATTGCTGTGAATTTGAGGTGAATGTAGTATTTATGGTTATGGATTTGAGTTGAAGGTGGTAGTGGTGGTGTATTAGATGTGATGGGGGTGGTGACTGATGATGGATTGTGGCGTTGGTACGAGGAATGTGCAGATTTACTTGTGGAGATTCTCTATGACTAATTTTGCGGTGGTGTATTGGATGTGATGGGGGTGATGACTGATGGTGGAGTGTGGTGTTGGGCTGAGGAATGTGCAGATTTATTTGTTGTGATTCTGTGTTACTTATGATAGGATGTGATTAAATTTGTGCTAATTTTGATGTGTTGTGTATGTAGACCAAATTAACAGTGACTTTGTCACAAACAGTCACATTGAAAATTAACATAGTCACAATAAAAACAAACTTGATCACAAATGACACAAGTCTAATCACAAACAATAACAGATTACATAGATATGATCACAAATAATCACTATTAAACACAATCTGATCACATACAGCACAAAACAAATATTCAATAGGTCACAATTAGTATGCATAAATTGGCAATACTTCATTAAGTTGACTACGTTCCCTCATTAACATGTTGTAAATCTTTCCCTAATCAGTTTCTCACTCCAAATAAAACATCTCCACCAGCTCATATGATTTTCTCCTCATTCTCCAAATAATCAACAATGCACATCAATCCACTCTTAAACTAAAATTCGTAACAAGGGAGAATAAGAACTAATTAGTTTTGTTCATCAGCGAAATGGTGTAATCTTTTTCAATTTCTAACCCAACAATTCTCCACTCTAATAATCCTTTTATCCCCTCAATACTACTACGTTTCGGTGCAAACTCACTCCGTGCTATGAAATCGATATCTTCGCAAGTAACACTGCAATGATAAAGTCGCACTTTCCATGTGATTATGGCCCTCTTCCCCACCACATAGTACCCCTCCTCCCCAACAACCCAGCACAAAATTCATCAGTCATATTGTCCAAACTAGTGACTTTTAGGTATGTGTTCTAAATTTATTTTAATTTCAGTTTAAATTTGTTAAATTGCGCAAATTAAATTTTGTGTATTGATTAAAATAATATTCAAATAAATTTAGAACTCATATACAGTGGAGATTCTCAATGCCAAATAAACAATTTGAGGGATCTAAGAGAGAGAGATTGGGGTAAGTATGGATGGTTGGAGAAGAAGTATAATCAGAGATTCGTCGGATTGGGGTAGGTATGGTGGATTTGAATGTTTGTGTAGAGAGAGATCTAGTAGATTTGTTAATGTTACTAATTTTATAAATATATGTAATATGTTATTGTTATTTATCACCTGATTTTTTAAATCTTTTTTTGAGTTTGTTAATTGTGAAATTATATACTTATTGTAGTAATGTAATTTTCTATTTTAAAAATATTAAAGTATATGTTGAAAATTCTTAATGATCTAATTAATGATAATTAAATCTTAAACCATAATTTTACTTAATTTTCTTATTTTACTTGGCTATTTATTGGTTGGGGAATCTAATGTTTGCCCAAATGAACACATTCAATACCATTTGAGTTAAGTCACTCGGCCTGCAGAAGTGACCACAGGGATGATCGCGCCCTCACATGGGACGAGTGGGTTCCGTGTGAATTAAAAAACCCCGACCCCAAAATGAGTGTGCGGGGTTATCCTCGCGGTCACTCCCACGGTTCGTGTGGCATAACCCATACCTATATAAAAAGAAACATATTTATGTCAAAAAAGAGGTACAATAATTTTATACATAGAAAAGAAGGAAAATGGAAATTGATGTGACCAAAATGATATAATGCTGCTTGGGGTGAGAATCCAAATAAATAATAGAATCATATTATATAAACATAATAGTTGATATAATTCTTAACATAATGTCATATGACAACCTCTATTGGACTATTTAAAATACAATCCACATTTTTCATTTAATCACATCTTGTCAACACCTATTATGTCACTCTATCTATCACCTACATTTCGGCAAAAAAGCATTATTCCAAATAATAATTGTCACCTAACAAAAAGCCAATATGTTATGATAAGAATATGACCCGCCGGTCCACATTTGATACGAGATCAAATTAGGGATGGCAACGGTTCAGTTTCGGGTTGGTTTGGCCAAAACCATCACCGAACCGTCAAATTTTTTGCCATACCATAACCACGTAAATCGGTTCGGTCCGTACCTCGGTTCGGTTAATAACCACGAAAATAATTTATTTTTTATAAGTCCATCCGTCAAATTGATATAAAACAATTTATGAAAAGAGAGTCAATGAAAACAAAAATACAATATTCCAAACAAAAATGCAAATATTATCCTAAATTCCAATTGCAAAATACAAATTTAACAAACAATATTATGAATATAACAATACGAAACGTTTCCTTCATTCTTGATTCTTGTGCATTATAGTTACTTGATTCATGCTCAAAATTCAAAAGTTTTAACCTTAACTCATATTCAATTTTCATTATTCTCCACAACTCTTACTAGCATAGGTTAGCACTCAAAATTGATTCATAGATAGTAAATAAGAAATGTAAGTAGAGAATACAACGATACTATCTAATCCAGAATAGTTTTAACTAAAATTTAAATTTAAAAAAATGTACATTTTCGTCAACTTCCATCGCACTAAACATTGTCATCCCTAATAAAAGAATGATTTTTTTTAAGCAGGTAATCGGTTCGATTTCGGTTCGACGGCATAAATATCATACCCGCACCGCCACGAATCGGTTCATTAAAATCAAATACCATATCCGCCACATTACACCATCGGTTTGATTTTTTTCGCTCTATTTGGTTTGGTTCATCGCAATTTTTTATTTTAACAGTTCAAATTGTCATCTCTAGATTAAATGATTGTTGTCTACTTTCAATTTGGTTCATATTTTTAGATTTGGAATGCTGTGTTTCTTGCCGTAGGTTGACTTACCGTACTATGTTTGTCTCGACCACCTTCAATTCAATGCTCTTTGCACGTTACGACCTTTAACTTGCTAAATTATACTGCCTACGGAAAGTGAGACCTAGTGTTAATGAAACAGTTGGGAAGATATTTTTTTTATGTTGAATTCAAATTTATGACACTATTTTATTAATTCTTGAATTGAAATTCTTTAAATTACCAACTGATGCATGTTTCAGCAATAAAAACTCTCCCATTATCACTTGAGGTTCGGAGCGCCATAAAAAAACACCGTTCGCACCAGTGTCGACAACTTACGCAATCTTTGAGCATCTATAAATTTTCACCGGTTGAAGTTAGCATAGAAGTGGAAAAGAGAATTTGATATTTACACAGCGAACTTGAACCAAAAATAGAAGCGGAGAACTATAATCACTGCTAATCAGATATTGTTTTGTACATATATAAATAATTTACATCTATAAAGTTCAAGAGCTGCAGCCGAGACCCTCCGGGGCGGGGTCATACTAGCACTCGTAGTTCAACATAATCCACTATCCCAGAAGAGGACATGACCGATGAGAGGTTCAACTTCGGTTCAACCAAGCAGCCAAATATCTATGGGGAGGTGATTTTTGTATCTATTTATGAACCATAATTCACATTATCAACAATGAGGTAAGGTTAGTTTTCTAACAACTCATTCAATGATAGTTGAATACGTTGACCCCTTATTTTGTAGTTCCAAAACCATGTTCCAGAATCCATCAATTCCTTTCCAATAGGCTTCATTTGGACATCTAAACCTGAACTCAAAATCAAAAATTGAAGAAAATTGAGTAGAATGATTATGCTTTAGTGGGGTGGGGTGTGGGGGGGATACAGTAATTCCAATAATGATATTATGGTCCACTTAAAAGATGCAAATGTAAAGATGTAAGAGAGCAAAATATAAATTAACTAGGGGTTTCAGAAAAACGAAATATGAGAGTGACTAATAGACCACATAGTTTAAATGTTAAAAGGATAGTCTACAGTAAAATTAAAAGGCTAAAGTGGGCAAAAATAGGAACCATATACACTAGATATATCAAATTATATAACTAAGGAAACCTGAATTTCCAGCCGTAATCTTCAATGTGTAACCATCCGGGACTTCAAACACATGATTGCCCTACATAGAAGAATAAACGAAAAAGAAGAAATTCAGAATTTTGTGAGTAGATAACCACTCAGCAACTTCTATTGAGATGAAAATGTGAAGAGAGAGAGAGAGAGAGAGAGAGAGAGATTAGATTTGTTCTACATTACATGACTTGTGATGCAGTTTTTGGCCAATGACACTTGGTAATTTCTAAACTTCAGAGTACAATAACTTTTATTATGACTCCATATATCTCTCACACCACAGTTTGAATTTTAGAAGAATGTATCTTAGTTCTTGACCCAATTCTTCACCAGTAAAACGGTCATATTGCTCAGAAGGAGAACTAATTTATAGAAGAGTTATGTACAAATTATTAATGTGCAGGAACTAGATTCGGATATGACACGACACCAAAGAACAAAAGAGAGAAAAGAAACAGAAACCAAAAGAAATATCAATAAAACAAAACATTTTTCTGTCAAAGGCGATCAGCTTGCCATCTAGCTTAGTTTAGGTGGAAATTTGTATGAACTAAAATTGAATAATTTATGCTAGTTTGATGAAATCAGACACAAATGTTCTGGATGATCGCTCAAAATCACAACTGATCCCAAATACAGCACCCATGACTACGATAGTTGGCAAGCAGGTCTCTCATACACTAAAAATAAAGTTCAACATATCTATCTACAGTTAACAGTAAAAAAATATCTTTTAATCTTTAGGGGAAAAAAATATAAAAACGATGATCTCATTTTGTCACCAATAATACTATAATACGTTCTAAATCCTCAAATGCAATATTCACAATATGTATTATCTCCCAGGCAAGAGATCTACAATAGTTAATTATACAGCTTCCACACTAACCTGTATTACAACATTGGTAGCCTCAAATTCAGCATTTCCATGCAGTATCACCTTTAATGCCTCAAATCGCTGCACATCATGCTTCCAATATAAATTATCTCTTGAATTCCAATTAATTCCATCATTCAGTACCCTGACATTCTGTAATTTACACCTTGCACACCTGTATGAATATAACTTATTTTGGAAGTATTTTCATAGTCATTTGTTTGTAAAGTTCAAAGAACTGATCCAAAATGGTACCTCCTGCCATACTGTAATATAGGTTCACCCCTTTCATCATTTATAGTTGAGCCAATGACATTTTCAGCCAAGATAATCAAACTCCCATCAAGCTGAAATAAGGAACAACGATGAGAAAAGAGCAAATTGATAGCTGCTAGATCTATATTCTGAAATGTATTACCTGAACATCTCTCCATAAAAACTCAGAAATCTCTATTTGTAACTCAGAACCCGTGGAAATAGAACCTCCATGAAACTGACATGGAAAAGATAGATAGAATAAGCATTCAATGGTGCAATACTTCAATGGTGGATTGAGATTATATATATATTTTTTATGGCAAAATTGAAAATCAAAAAGAAAAACAAAAGAAATATGCTGGATAATGTGAGAGAAATAGATCATTAAGAGAGAAAATTATTTTGAATCATAATTGCACGATAAAAGTAATTCCGTTGTCCAAGCATAGCACACAACAATTCAGTCTACAGCATAAAAGTTTTCACAGTAAACTGATGCGAAAAATACTGTGAACTTACCTTTTGTCTGGTGACTTCCCAAAGAGGTCCTAGAGCAGGATGGAGGAGGATGAGATATGGGGGTCCAGAATTTACATATTTTTCATTACCTTCAACCTGCGAAATAGGAGGATGCACATGGAATAAAGCTTCAAAAGAAAGCCAATTTCGTTTAAACTTTTGGAATGATATTGAAACAGAGTTATAGTTTACCTTCGGCATTTTTATTCCACAATGGGACAGTAGATCGTAGGCATTACGCATGATATCCAACAATGAACCATCTGGAGTCTACAATGAACATTTAACAGGTTCATTAAGGGTGGCTACCTTGACCGACTACAAGTATTCAGATTTGGTCTTCACTTGTCAAAAAAAAAAGAAAAGAAAAGAAAAGGCACACACCAATAACTTCAAATATAAACAAGCAAATATGGATTAATATCTTCTGTGCCTGGAATAACAAAACTGCTTCGCAAGCAGGTTCATATAAGAAAAAAAGAAGGCATGTCTGCAAATGCCAAAGGCTGCCAAGACCTAGGAAAATATGCATTTAGTGAACCAACACAAGATCTCTACGACTTTCAAAAATTTTAATTTCTTCAGATGCTCACTTCAACAAGGTTAAGCTATTAGTTCTTGACACCATGTGATGCAGGGCGAATTAAAAAAAAATAGAAACAAGAAACAAGAAAGAGGGGAGAATCGGAGAGAATGGGGGGGGAAATCGGAGAAGAAGCAGAAATTCATGGAGAGGGAAGGGAGAGGAAGGAGAAGCCATAGGCAACAAACCACCAAAATATTCTTCAATTCATCAAAACTAATGAAATTACATCGCAATTAGGTTTAAATAGTAAAGACTAAAACCCTAAGTAGAATGGGCTTGAGCCAACACAAGTCCAATTACATAAATAAAATTTAAAACATAAATAAAGTCCAACTAAAAATAAATAAAAAAGTAAATGTCCTCATCAACTCTCCCAGGGTGGGAGAAAAACTCGACCCTGTCGAGTTGATAGATAGTATAGGCTGCAGTCAATCTGATACTCCAAATGCATGAAGTCAAGCCACGGGGGACGATCTTTCTGACGAACCAAGTAACAAAAATTTTATGATTGATAGTACTGAAAACTGTAGCTTATTCCCAAGAATATGATCTGACCAAGGGGGACGATATTTCCTTCTAACCAAGTACTGATACTAGACTCCAAATAACCAATACTCATGCACCTCATCTTCAAGATTTTCACATGATTGTATATAATGAGGAGCATAAGAAGCACGTTGATCTACCCAACAAACAAGGAAGTACTGAATCTTACCATCATTGGTCAATGCAACACGTTCATCTAAAATAACATCAATTTTATCTTTGTGTGCTGTGACGGATGGTATTGAAGTAGAAATATCAACATAGTCAAGTTGGGTGTCCATAAAGCTAAGTAGAAATAGATTATCAAAGGAAGTAAAACGGTGTTTGTAAGTAATGAAGTCCTCAATATTTAAAGCAGAGTGGTAGCCAAAATGTGACGAAAGGGCAATGACATGTGCATTTGAACCAACATGCTTTAACATTTTTAAAGGACTAGCACTACAAGCTTGCAATATAACATAATCACCAATATTAAATTCAAAATATCGTTTATGCGAATCAGCTTGAAGTTTATATAATGCATTACTTGCGTCATGTTGTTTATTGATCTCAATATGCAAGTGATGAAGATGACATACAAATGCCTCAGCTGACATAGACATACTAGTATATGGAAACATTGGAATAAGGTCAAAAGGTTTCCTAGACTTATAACCATGAATAACTTCGATGGAACTCGTACCTATAAACCGATGCACAAAATTGTTATATACAATTTGAATTGTTGGGAGGATTAAATCCCAATTCTCAAGATTTTCCTTGAAAATGACATGATTACACAAATCATCCGTACCTTTGGGTTGGCAAAGAGTATGACACACAACATTTAACTGAGGGGTATCGGGAACAAGGGGTACGACCCCTAGATTCATAGGAAAAGTCCTGATACTACATAAGGAAGTGCCCTCAATATCATTCAAGTCATCACATTCTTCAAATTTAGGTTCATAAATTTGATTTTTTAACGACGCTTCTATTACATCATTTCGTTCTTCTATGACTAAGGCTCAGTTAGGACATTTAGAAGAGATATGGCTAAAGTCCTTACAGCTAATGCATAGCAGGTGAGAAGAAGTCCTTGGAATTTCAAAAATTTTACCCCTATTTTCCAAGATTTGAGGAACATTAGATGGGGGACATCCTAGAAAAGACTTAACAGGAGGAAGTGAAGCCAATAAAACAGACGAATGGTTGTCAGGACGCCTTCTATAAGGAGAATGGGGCCTTGGACTATCACGACATTTACACTTATTTTTTCAAATAGGAGGAATACTAGACGGGGAAGGCTCTATGACAGACTCATCTTGAGGTGGCGCTAATGACATGGGAGAACGATGGTGGTTGCGCTTTTCATATGAAGTACTAATAAGTAACTCGTAGTCCCGAGCTGAAGAGTAAGCGTGATCAAGAGTAGTGACGTCTTGAAAGAAAAGCTCACGCCCTAAGTTCATCTCTTAGACATTGTATAAACCTACTCAAAGTCAGGGCCTCATTCTCAACGACATGACATTTCATTCGAAATTCCTCAAATTGAGTAATGTACTCAGTTACTAGTCGATTCCCTTGTGTAAGGGTGTTCCATTAGGTAAAAATTCCATGATCTAAGCAACTATCGAAAGTAGGAGTATCTAAGTCAATGTCTCTAAAGAAACGCTCCTTACGACAAGGAAGAGAATGAATACCATGATGACTATGGCCTTGTTCTCGCTTACAAACCTGATCTCTATTCCTACGATCGAGTCGAAAATATTTTTGATCCCTTTGTCCATGATAATATTGTCTCTTATGAGACGCTTCAGAATTAGTGTCAGTCAAACGAGGGGTTCGCTTAAAATTGCTCAACTTAGCAGCTAGGTTCTTTCTCTCCTCACGAGTAGCAGTTATATCTGATTGGACAGTCGATAGGCTAGTAGAAAGTTCCGCTAATTGTCTAGTGAGTGCATCAAATTGGGATGGATCCATGGTCAATGTATTGGAAATAGAGACAACAAGACGACCACTACGCAACTACATGCAATGTAATATGAGCTAAATGACGTGCAATGATAAGATCAATGAACAATAAATGCAAGCAATGAAAAATAACAAATTAAGCATTTTTTTCAGGGATAAGTAAATTCAAATATGGCAAGCTAATACTGCTGATCTATGTTAAATAATAAAGCACAAATCAAATACTAGTCAAAATCTAATCATGCAATATAAGTGGGGTAAAATAGAGTTTTGACCAAATCAACGGATTCAGTCACGTGACTTTAGGTATATTGTTAGAATAACAACATCACAAAAATTTAATCAATGCAATTTTAAATGAAGCGGTATTATAAACCAATGACAAATAGAAATCAAGCACTCCCTGTTGTTTAGTTGTAGCGGTAGTGCCCACGGAAGCTTAAACCTGATGGAACCCAAAGAATAAAAACTGTGCCTAATTATGATTTCCCAATCGGCACGTCTCCAGTAGAAAATTATAATGGAATACTTCTAAGCAGTCGAGTCACTGAATGGAACACTAATACTCAAGAGTTTTAACAAGTTGCCCCAATGCAAATAATAGGCCAAATCCAATTCAACAAATGTCCCTGGCACTCTGAACTCAGAAGAAGTCCATCGACGTGAAAACTAAAGCAAAAACTGAACTCCAGGTGGTGGATGACAACTAGTGTGGCAGTAGGTTGCTGGCGATTGGCGGTGACGGTGGTCGTGGAACGTATGGTGACTATGGGTTAATCTGGACGAGTGGCTGAGAAGAAATGGGTTGTGGGTTTGAATTGGATTAAATGAGAGTGAGTTTTAACTGGAATTGGGAGTAATTTGGACCACTAGTTTATGGCCCAAATGTCTTGATAAGAGGAGTGGGCTCGCAAATAATAATTATATGTGGATATATGGATTATTATAGGGTTGGGTTAATGTAAGGTGGGCTGATCTTGTATGTAGACTGAATGTAAGTAGAGTTTGATTGTTAGGGATGAAATTTATGAAACAACACACTTAGCAGCAACAAACGCCTAAAGCTCTAAAACTGAATTTTTTTTTTTAATTATTATTATTATAATTTTTTGGAAACTGAGAAAATGATAAAAAAAAAAAATGAAATTTCGGGTGTGAACAGTAACGATATTTTTTTTTTTTTTTTTTTTTTGTGAAACTGCTGAAAAATCTAAAAAAAAAAACTGAAATTATGGGTGTGAACAGTACCCGTGAGTAGTGACTTTTTTTCCTAATCAACTAGAAAGAAAATTGAACAAGAAAATTGCTGCCTCACAATAATTTTGTTTGTTTGTGCTGTTCCACAAGTTTTTGGGAAGAGGATAGGAAGAAAGTTTTGGATTGTAGATGAAAAATTACCCAAGTTTTGGCTCTGATACCGAATTTGATGCAGGACGAATTAAAAAAAAATAGAAAGAAGCAAGAAAGAAGGAAGAATCGGAGAGAATGGGGGGGAGAAACTGGAGAAGAAGCAGCAATTCATGGGGAGAGGGGAAGGGAGAGGAAGGAGAAACCATAGGCAACAAACCATCAAAATATTCTTCAATTCATCAAAACTAATGAAATTACATCGCAATTAGATTTAAATAGTAAAGACTAAAACCCTAAGTAGAATGGACTTGGGCCAACACAAGTCCAATTACATAAATAAAATTTAAAACATAAATAAAGTCCAACTAAAAATAAATAAAAAAGTAGATGTCCTCATCACCGTGTCTTGTACAACTTTTACCCGTGGAGATTTGACCCCATTATTTGAGTTCTTTCGGGTGTAGAAGAAAGATATCCAATGACAGTGACAATGCGGCTGTCAAGAGCTTCTTTCTTTCTTTTCAAAGAAAATTATCAAGTGCATAATAACACAAGGAAAGAAAAAAAGATAAATCAGGTGAAGTCTTATCGACTGCTTCGCTCCCTCCCACATTCCCTTTCTCAGCAAAAATAATATCAAATCTATGTATCAACAAATTAGCACCTGGTGAAAAGACTTGTCAGCATGTTTCCTTTTCTTCTTAGCAGAAGAAGTGACCTTTCTTCGTTCATTATACACAATAAAGGTATCAAGCTCATCTGCAATGGTGCAACCGAAATAACTCCCATGCTTACATTAGGCGCCAGCATATTAAAATGTGACAAATTAAAAGCATACAGGGTATTTTCTTACCTTTCACATCCTTATAAAGTCGAGATGGATACATATTAGTAAAATTATCGGCAATGTTTTGCATTGTGCACTCCAAGCGACCACCAGAGATACTGGCACAAGTAGAAAAGCAATTGAGACTTAGAAAAATATCCTGGTAAATAACCAAATGTTATTTAAAACTTATCAGGGACGGGACTAATTCGAGAATTATCCAGGTGATACTATAACAAATAAAATCAAGAAATTACAAGTCTATCATGGCGAACGGTTATTGTCCACATCATTTATAATCTCATCTTGAATATGTTTCTTGAGCTCATTGATAGCTAAATCAAAAAGATAAGGACTTAAGACGGAACAAGATACATGTTCATGGTAATAAGATTCTCTAGTGATTTCTTTTCTCTTGCACCCACCTCAACACTTGGCGCACCCTGACATAGAACCCTGACGAGCTTAATATATCTAAATTCGATCGTTTCAAATATCTCCTTTGTTCTAATAACTAAGCACTACATCTTAAGAACAAAATAAATAAGTATAGTATTATGATAATAATATGACAATGATACTGCTAATGAATTCTTCAAAACAGTAATGCCAAGTCATAAGCTTGCACCTCTGTTTCATCCCAAATTCGTCCACAAATGTAATTGGCTTTTTTACATTAAGCACCATTCCTGGTAAACTACTTGCATCTTTACTCGATGCAATAAGCTCTGCAGAAGGTAAATCCACGTAAAGGATATTTGTGTTGGCAGGAAACTCGGCCTGCAAACTAACCCAAAGAACATGACTCAAGTAAGAAATTTCAACAATATTCTGTTTTCAAGGAACAATTAAAAGAGACGATGAAACCAAAGCAAGCATATGAGAGATGCAGTGACAAATAAGACTGAATGGTTTTTTTTCTGCTGACTTTGCCTTGATGTATATCCTCAATTTTATAAGTTACGGCTTCTTATTACTGGAAAATGCTGGATAACAAAGATGTATAAGCACATTTGCTCCATGTTAAAGGATATTAAAAATAGGCACCTAAAAATGTGATTATTTTCTTTTATGACCATACACGTAGATGAACTATTGATTCTATTTGATTGATCAACAGTGGATTTTAAAATGTAATAGTTACAATGATATTGTTGTACCACGCAAAAACCACCACAAGAAAATTAGCATGGCATTACTAGCTAAACAAGTCCTTAATCCATTTACTCTGCTGTGTTATAAAGTACTCACACTAGGATCAAACATTTAAAAGCCATTCATCTCAACTTACCAGCTAGATTTATAACCAATATATATATAGTATAATAGGAAAATCTCATAAGATTAAATGTAGATCATATAAATCAGCAATTCCAGAAATTATTCAAATTATTTTCTGAGATAAATTGTTAAGACTTGAGAGAACAAATCACACACAAGTTGAAGGTGTGATTTGAGGATAATACATCGTCAATTTTATTTTTTTTGGGTGGGGCAGGGGGAGATTATCACACTGATCTAACAAAAAAAGATGGAGAGTACCTGTTAGGAGAAGGGGGTCCAACAGTGATCCCAAACTTATCAAACTCGGTGTATTCAATGCAGGACAGACCATATGCCCATTTTCCATCAAGATTCTTCTTCTCAAGTAGAACATTTATGCCTTCTGTAGCCCCCGGATTCCGTTGACATGAGGCAAAGCCCAATTTCTGAAAGAGTAGCAGTTAGCTATCAAAGCATAACTAAAGATAATAAAAGACCAAGCTAATTTTCTATGTGAGGAGCAATTGGACAGAAAAGATGCAATAAAATGATCCAAAATTCACTTAAGCAATAGACAGCAAAATTTCCAGGAATGAAAATAGAGAAGACTGGCAGAACTCAAGAATTAATATGCACACAAAAATTTTTGGAGTAAGCTTAATCAATAATAACATAAAAATAAACTGAAAATATCACAGGAAAGTATTGGTCATTTTGCATATGTCCAGAACGTGACTGCTAAATATTGTCAACTATCCTGTTGATTTTGGGGTGACTGTTGGGTGGTGATCCCAACAAAATCTTGTATTAATTGATTCATCTAAACTCTTTTCCCATTTGCTTTGCCCTTAAAAAAAAGTAAGAATACATCTTTATTGACCTCTGTAAAATTCATTGAGGCCCAATAATGCTACCACAGTCAAAGACAGCTTCTGTTCCTAGGGAGTTGGAATAATTTGTAACAGTTAATTATGACAGTTGAAACAAAACAGATATACCTTCCTATGGCGCAAACCAATCCCAGCTAAAGCCAAGAGAGTCATATCTGTAGCAGCCACAACATTACTGCAAAGTCGAAAATGTCAGGATACCATCCAACTTCCAAATAGTACCACCCAATCAGTTCTCATTCTGTGCACAAGATAACAGCGTTGTACTTCACAACTCTAATGTTGAAGCTAACCTGACTTGTCTAACAGTTGCACCTTTTCTTCCATGATCATGGAACCACTTGAAAACACCTTTATCATAGGCTAGTTTCCATATCACGCCATGACCCCCAGGCTTGCATAATGGTACATATGGTCTAGTCACCACCCACTCGCCATCTTCTGCACTAACAGCTGGGACGAGGGGCTGACCATTGACAAACTGAATTACAAACTGCAAGAACAGAGCAAACCACAGTATAAAAGTAAAATAGAAAGTATCATGTCTTCAAACCTGTTCAAAAAGTAGGAATCTAGATCTTCCTCTTCCAAACCATTCGAGCCTTTCACAAAGAGAGGTGATATGCCAATGGTTGTTTTTTGCAGAACTTGTCATAATGGCAACGGGAGTGATGCATTGTTTCCCATACAACTTGAAATACAGGAACTCTCTAGCCTTGCAAAAGTCAAAAAAGTTTTCATCATTTCAGCCTCCATTTGGCAAATTTGTAAATGGTTTATAAAGAGGAATATTGGCGGGTGCCACGAAATATATGGATAACAATGAGTGGTAGTTATGAATGTGTAGTTGAAATTAATGTTTGACTTTTGCTGAGTTTATAAACTAAGTTTGTATCCAAACAGAAAATCAATTTCAAACGAATACATGTAAATCAATCCTATAAAATAAAAATCAGAATCATAAATGATAGTTCAATATATTGTCAAGCACCATATGAACAAATAAACTAGAATGAATGACGAATGAAGATCATATGTACCTGAAGATCTCTTATAAGACCTTCCAATAAAGTTCGTCCACAATAAGGAAGCATGGCAGCAGGAAGACATTCACCTGTCTCAGGGTCTACCAAGCCAAGCCTGTCTGCCGAGCCTCCTAGAGGATAAATTTCTCCTAGGTCAGGCAAACCCTGAAAATTGGTTAGTTCTTATAACACCAAAGTCGGCGTCAAACTGTTAATCTCAGAATGACACATGATATGCACTTACCTCAATCCCCCAAATAGCAGCTTGAGATGCATATTCAACATCTTCAGAAAGATCAAGTACATTGGGAGGATGAATATCTATGATCTGATACTTCGATGACTTTTGCTCGAACCAATTAATGGTTTGCCCTTCAGAAGTTGATTGAGCAAGCAGCTCTAACACCGTTATCTGATATCTGTCAAACAAAAAGCCTTCAGGTTGATCATCTAACTGCTTATTTATTCATCTTATTGTTATAAAGGCAAATCTGTAGCATATTCAACTTATACATTAGAACAGTTTCACCCTCAATAATATATTATAGACACAAACAAATAAAACATTTTAGCTTTTAAATTTTTCTGTAAGCAGATCATTCACTCTGGCAGCACCTTCCTATAATTAAGTCTTAGTGCCATCCACAATAATCAATGCTCGTTCTTAAACCATTTAAAGAATAGTTGCAAATGAGAGCCATGTCGTTGGTAAAATTTCTCATTTGTAATTTCTTTAAGCTTTGAGGTGGTCAAGTACAAAATTTTAGCAGTTCTATAAAGATGATTCTTAGATTCGTTGGTTTCTGTAAGGTGAATGGGGGCATTGAAAGTGAGATCATATTTGATTATTCATCCAAGTAATGAGCAGACCATGGAAAACAGTATATACTGGTTGGCACAAAGGAACACCAATATCAATATGGCAATTCACTTCAGTAAAAAAATCAGGACATATATATATAAAATCTTCAGAAAAGTTAATTTAAATTGCCTAACCTTCATTCGCGAGCATCCTTAGCAACTAGGTCAATCATAATCTAGTATATCATACCGACAAGAAGTAAATATACAAAATAACCCTATTTTCACTTCAATAAGAACTGAAAAATAGTTTATGCTGCGACGGTGATTGAGATTTGACCAGAATACCACATCTTTGACACTAATAATATGATCTTTAAGTTATATTCACTGATTACCTTAACTTCTGAGGTGCAAAAAGAAAAAAATAAGAATTCACCATAGAGTGAAACAAACCAATAAAATTGATTAGAAAAATAAGAAACAGGGAATAATCATGAAAACCGACCCAATGATTCCTCCAAGGCAATCATAAAACTGTTCAACCTCTCCAAGAGTCTTCAACAATGACCTTAATGCTCTTTTTTCTTCCCCTTTCAATTCCACACGTTTACCCCCATCGCTCACATCCCACGTCTCGATCATTTCCGCCAACGCATACAGAGCGCCTTTAACTGAATTCCTTGCCGAGTCAAACTCAGCACCCTCTAACTTTCTCCCAAATTCACCTAACACATGTCCTTGTCCCGCAGCCACCACACAATTAAGCAAGTAAAACTCATTTTCATTCAAATTCTCCCCTTCCACAACCCTCGCAAAATGATTCCTCCTAGAATCAAAAAATGATTTAACCCGAGAATCTGACTCCATCACATTCATTTTCTCCTTCAATGTTTTGCAATCATCAAGTTTCGATTTCAAAGACTTGAGTCTTGCAATTTCTTTTTGAAAGTTAAACTCTGGTGCCGGTGGTGCATACTCTACTGGTGCCGTCGAAACGCGCGTGATGCGAATACATGAATAAGACGGCTTTGAGTGTAAATGCAACTGAGTCGCTGATGAAAAAATCGAAGAAGAGAAAGCAGAAAGGGATTTATTATGGCTGAAAAAGAGAGAGTTCGAGGGTTTGGAGTTCAAGGTGAAGAGATTATTTTTAAGCACCGGAGTGGTATTAGCTCGCGCCATTGAAGCACAGAGTTGTACCTTTAGTGTGTGATGTGTGTGTTTTTTTAGTGAAACGTTGAACGAAAGAGGGGGATAAGACGTGATGCTGAAGCATATACCGAGGTTGGACTAAACAAGTTAGTTAAAATTTTAAGGTAAACAAACACAGAACTTTAAATCGAAATCCCAGCCCTTGTTTCATCTTCGTTATTTTTAAAATAAATTTTTTTCTTATTATTAATTACACTTTTTTCAATAAAATAATATTATATGTAAACAAAAAAAAAATTCTTTTTATTTTTTAACCACGTATTTTCCATCAATATTTCATTAAAAAATGCATTTTGGGACAAAAAATGGAGCTCAAACATGCTCTAAATCGATAACAAAATTTTAATTTAGGAAAAATTATATTTAAACCACAATTTTATTTCTTGCACTATATTTTAGTTACACTTAAAATTCTTAATCTTTATTCGTTATAACACTCTTATCCTCAAACTTGTCATTAGTTGACACGTTTTGTATTTGATAACAGTTTATATCCTAAATTCCATTGAAATAGCATATAAGAACTTATTTTTTCACGATATTTTTAAAAGAAACATGAAAGCAAATTATTTTAATATAAATCATCACCAATGACAAAACGTACTAATTAATAGAAAGTTGAATATAAGAAATCAATTGAAAAAAGTTACTAAAATATATTTGTTATGGTGAGTAAAGATTGAGGAGCTTGATTGCAATTAAAAAGCATGTTTGAACTTCTTTATCGTCAAAAATATATTTTGAAATAGTGATTTGATGGAAAATATATTGTTAAAAAATAAGAAATAAATTTGAATTTGAGTGTAATATTATTTTATTGAAGAATGTGAGGTTAAAAAAGAGTGAAAAATATATTTTAAAAATAATAGGATAAAAACAGGTAAAATATAAAAATTGTGGTGAGAATATAACTACCCTTTAATTTATCTAAGTTGTATAACTATACTTTTACTTTTAAGCTCATGCTTGACATTCAACAAATCAAATTTTTTTTCTAGAACTTATTTTTAACTATACATTTATACAACAAGATATTTTACACTTAAATTCAAAAAAAAATTCTTTCTTTTTAATCACACATTCTTAAAAATAAATAAATAAATCACTATTTCAAAACTCATTTTTCAAAAAAAAAAAAAAAAAAAACTCGTTAAAGTAGATGTCAAACAAGGGCTAAATGTCACGACTCCATCACATTTTGTCTCCTATCAACACATTTCATTGCCCACGAAGGAATACAAACTAGCAAAAATTACTTTTTTGCCAACTTAATTATCTAAGGTAATCACTTTGCGACATGTCAACTCAACACTAGGCTAGATCATAAATCCATTAAATGAAACACACATCTAGCTTTAATCAATTCATCCAAAAGTTGCATTAATATGATATCGTTGTAATATTTGTATAACGTGACTTAGTATTAAGTTGACATGCTACATAATGATTACACGAAAACATTGCTATGGTTTGGTTGCCAATTAAACCATTTGTACCGGTTTTGGTTATGACAAGTGACAAATTATGACAAAGTGATGAAATTTAAAGACAAATTTAAAATTTAGTGGCTTATTTGAGATAAATTAAAGTTTAGTGATATAACTGAAATTTTTCTGAAAGCTTGGTGATGGCAGATGAAATTCACCAGAAGGAAAATTCTCTACAGTTTCTGTTTCCACATTTTCTTACGTCAGTATAAAATTTGTTGTGTGTAAGGCGACCATACGTATTTGAGTCAGCGTGTACGTCCAAAAATTGATCCGGTAATGTTTGATTGTGATTGGCCGGCGGTATTTTCATTTTTCACTCTTGTGTTGACTCTTTAAGAGTCTGGATTGTCTTGCAACCTGTTTGGGAGTGATTTTTTGACTTAAAAAATTAATTTTTTGACCGTTATTTTATTATTTCAGCCGTCGTATTTGACTTGAGAAATCCCACTTTTCTCCTAACAATCAAAAAATCAATTCTAAAAATCACTTACAAACAGACTCTTGCTCTTAAGCAAAAAAAATTATTTATTTACAGTAATTAAAAGTTACTTTAAAAGTAAGTTATTATTATTATTATTATTTGGAACTTTAAACAACTAAATCATTTATTTCAGAATATAATTATTTTTACATAAACTTAAATCCCTATTTGTCTATTATTAAAGTAGAAAACTAAGTTTCGCAATAAAGAGTTTTTGAAAAATGTGTAATTAAAAAGGTTAAAAAAAATTTGAATTTATGCACAAAATATTTTATTAAGAGAATGTTTGATTAAAAATGAATTATTTTTTTTAAAAAATTATAATAATAATCAACAAACAGGGACTAAGTAGTTTATTAATTTATGTAGCTTCACTTCGACGTCCAAGTTTGTGATTGGACTCCAAATTTCGCACTCTTCTTCCAATTAATGTGACTTTTTTAGTCAATTTCCATCGACGTACGCTGTTCGGAACTGTTTTTTTTTTTTTTTAGTGAAGGTGGACAAGACTGGCAGAAATAAAATGACGTTAATTATTTTTCTATAAATTAGAAAGTTGTATAAGTTACGTTATATTGACAATTTAAGTTCTAAAAAAAAAAAAAAAAAAAAAAAAAGTTGTGAGTTCAACACAAAAAAAAAAAAAAAAAAAGTTGTGAGTTCAACACAAAAAAAAAAAAAAAAAAAGTTGTGAGTTCAACACAAAAAAAAAAAAAAAAAAAGTTGTGAGTTCAACACAAAAAAAAAAAAAAAAAAAGTTGTGAGTTCAACACAAAAAAAAAAAAAAAAAAAGTTGTGAGTTCAACACAAAAAAAAAAAAAAAAAAAGTTGTGAGTTCAACACAAAAAAAAAAAAAAAAAAAGTTGTGAGTTCAACACAAAAAAAAAAAAAAAAAAAGTTGTGAGTTCAACACAAAAAAAAAAAAAAAAAAAGTTGTGAGTTCAACACAAAAAAAAAAAAAAAAAAAGTTGTGAGTTCAACACAAAAAAAAAAAAAAAAAAAGTTGTGAGTTCAACACAAAAAAAAAAAAAAAAAAAGTTGTGAGTTCAACACAAAAAAAAAAAAAAAAAAAGTTGTGAGTTCAACACAAAAAAAAAAAAAAAAAAAGTTGTGAGTTCAACACAAAAAAAAAAAAAAAAAAAGTTGTGAGTTCAACACAAAAAAAAAAAAAAAAAAAGTTGTGAGTTCAACACAAAAAAAAAAAAAAAAAAAGTTGTGAGTTCAACACAAAAAAAAAAAAAAAAAAAGTTGTGAGTTCAACACAAAAAAAAAAAAAAAAAAAGTTGTGAGTTCAACACAAAAAAAAAAAAAAAAAAAGTTGTGAGTTCAACACAAAAAAAAAAAAAAAAAAAGTTGTGAGTTCAACACAAAAAAAAAAAAAAAAAAAGTAAAAAAAAAAAAAAAAAAAAAAAAAAGTTGTGAAATAAGTAAAATAGAATGTGCGTATTTCACAAAATGCGTGAATAAAAAATTATTGGACTAACTATAAATCGTTTATAAACATTAAACAAACATGGGCTTCTCTCGACTAGTGATTGCACCTTCCTTAATAACCTAACTCAAAGCCATACGTGTAGAACTCTACCTAAGGTCATTGGAAACTTCCATGAACAAGCTGGAGACAAGATTCTTCAACAAAATGAGTTGGCACATATTCATCTTCAAAGAAAGTATGTCATGCTTCATCTAAAAGGCAAAAAATCTGCCTCATATCATATACAGAAACCCCTTTCTTAAAACAATATTTTCCAGTACAACAGGATTCAAAAGCCCGGGACGACATAGAATATCGTTCTTCTAAAATGATTTCTGCTTCCCATTTCCAACATTTAATTTTCAAGATTCTTTACGAGGAAGTAGGGTCAAAAGTGTGGAATATAAGCTTAGCAAGTATCAAAATACAAATTATCATGATTTATGAATAGCTAGAACCACCAAATCATTTACAGGCCTTCCCAGGAAGCCTCCCAAAAGCTCTCCAAATCAACAATTGCAGTCGAGGTGCAATGATTGGACTTTCGGGCACAGAATCCTCAACATGTCAACCTCTTCTTTGTTTACCATTGTAAAAGAAAAATGCATTATGTACGGCTATCATCACTAGAACGATACCCCATTAACAAACTTGCTAAATATATTGTCTTTTTATGGGAGGTAAAGTCTGCAAACACAAAATAACTATCACTGTACTTGCACTCCCCTTGTTCAGTTTTAACACCGGGATTATTGTCCTCTTAATTTCATCAACTTAAACTATGTCATCAAGGAATTCTCAACCTGAAAGCCACATGCCAGCTTATAGTCATAGGAAATTCTCTACTGCAATATCTATTGGGTATCACACCAGCGACTGCTCTATCATACATATCTTCCCTGATACATCTAACAGTATTTCTTTTTTTCCATCGCACTCTTGCCACAGCACTTCCTAAGAATAAATAAATATTACAGGCAAAACTTGCCTCTTTTCTGTTAAATTTAACATCAAAATCTGAAGAAGGCAAATGACTTCTACAGTATATTTCCCAAGCATGTATACCACGCCACCAGTGTTCCTTGAGACATTTCAATTACAACAATTTATGATTAAGGCCTCCCATATTTTGTTAGGACTCCTGAGCTTATACTAAACAATTTATACAATTTTGCATAGAGCTTTATTCTTATGAAGTGATGCCATAACACTATTCTTCAATGAATCGAGTATTTTTATTCGTTTAAGATCTCGTGAAATAATTTTAATCATAATACCTTTCTCGCATGGACTCTTCCATACTTTGGATAGAGATCCCATTGAGACTAATTACGTCTAAGTTAGACATATCCACTACCTCCCTCAATTCCGAAACCTAGTACTTCTAGTCCAGTTGACAAATCTATTACCAATACAGTTCAATAGATCCCCAATATCCGCACTATACCTTCCATCAAGTGATATTTAAAAAATAATTATTCCATATTTATGTGATTTATAGCTACCAAAAGAATTATCTTTAGTTTTTGAGCTCAATGCACTTGGACATATCTTGTAACTTCCTCCTCATCCTTGGTTCCAAGATAACTTGAGAAATGATCAAGCAACACAGATCAGGACTCTCAAATTACACTCTTGAATCCCATTCAGTGTAAGAAGCACAGCCGCTGACACAACATGATACAAACTCTCCGACACATGATTTTTCATAAAAATAAGACACAGACACATCATGGACATGTTAATTTAAATTCTTCAAAAAGTTAAACAATTGTATACCACAAAGTTTATATCTTTATTTTGTACTTTTTAATATAGGACGTTTAAGGAGTGTTCTCAAAGTATTTCCCCAAGTGTCGGAAATTAAAAAAAATATATTAAAATAGCACATGTCAATTTGCTTGTCTAACAAATATCTTGCACTGCTCGAAGAATGTCAATGTCTGACATGGACATGCTACCTAGTAAGAGTGTCTAGTTGCATAGCATTCAGCGAATCTATGCTTCTCAAAAGCCTTCACATTTTTATACTTTAGTAGTTTTCCATAACATGTATTTCAGTCCTAACCACCCATTTCAACCTTGCTGTTCCACTACCATGTCTCCTTGTCAGGTCTACTTCTACCAGGCAATTGATTCCGCGTTACTTTATTATATTCATTTATATTGCATTTCCCTTCAAAACTGTTATGAAATCGCATTTCTAGTTCACCAGGAAACTTCCTGCATATTGTTCTAAAAACTTTAATCTCTTTGGCAATTTTCCATTTTTAATGATCATCATTAACCTCTATTGTGTAACTAGAATCTCACTTAATGTTAGAATCATTTCACGACTACCAATCTACATTTGTGTAAAGATAAATCTATTTGCCTAAACTTGTGCCACTTTCAAAGCTCCAGTATATCCTAATGAAGTACATGCTCACCAACATCTAATCATGAATTATCCCAGAGTTTGTTACTTTCTTTATTTCGATCCCAGAATTTGTAATGTTCATGAACTCTTTTCATATCACTTGTGCACTTTCACCATGTTGCTCTTCAATTCTTTTCAAACAAAGATCCTATCATGACTAGGGACTACAAACACAACTCTCCTACATAAAATTATTCCTTTTCCCAAGTTAATCGAGAAAGCGAGTCAACAAAATAAGTGCTCATGAAAGATTCCAAGGACGATCTTCATTACACATTAAACTTTATCTCACCAAAAAATAGGATACAGTGGATGCTGCAGACAACTTTAAATAAAAAATTCATTTATCAAGCAATTTGAAATAAAGGTCAAACATACCTGTGCTAATACTCTGGTAATCTTATTTATCTGTAAAGGTTAACCACAAAATTGCCTGAACTTAAAATTACAATTCTTGAAGCAGCCTAAATTGGCTGGTTAGGTAGAATGGGGAAATTTCTCTCATTTACCTTACACAGAAGTCCTTGAGGTCAAATCAATGTCAATGGCTATCAAGAAAGGGACAAAATAATCACAAAATGTATTATAGCGAAGAGAAGCTAAACTGCACACCGCTCTTCCCTTGGTCATGCTCGTGTTGTTTCAGTATGTAACAGTAGTTAACCTGATTATAATGGGTCGAGCTGTCAGAGATATTAAACAAGTACTTCGACACGTATAAAAGACAGAATAAATCCTTCCTGGGGACTACAACAGATGGCTCCCAAGTGGGTACAAGTTGTACTTCTGGTTTCAATCCATATTTCAATTGGAAAAAAAAAAAAAACGACTTTAAAGTTTAGTAAATTTTTTTGCTGCTTTATTCCCCCCGTCCGATCCGTGTTTTATATGAATGTTGGCGAATTTATTAGCCATTTGTCTGAAGTACTTATTCGCTATTTTATGGTGCAAAAGACATCAAAGTTGTCAGATGAATATAATTAACAATCTTTATTATTTTGATAGAAGTGCTTGTCTTGTGAATGTTGAGGGAAAACCAACAGCTAAAGAACAGAAAAATTACTCCATGATGAACCACAAGAACATGAAAATTGACACGCTCCCAGGAAATCTGAAGGCAAAACTCTAGAAATATTTAAAAATTTATTGATTCGCTCCCTTTTCCAATTTAGCCCCTTCTTGATAGAGATTTTTTGAGAACAGATTTCGTGAATAGAGATTTTTTTTGGTAGGGAAAATTTATGGATCCACATGCAAAATTATGTTATTGAGGGAATATGTGGTTGAAAATGAGTTTGGAGAAAATGGGGGGCAAACAGTGACTTAATCTTAATGTCTTACTGCAGATAAAGCATTTTCTTACAGATAGGAGATAGCCCACATAGGAAAAAATTATCCTACCAACTGGTGGTTTGAGTCAACGTCACGCAGCACGGGCATGTCTTTCTCTTACCGAAGTCAACATGAAACAAATAATGCCCCCATTTGGTTTATATTAATTTCAGATTTATAGTATATCTAGATAAAAGTTAATGAAATATGTGGTTGTAAAGTTGTAGGTCTCATGAAACGTGCGATTGAAAATGAGTTTCAGAAAAAATGAAATTTAGAAAATGAAGGCAAAACAGAGGCAATAATTAGTGTCAGGATAAATGACTGACCTCCATGCGGAATAGCTTGGTGGGTACAATGATACCAAATCCTGCAGAGCATCGAAAGGAATCTCGTAATTTCTGTAATGAAAATTCTCGATATACATTCTCAGTTAATTTAGTAAGGCTTCCAGTACAGGCAAAAGCGTGGCCATGGATACCAGCTTCTCTGAACACCCTCAAGGGTAGATCAAAAGACAAGTCTACAAAAGCTGTTACAGCAAGGTCTCCACCAATAAAATCCATTCCGGTAGAAGCGTCAGAGCTTTCATTATTACCGTTTCCTCTTTCTTGTCTTCTAGGCTCAGCAGGGCCTAGTCCCCTTGCCTTGAAACCTAAAATTGACATTGGGCCTCTCAAGGTGCAAACTGGAGAAGAATTACCACCCAAGAAGAACCTCTCTGGTAAATATGAAGGTGTATTCAGGAATCCTCTCCCCCATGGGAAAATAACACCACTTGAGATTCCAAAGTTCAACGCAGCGCGGTAAAATCCCAAGGGAACAGCATAACGAAGATCAAATTCCTGTTCAGACAATACATGTATCACATTAAAAAAATAAGTTACTTCAGTAGCATGTACATGGTCATAGAGAGGAATGAATGATATCAATCACATTAAGATGTCTTCAGACATCGCATGCATAGTGGCTGGTAATTGCATCATATATTTTACAGTGGAATATATTTCGAAGCTCATGGAGTCAACAATAATACGTGTGTAATTGTGAGGTGAAATTCAGTTTCAAGTATGACCTCTAGCTGTGGGGAGTACCTGATGGGTCAAGCCATATTGAGTAAAACATAAAATCATGGATCATATGATATCAAATCAAAAAAGATAAGTTGATTAAACAGTAATGATGCTCAAGCAAAAATAAATAAATAAATAAATAAGGGAAACTTTGAAGGCATCACTGATTGACAAATGAACAAAAGAAATAAAAAGAATAGTCAAACCTGACGTATAAAATGTAAGCTTCGATTTTCTGGAACAAGACCACCGATATGTGTAGTGGAAAGGAAAGCATATCCTCGAGTTGGCCTTAGAGGTGAATTTCGCTGGTCAACTTTAAATGTGTACTTCAGAGCTGAGAGTAGACCATGTCCAAGCTGCCTCCTAACTGAGTGAGAAGCCATTTGAGATGGATCGGTTAAGGTACGCCATGAGAGATGATATGATAAATCATGATTTCCAATGGATAATAGGCCAAGTGATATGCCCAATGCTTTCTCTTTATAGGAAGAAAACTTCAACCAATCTTGGGAAAGAAGAGATATTCGAGCTGTCAAAGGTGTGGCCAATGCTTTGAATTTGGGAAAGGCGACTCCGGCACTAACCTCTGATGCTTGACCCCAGCCATAAGCCACAGAACCATCCCATAGATCTCCATAACCAAACAAGTTTTTCAGCTTAAGAGATCCTTCAAGAGACCATGACCTAGCCTACAAAAGTGCTTCATAACATCAAAAATCAAATAGAGATGGCATTTCAAACCATTTCCACAAAATTAAACGTAAACAAAAGAGAATATTGAGCTAGCATTAGTCAATTTCATGGTAATATATGACTCTCTTAATGCTCGATCTATACAAATCAATCATTGCCCTTTATCAGCTCAACTTAGTTGAGTTTCACTTTCCACCAAGTGATTTAATACCTTCACTTTTTATATAAAAACATGAGTTTGTGGAAGAAAATTTCACTAAATTTTTGTTCGAGGAAACTGTTAATGAACACCTGTGAGAATTTCCTTCTATCCTGTTTTGAAACTAACCTATTTAACTTCGAGTTCAAAAAATAAAATACAAAATATAAAAAAACGCGACTTCCAATCACACTCTTGAATGCAGCCATATGAATATTCTACTTTCACATAGATTAACCCTCTACATCACTGCTATCAATGCACACAATTTACTATTCACATTGTCATATGCAACCAGCAATCAATTGACAAACTCGAACATTAAATAACCCACTCGTATTGCAAAACATTAATATCAACAATAGCATTTTACATATAAAATAAAGAGTTTATCAAAGTGAGTATACCTATTACAACTTTAATCCTACAATAGTTACCTCGGGTTTGGAAAAAATTCCTACATCGCCGGTGAGAGGGTTCTTGGCCTCAGAAACCTCTACCACAACATTGGCAGTTCCAGGGAGCTCAGGCGGGCCGGCGTCAAGTGTAATGTTCACAGAATCAAAAATATCAAGGTGCTGCAGCCGCGCGTTGGCGACACCTGCGGCCTGGAGCAACTGTTGTACTGTTGTAGCATTCTTGAGTAGTGCCTCGACCTCGGCCTCAATTACGGAATCTTTGGTTTTCGTGTTGCCCTTTATCAAAATATCGTGCACTCTTACCGGGACTCGCTCTGTGGAGAGGCGCTTGAAAAGGGATTCCATATTGACCCGCTCCGTACGCATTTGGGCCTCCGGAGTTATGGGTTCCGGTTCCTCGTCATCTTCTTCTGATTCATCGTCGTCTTCCTCGATTTCTGATTCGAAATCATCGAGGTCGTCGTGTGCGGTGGTGGGATCACTGTGATTCGGGTCCTCGGGTTGGCCCAGGTGGGCATCGGACTCGGATGAGACTGCCATGTGACCCTTACTGAGGGAAAAAGACGAAGTGACTGTGGGCGGTTGGCAGCCGTAAGAGAGGGAGGGAGTTCACCGTGAGCAGGACGCCGGCGCAAGTGTGAACATCTGTGCATAGCATGTTTGGCTAACCTTAAAATATATGTAATTCACTCTTATCTGTTTCACTTTAATCATTAAAAATATATTGCTTATTTTGAAATTTACTTATAAAACAAGTAAATTTTGATCCCCTTTTTGGAACTAATGAATTTTGGAATAGTATTTTGATAGAAAAAATATGTGGTTAAAAAATAAAAATAAAAATTTTGAATTTGCGTATAATATTATTTTATTGTACAATGTGTTATTAAGAATAAGAGAAGAAAAATGTATTTTTGAAATAATTGTTGCGAAACAAGGCCTTATGTATTTAACCTACTACACCCGTAATTTCAAATTATCTGTAAGAAGTCCAATATATCCAAAATATTTACGGGCATCTCCAATCATGACACCATTGCACCATTTTGCATAATTTTTTGGTGCAAAATAGCTCCAACCCAACACCAAACTTTGCACCATTTTACACCAAAATGGTGCATGTGTAAAATGTCCCTTTTGCCCTTATTTAACATTTTTCAAATAAATTTGTTGAGGGTATTTATGTCATTTGTGTTATATATTTTTTAATACAATAAATTATTATTTTTATTTTTATTAATATTAATATTATTTGTATTTAAAATAAATTTTAAATTTAAGACATAATAATTAATAAATTAATTAAAAGATGAAAACAATTTAAAATACATCAAACACGATTATTTATTAAAGTTAACACGAAATATATTAAATAATGACATACATACGATAATCTAATTTTATTTTTAAAAAAAAGATACATAAGGATACGTACATACCCTTGCTCGTCATAAATAAATCAAGGATAAAGAAACTCACATTGCACTTCAAAATGCATTAATCAATCATTTGTGGAATGAACATATGAATTCTGAGAATTAAATTGCAAAAATTTAGCGATTTCGTAATATCATCTATCCAAATTCGAAATGCATTGTACTATTTTCTGACGGCATGATTTCATATTTTCGTTGTTGTAGTATTTTTATTAATTGTTCTATGTTTTTTATATTTATTAATGAATTTAATCTTTTCTGTAATTTAACATAATTATTTATTTAGTAATTTATGTATTTATGAAATAATTAAATAAATAATATTTCAAATAAGTAAATTATAAAGAATAAAAAAATGGAAGAAAATGGTTAAATACTTTTCATTTGGTGTAATTTTTGGTGTAATGATTGGAGATGAATTTTAGTTTGGTGCAAGATTTGGTGCAAGATGATACAAAATTTGGTGCAAAGTTGGAGATGGCCTAAATATCAAGTGATTGTAGGTGTGTCCGATGTGATCAATTTAAATACTAACTCAACTGTGGAAGATAATAAGTTATAATTAATTTCAACACGTGCCACATCAAATTAGACAAATACTTACACTAACATCATACATGTAATCGTCATAATAATATTCATGTCTACCAGCATTTCATCGTCTTTATCGATTACTTTCCGAACTGGCGGTTCAGTTAATTCTCAATTGATCACGGCTGCGTGCTAAACTACTTCATATTTCTCGAAAAAACAACAGAAAAACATTTAGAAGGTGTTTGGAAGACATTTTTATGTAAAAATGCGTTTTTGAATAGTAAATTGACGGGATATGTGTGGTTAAAAAATAAGGAAAAGTTTTTTATTTACGTGTAATATTATTTTAATAAAGAATGTGTGGTTGAAAAGAAGAGAGAGAAATACATTTTGAAAAAAATGACTACCAAACGGGACCTTAACTGCATACTTGGTGTTTTCTGGTTAATCTCAACCACCTTTATAGGATGCCATTAAGAACCTCTAAGGTGCTCTTCTTACGGTGAGCACAATTGTGTTGCGCTTTCATGTGCCTCGACCTCGTTATACTTCCTTCTCATTGCTTCGTGAAATTCATTGTTGTTGAGTTCTCCCATTCTCTTCGCACAAACTTGACCATTTGTTGATAAATCTTTTAAGTCCTAGGTAGCAACTTAATTGAGACACTGTAAGAGCACAAACTTGTATAATAATAAAATAAAATAAAATAAAAAGCGAAAAACCTTATCTACATGAGTTGCTTGCATCTACCATGATAAAAATGATGGTCCAGCCAATGGCTACAGAGTACTGGCTAATCTTACTCTGCTCAGGTACGAGGGTAGGACAGAATCCCTCATCCAGCATGGGTATTCCAAAATTTACAGGTTCTACCCTAATACAAGAATAAAGATAATGGAATTAACTATAAATTTATAGGCATATCAGCCAATGAGCTGTACTAAAAATCAGTAGGTGTTACCGTTGAATTTTTATTTTATTTTTTGCCATCAATCGAAGTACCGTAGGCGGTTGCTGACATTATTGAGGATATTGTCGGTATTAGTTGTTGAAAGATGTGCATTGATGATTACCGACAATTTGCTATCAAAAATTCCATTAAAATTATTGTCATGTTAGTTTCCATCAAAATTTCTGACATTAATGTTGTCGATCACTATAAATAGAATTCTCGTTATTCTCATGGCTTATTGCAAGATATATGTGGTTCTTCAAACATATTGGTCTCATTTGAGATTGATTTTAGATCTCAACTTTTAAATATCAAACAATCACACAAGTTAGACTGGTCTAGTTCGGGTTTGATTTTAGATCTCTACATTTAATTGTCAAAAAATCATAAGTTAGTTTGGGTACTTGGTAAATTAAAGAAACTAAGTACAGAAAAATATGTACCATACTATCCAAGTCCAATCCACAAAATATGATTTAAATTAATTTGAATATTTTTATTCTACATGGATTGCGTTTTAATTTTCTAATTTTATAAAATTTGAAATCTAGCAGATATTATTGTTTTTATTTTAAAATAAGTATATGAAATACATTTACATTTATTTGAAAAATATATGACAATATTACAGTGTTTCAAAAAATAAAAATAATAATACAAAAGAATATCATTATATATACTGAGGTACAACTAATAAAATAGTTTTTATTTACCAAATGTTAAATTTAAAACATACAACAAATCTGAAATAAAAGTTCACCAAATACATAATTAGTTCTTTCTGCAACTAATTATCTCCTAGCTTAGCAAAAATCGATTCTATTAAAATCATGACAATATCAGATCAAGTATTATAATATTATAATGTTTTAAAACGACTCATCTAACTTATCCATATGGAGATAGATGGTTGAATTGCATTTGCCACATAATTTTTTTTATATATTATTATTTTTTTATTTTATTTTATTATTATTTTATTTTATTTTTTGAAAAATCACTCTTACCCTCCTAAATAAGACTCTAATCCTAGCAAAGTGACGCTCTTACCACCTAGCTAGTAAGTTTTATGATAATTAAGCTTTTTAAAATCAAAATTGATTATATATATATATATATTTTGGAAAGTTTGTGTATAAGGGAAAAAAAAATTATTATTATTATTATTATTATTATTATTATTATTATTATTATTATTATTATTATTATATGAATGGTGAATAGTAATTATAAATTCACTAGAATGTACGGTTGAAAATGAAAATGAAGTTTGACTATTTATAAATAAATTAGCCGAACGATTAAAAAATTAAGATTAAGAAAATTATTAGTCAAACGACTAAATTGACTAATTAAGAAAATTAAGACTAAGAATATTATTAGACAAACGGCTAATTAACTTTTCAAAATTAAAATAATTTACTATTGTCTAAATTAAAATTAAGTGAAAAAACGAAATAAGAAAGCAAATATAATCATCATATATAACATGAGAGAGGACAAAATTGAAAATTAATACTAAAAGGGGAGGTTTATGGAATTTTTGAAAAGGGAAGGTCCCAGAATAAAACTGCACAATCCACAACTAACACCATGTAATAATGTAATAATATCTGATAGAATCACTTCATTTGAAGCGATCGAAAGTCAGTCATGGAGACTCAGAATAACTCGAAAAGGATCACACAGCCATCCCTACTAGGAGCCATTAACCTTTGCAAATAACAGCCCTACCACCAACCCTAATCTAAACCCATAGAATGGCACATGAAAAGCTTATATAGGGCTTCCAAGGTTCAATCCATTCCCCTCTTTCGTTTGTAAGTTCTCCATAGCTTCATTATTTGAACAATTCCTTCCTGCAGATCAGCTTTCCTACCTTGGTTGTAGTTCCACAGTTCGGAAACAATGTACCTCCCACTCGGGTTATATTCGTTTATCTCAATCAAAGCTGAGGTCACGGCATCGTACACTTCCTCGCCATAATTATTCTTCAGGTCTTTCAGCTTTTCATCATCTTGGTTGATTACTTCCTGAACCAAAAGAATAAGTGTGTGCAAGTAAACCACAAGCCAAAAACACTTCCAAACCATTGAAGAGAGCGACTAGAGTTCACTTCCAGAATAGGGGTTGATAAAAGGAAATCCCTATGCGGCAGTTTAGAGAATCAAAATATGGATTCTTGTTTCCAATCCATTAACTGTCTATCCCCGCTCCAATCCATTATGACTAACAACTCTACTGGTACGAAGATTTTAGTTAAACTGTTCATAGTTCAGCATTTAGAATTTAGCATTTGAGAATTCATTTGTACACAGAAATTAGCATTATACATGCACTCCAGGATGAACACACTCCTAACCATCAATATTATTCCGTCATATAACTTCACTTTGTCAACAGAAATTCCAGCTCACCCAACCGACAATTTTGCCTGGTACCAATAGGCAGAACCTGTCAATATAAATGGTTTATAGTATAGAATCCTATGTGTAGATATCACTGATAAACTAACAATCCCAAATTCTGAAATGATTAATTTATAAGTGGAATCTACTCATCGCTCGAGTTTATTCCAAGATACCATAAATGATCAAGGAAAGACTTCTTAAACACATTACCTATTTTGGAAACCTCAGAATGTGTTGTCAAACAACAAAATCTTTTGGAAAGTTGTTAGGAGAAGAAAGACTTTAATAAGATTCAGTAGGATCCTATCCCCTTGAACGAGGCAACCAGAAACAAGGATGGAAAGAAGGAAAGGGAGTTGTTTGGTAATGCTATCTTTGGACACATCATCAGTACAGACTTGGACAGGTAGAAAAGTGGAAAACGCCATTTTACCAGTAGACATCAGATTCACCTGCTTTTGTCTCCAAACACCTCCAGATCACTGTTTAGTTTTTTATAATATTTGGTTGTTCCAAAAGAGTGCTTTTGGTTATGGTAGGAAAAAGGATTTACTGTTTAGTTTTTTATAATATTTGGTTGTTCTGAAAGAGTGCTTTTAGTTAGGTTTGGAAAAAGGATGATACTAGTCACTATAGAGAATAGAGAATTGTCTCATAGGGTGACTGCTTTAGATATCTAGGTTCGAGTATTAATAGATAGAGACCTTGATGAGAATGTAGTGCATAGGCTAACGAGGGTTGGATTAAAAAGGCAAGTTCTACACAACCGTTACTAAACCAACTATAATTTACAAAATATGGTACAGGGTGTTGGATTGTCAAAGGATAAAGTCCCATGTCTTGAACACGATGAAGCTAAGATGGATCCTTGGCTATACCAAAATGGATAAGATAAGAACTAGGAATATAATGTCACCAATTGAGGATAAACTAAAAGAAGGCAGGCTTAGGTGATTGGCGCATATCTGCGTAGACCTAAAAATGCTCTCGTTCACAAAAGCAATGTAGTCTCACTAAAACAAGTTGAAAGAACTAAGGTAGGCCAAAATTAATATGCGAAAGATTTGAATCCATTAAATCTTCTTGTAGATGTATCAATGAACCAAACAAAATGGTTATTCATATAGGCTACAGAGGACCCAAATTTATTGGAATAAATTTTTTTCAATTATATGTTATACTGATATCCCCTTTTATTTGATTTTCCGTTTGTACTCTAAGATAGTTTTATTGTTTAATTTGTTCGTTTCATAGGACGGAGTACACTGACAAAAGACAAAAACACATGGGCAGATTTAAGTTACTCCTTCCAAATAAAAAATATTGTTTTCCCCCAAGTTTTTAAGTTGGCAGAACTTAAGCACAGTAATGCAATACTTGCTTGATCTGAATGTGTTTAAAATGTGTGCACAGTTGATCACCATTAATTATGGATTTCTGCTAAACCACTTCTTTTTCCTCAAAAATAAGCCTATACTACAACAAAAGATATATAGTAGAGCACTTTTAACTGCATACCTGATGTTTCCCTTTAATCTCAACCACCTTTATAGGATGCCATTCAGAATCTCTAAGGTACTCCTCCCACAGTGAGCACAATTCTGTTGCTCTTTCATCGGCCTCAACCTCATCATACTTCCTTTTGATTGCTTCATGAAATGGTTTGCTGTTGAGTTCTCCCATTCTCTTCACACCAATTTGACCATTTGTTGAAAATTCTTTCAAGCCCTAGAAAGTAACTTAATTAAGACACCGCATAAAGCTTGCAAGAACAAAAACTTGAAAAAAAGTTAGTGGGAAATCTTACATGCATGGGTTGCATTCGACCGTGATAAACAAGATTAATGTGTATTACATAAATTCACTTTCTAAATACTAAAAAACATATAGAAACCTCAACCCTCTGGCTCAGATCAAGCAAAAGGAAAAGAAACTTTAATCGAATTTGACATAACCTTTATCATAAGCAATGTGGAAAAATTTGAAAATCATTACAGGCAATGAAGCATCCAAGTCATTGGAGAAATTACCTGCAAATGACACAGTATAGGTGGAGGTAGCTACAACTTTAAACTTCTTCCCTCAATTAACATATGTACTAGCTATGTCACTCAGATCGGCTAGGAGGGTGTTGGATAAAATCCCTCATCCAGCATGGGTATTCCAAATTTTCCACAAGTTCTACTCTTAACAGAATAATCGACATAAATAAGGGTATTGACTATAAATAAATAAGCTCAGCCAGTGAAATGTACTCAACGATAAGATAAACATGTCAGATTCTCAGATGCTAACTATACAAACTCTGAATGCAAGCAAATTATAGGCATGGAACAGGCTGAGACACAGATTTCTGAAACCACTGAAAAGGGAAAAGAATTACAGAGCTTACATTAATTAATTCTTTACGAGCATCTTGCAGCTCATCGTTGCTATTTCGCTCCTGCACAATCAGAGTTTGATTTAATGCCAATAAATCTTCAAGCTCTCCTTCCTTTTCCCTCAATGACGTGTGCAGCGAATCCACTTTTTTCAGCACTTCCAAATCACCTTCACCTTCCACATGCCTCATAACATTTAATTTGCCTCTCAATTGCTCGATTTCAAGCTTTACTGCTTGTTCAGCATCCAGTTGTTTCTCCAGTTGAATGATTTTCCTGTGGAGGTTCTCCTTTTGTTTCTGAAATCATGAAGTACGTCATACGATCTCTTATGTAATGTTCGATCTTGGCATACTGAAATAAACAGCAAAGGTCTACTTAATGAAGGTGAGAACAATTAAATACCTTATGTTCTTCAGCCAATTTCAATACTTTCTCATCAGCCTTTGTTGGATAAACTAAAAGAAGGCAGGCTTAGGTGATTGGCGCATATCTGCGTAGACCTAAAAATGCTCTCGTTCACAAAAGCAATGTAGTCTCACTAAAACAAGTTGAAAGAACTAAGGTAGGCCAAAATTAATATGCGAAAGATTTGAATCCATTAAATCTTCTTGTAGATGTATCAATGAACCAAACAAAATGGTTATTCATATAGGCTACAGAGGACCCAAATTTATTGGAATAAATTTTTTTCAATTATATGTTATACTGATATCCCCTTTTATTTGATTTTCCGTTTGTACTCTAAGATAGTTTTATTGTTTAATTTGTTCGTTTCATAGGACGGAGTACACTGACAAAAGACAAAAACACATGGGCAGATTTAAGTTACTCCTTCCAAATAAAAAATATTGTTTTCCCCCAAGTTTTTAAGTTGGCAGAACTTAAGCACAGTAATGCAATACTTGCTTGATCTGAATGTGTTTAAAATGTGTGCACAGTTGATCACCATTAATTATGGATTTCTGCTAAACCACTTCTTTTTCCTCAAAAATAAGCCTATACTACAACAAAAGATATATAGTAGAGCACTTTTAACTGCATACCTGATGTTTCCCTTTAATCTCAACCACCTTTATAGGATGCCATTCAGAATCTCTAAGGTACTCCTCCCACAGTGAGCACAATTCTGTTGCTCTTTCATCGGCCTCAACCTCATCATACTTCCTTTTGATTGCTTCATGAAATGGTTTGCTGTTGAGTTCTCCCATTCTCTTCACACCAATTTGACCATTTGTTGAAAATTCTTTCAAGCCCTAGAAAGTAACTTAATTAAGACACCGCATAAAGCTTGCAAGAACAAAAACTTGAAAAAAAGTTAGTGGGAAATCTTACATGCATGGGTTGCATTCGACCGTGATAAACAAGATTAATGTGTATTACATAAATTCACTTTCTAAATACTAAAAAACATATAGAAACCTCAACCCTCTGGCTCAGATCAAGCAAAAGGAAAAGAAACTTTAATCGAATTTGACATAACCTTTATCATAAGCAATGTGGAAAAATTTGAAAATCATTACAGGCAATGAAGCATCCAAGTCATTGGAGAAATTACCTGCAAATGACACAGTATAGGTGGAGGTAGCTACAACTTTAAACTTCTTCCCTCGATTAACATATGTACTAGCTATGTCACTCAGATCGGCTAGGAGGGTGTTGGATAAAATCCCTCATCCAGCATGGGTATTCCAAATTTTCCACAAGTTCTACTCTTAACAGAATAATCGACATAAATAAGGGTATTGACTATAAATAAATAAGCTCAGCCAGTGAAATGTACTCAACGATAAGATAAACATGTCAGATTCTCAGATGCTAACTATACAAACTCTGAATGCAAGCAAATTATAGGCATGGAACAGGCTGAGACACAGATTTCTGAAACCACTGAAAAGGGAAAAGAATTACAGAGCTTACATTAATTAATTCTTTACGAGCATCTTGCAGCTCATCGTTGCTATTTCGCTCCTGCACAATCAGAGTTTGATTTAATGCCAATAAATCTTCAAGCTCTCCTTCCTTTTCCCTCAATGACGTGTGCAGCGAATCCACTTTTTTCAGCACTTCCAAATCACCTTCACCTTCCACATGCCTCATAACATTTAATTTGCCTCTCAATTGCTCGATTTCAAGCTTTACTGCTTGTTCAGCATCCAGTTGTTTCTCCAGTTGAATGATTTTCCTGTGGAGGTTCTCCTTTTGTTTCTGAAATCATGAAGTACGTCATACGATCTCTTATGTAATGTTCGATCTTGGCATACTGAAATAAACAGCAAAGGTCTACTTAATGAAGGTGAGAACAATTAAATACCTTATGTTCTTCAGCCAATTTCAATACTTTCTCATCAGCCTTTGTTTGTTCATCGGTTGCAGCCTGAAGTGAGCAATTTTTGACAGCATTCTGGAAGAACAATGGAAACCGAATAATCTATATACTTACTAGCTAAGAAGAAAAAGCAGAAAAAAACAGTGCACAATACATTTAATCAAAGTATCTCATCAAACCGAAATATGCAACTTCAATGGCTATTTTCTATATACGGACAAGAAAATAATCAACATGAATAGGGTGGTAATTTAGGATTCCTTTTGAAAGAATAGCAGGAACAGATGCTCTGTTTCCTAGACATATGCCTATGATACTTGGACCTGGGTCTACATCTGGTGGGGGCATGCTTCAGAGTGTAGAGTTTTAAAAACTCATAAATTTGCAACACGTGGATTTGGCAAACTATTAATATTTTTCTAAACTGTTTTCTTATGTTCTATGGATGTATAATGTATGTCAATATATTTGAAATAGTTATGATACAAATTAGACGATGTTCTGTTCACTATCTAATTTTATTTATTTTTATCTGTTGCAAAATATGGAGTAAGTGTCCCAAACCCTTCAACGAAGTTCAAGCATTTAACATGGGCATATCACTCATTAGAAGAGTAGAAGTAACATAATATTGTGCATTGTGAATATAAGAATGTTGCGAATTCTACTTCCTTTGAATTAAAGGGTCCAATAAATGCAATTGTCCTTAACTATATGTTTAATCAAAGAATTATTGGAGGGTACAATATGTTTGTGCAGGAGCCACTAGCTAACGGTAGCATCAGTAGTTGCTCTTGACCCGGCGATTCTTAATTAAGATTTCAAGTAAAGAGCTCCATCATGGGCGTGGAGGAAACTGATGTTAGATGATCAATGTTGATCCGATTGCCAAAACATATGATAGGATCACAGTCATCAATTTTAAACCAAAAATAACATTTAGAATAAAAGGGAAAGACAAACGACACAATTGGCCCAAATATAAAGCTAACAGACTATCACTTTTTTCCATTTTTATTACCTTATAGGAAAAGTGATTAAATAAAAAAGGGAACAAAATAAAGTTTAAAGAAAAAATCCTCAAACCTCATAATAAATCATACAATTTGAATTTGATTTTGAGATCTGTGAAAAGTAAGACATGAATGGATTAAATTGATCTAACTAATTCATTATCGAACAGGAATTGTTGTTTTTGTACAGTAATTAACACGTACCCCCAGCTACCAAGCACAAATTAGTGATATTGCAAACAATGTCATAAACCGATTTATATTAACAAGCTTCCCACAACTCTATTTAACAAAGCAAAGAACAATTTCAGAGAGTAGGAAGATGAATAACCAACTACACAATCAGAAAATTGGAAAAGACAAACCCTGAGAAAGGGAATTGAGGAATTTTAAGAATCTAGACCCTAAAATATGGAGACTCAGTAGATCTATCTAGTCCACTTAAGTAATGTAGGAAAATTATCTCTCACGGGCAAAATACTTTGAAAAGACGTAGCCGTTGACGCTGGTCCTTCATAGCACACTACTATGGTTTATCCACTTGCAGACTATGATCGTGACAAAATGTTTGTCTGGCCTTGAATTGGAACTGTTGCAAACATTCCTACATTCCTACTGATTTTGAGGAGGGTCGCCATTCCTATATTCCTACTGAATTTAAGGATGGTCGCTATGTGGGAGACAGCGGTACTAAACTGAGGGATCAGTTGACAAGAAGATGATTTACCCTACTAGAGTGCAACCTCTCTGGAATCAGCAGGGACATCCAGGAACTGCTCTTGTAGAGTTTCAAAATATTGGTCTCGGTTCAACAATGCCATGTCCTTCGAGAAAGTTTATGAGGCTAATCACCATGGAAAGAGAAGTTAGGTGGCAAAAAATGACTCCAATCTGATCTTATGGGTGTGTTTTTCAAGATGACGATTACAATTCTGATACCAATTTTGAAGAAAATCCTAGGAAAACTGGAGACCTTGTAAGTTATAACCATTTCTAGTGTAATGTAAGACGAGGTTTGGACTTCGGAAGACATGGAAGCTTGTAGGTAATTTAACAAATGTGATCAAGGCAAAGAAAGTGCACTGGAATGAGATGGAGAATAAATTCAAGGAGAAGAAGATACGTAATATGAGCATTCCTCCACTCAAACTTATTAAAAATATAAACTGCTAATGTCGCAAACAGAGGGAACGAACTATACTACTAAAATCATCATAATGGCAGAAGTTTTGAGAAGGGTACCCCGAATTTCATTCAACCAGCCGCTTTCTGACAATTTTTTTTTACTGCAAAACTACAATTGAAAGGCTGTGTCTTCTTTAGGATATCCACATACTTACTCAAGGGAATTATTCAAGAAATAGTGTTTCAAATCTAATGGGGTTGCCCCCCTTCTTTTGCAAATTCAGTCAGAGGTTATGCAAATATAACTCATTCATGAAGGCCTTTCTAGCCTGAATTGAAGATTAAGATGACTTAAGGCTACATTCAGACAAAATAGTGTTGCTGGCTGGATATGAAAATTGGCCTTATAAGCTGTCTTCTATCATATTTAAGAAAAAAAGAGAAGAGTTTTACAGAACCTGTTGACGAAGCTTCAATAAGTAGTGCAAGAAATGGTAAGAGTGGTACAGAGAGAGGATAGCACTTTGTATGACTACCTCAAAACATTGCAGAAAGAGATCACTGTAACAAAACACTTTCTCGAAGAGTTTTGAGAGATCAACTACTAAGAATAAATTCCAAGAGACTCACTTTTTATTTCATGGAGAGATTGTCGAGGTGATCTACATTCAACATGGCATATTCTAAGTTCCCTACAAACAAGGACCTAGATTTTTTTTTAAAAAACAAATATCTGTGTCTGCGTGAGAGAGAAAATTAAAGAGGGAAAGCTCTGATGTTGATCCTTGCCCCCTATGAAATCATGAGATATAATGCGGGTTAATACACAAATAAGAAAGAAATGCAGCACCTCTTCGAGCTCCTCAGCAAGCTTTCTCCTCTCATTTTCATTATGAGTCTCACGTTTCGCCAGTTCCTGACCCCGGAGCTCAAGCTCTCTTTTCCGAGTTTCCAGTTGCAACTTCAGCTTTTCATGGTCATTAAATATCTTTTGGAGATGATTACGTGCACCTGATTGTATCTTTTTGATATCTGATTAATACAAATGAGCATGTCAGGATAAAAAACAAGTAGGACTTAATTAACTCAATGCCATAGTGCAAACAAGACACACCATCATTATACTCTTGAAGAAGCTTATCCTTCACTGTGATTAACTGGCTAAGGGAGTTTTCAGTCTCGTTGAATTTATTCTCCATCTCTAGCAAGTGCATTGTCTTTGCCTCGATCACAGTTGTTAAATCACCTACAAGCTGCTGTGTCTTCCTAGCTTCATCTTCCATGATATCAGAAATGGTTCTAAGGTCTCCAATTTTACGTAGATTTTCACCAAAAATGTTATCAGAATTGTAGTCATCTGCTCGAGCCACCCACCCGTAAAGATCAGATTTAGAGTCATTTTTTGCCTGCCAACTTCTCTTTCCATGGTGATTAGCCTCATAAGCCTTCTCAAAGGCCATGGCATTGTTGAACCCAAGCCAATCATTTTGAAACTCTACAAGAGCAGTTCCTGAATGTCCCCTATAATTCCAGAGAGGTCGCACTCTGGTAGGATTAAAACCTTTCCTGGTCAACTGATCCCTCAGTTTACTACCACTTTCTCCCACATAGCGACCATCCTCAATTTCAGTGGGAATGTTGACAACAATTCCAATCCATGGCCAGACAAACATTTCATCACGATCATGGTCTGCAAGTGGATCAATCATAGTAGCTTGCTGTAAAGGACTAGAGTCAACGGCAACATCATTTTCCAAGTATTTTGCCAGTGCAAGATGATTTGCCTTGTCTTTCCTGGTTCGCTTCTGTGAACTGCACTTGCCAACACCAATTGCATGCTGCAAGAGTTCATTGTACAGGAAATCTTGCTTCTTTTTCTTTGGGCAGAAGGGGCAAGTGTAAGCATCATCAGATACTTTAAACTGTTGACTAACATTCTTCAGTTCTTCATATGCTTTCTCTTCATACTCAGTTTCGGAATCACTAATCTCGGTATCATCTCCAGAACTGTACTCCATTGAACTTCCCATAAGACTCGATCTTATGAAGGTCACACTGACTGCAAATGAATTGAACATTTATCACTAATTTCTCATCCAAAGCAGTATCATTTAGCCATCAGAGAAGTGTTTGGCATTAAAGATTTATTTTAGTAACCATCAAAAGAAAAATGGCAATGGAAAGATTCATTTATATATTCTATATTGTTCCACATAGGCACATTTGATATCTCAATGTTTACACTTAAAGAAAATTAAACAAGAATAAAAAACTAGCAAAATTTAACATGCTTGATGAAAAAATAATTTATTTGCAGACAAGCACCTTAAAATGCTCTAAAATCATGTAATAAATCAAAATCATTAACTTTTGGGGGAAATCAAGTACTTTCAACTTTCAATTTTATTGAAAAAAGTTGACATAAGTTCCTCTTTTCTTTTTTATTAAATGAACATGATCAAACATAAGGAAATAACAAATTTAATAAGAACTAATCGCCATTGAAGCAGTGTCATCAACAAAAATAAACTACTTCAAATTACAAAACTCAATATCTGTGCGAGAAGCCTGCATTAAGTGAATAAAAATTTTTAATTCGCAACTTCTTCCCCCTTTTCGCAACATGCAAACATAGAACAGGCAGGAATCAAATAACCCAATAGAATTGCAACGGAAAGATGAACATGCAAGGAAAAAATCATATTAAGTAGCACATGACCAACAGAGAAAATAATAAAAATGGAAAGAGAAGGAAAATTTAAGCGGAAATTGAGGGGAAATGACTCGCAAGAGTGAAATTTGAGCAACGATTCACAAAATTTTTCAAGACTTGCCAACATTTTTCTCCTTTTCACAGCATAACAGCGGAGAACATTGGGAAATCAAATAACTCAAAAGGAAAAGAAACAGAAAAATGAACGTGCATGGAAAAAAATCATATGGAATTAATAACTGAACAATGCAATTCATTCTTCGGACATCAAACAGAAGACATTTCCTTTAAAATTAACTCACGAGATTGAAATTTTAGCTGCAAATCCGAATCGTGAAATTGCTGAGCAGAAGATAGTGGGTTTCGGGGGCGTAGAGGACACAGAGTGAAAATGACGTTCGGTTACTTGGGTTCCACGATAGACACGCCAATATTCTGAGCCGATTCAGGTAAAGTTGGCCCAACCCTTCATTTTTATTTATTTTTCTTTATTATGGAAGATACACTTGGTAATAATAATAATAATAATAATAATAATAATAATAATAATAATAATAATTCTTGAAAAATCACTCGCACCTTTACTAATACTAGTTTAAAGCTTAATTGTCAATCCCTCCGTGGCTCACTTATTATCTAACCAATTTGTGAATCAATATAAATTGAACTAGACCATTTTTGATTAATTGCTTTGGGCTTGAAGCCTATCTTTGGTTAGGGCTGGACATGGTCCACTCGGTTTGGTTCTAACGAAAATCGAATCGATCTGAAATTTTCGGGTATTTCGTAATTCGAATTGTCAGATCCAAATTTTATTATAGAACCGTTCGAGTTCGGTTCCATTCAGTTCGGTTCTGTCCGGTTCAGTTCCGCATTATAATTAAAATTTTTAATATATACAAAATTACATTAATTTAATTAATGATATGTTTAATATTAGCTCTTACAAAATAACGTAATCCAATTTTATTTGTCTTTTACGTCTCTCTTTGCTGAATTCTTCATAAATTTAATTATTAAAATCACAGGAAGAGAAAGATAGTGAGCTCAAAATAATTAAGAGAGATGTTGTAGAGTTTCAATTCGATTTTCTCCAGTAGAAACGACATTATAATAGAGTAACATATTTGGATAAAATTGAGGTCAATTTGATTAAGTTGATTTTGAATTGAAAATTAGAAATAGAAAAATCATATTTTGTGGTTTGAACTAAATTAACTAGTTAACAAAATTATTTAGAAAAAATAAAATAATTTTGCTTCTTTAAAATAAAAAAAATTAAGGAGATTCAGTTCTTATTCGGTTCTTTAGTCTTGGCCTAGAACCAGAACCGAACCGTACCCGTCGGTTCTTGATTTAAATACCCGTTCGGGTATTTAATTTGAGAAGAACCGTCGGGTTCGATTCGATTCGAGAGTTTTGTCCAACCCTATCTTTGGTGACTAACATTGTCTTCTTTATAGGCTATAGCCCCATTTGGCTTCAATTAAATTACATTTCATTTTTTTCTTTTATTTTCAACTACACAATCGTTCATAAAATTATATTATGCATAAATCGATTTTTTTCCTTTTTTAACCACTCATTTTTCAAAATAAAAACTATTCCACCCATTTTTTAATTCAAGAAAATGGAGGCTAAACGGGGGCATAGTATGATTGGAATCAATGCGAATCATATGTTCGACGAAAATGTTGTTCCCATATATTTAAAAGGAAATAGAAGAAGTATTATACCTAAAAGTATTTTCAGTATACTCTGTAGATGTAAAATACTCTTTCATGAAGTTTAGCTTTAATAGACTCTCTATTTTAATTTTTAAAAATAAAGACAAATTTGAAGAGTCCATTTCATTCTTTATTTATACTTTAAAATACTAATAGAATTCAATAAGTTTCAAATTTCAATGCTCCACATCTCGAATTATTCAAATCGTATTTTATCTTATTCGCCATTTACTTCTAATAAATATATTAATTTAAGAAAAAAGACTGAATTTGTCTCTCCAAATTTCTTTCTATTTATACAATAAGCTTCAAAATAAAGTAACATAGTAATTAGAAAAAAGTTTGTAAAATTATTTCTCTTGTTATTCCGTTTTCATCAATTTTTATATTGGGTTGGATGTAATTATCTGATGCTAAGTCAAAGTGGTTCGATGATGCATCCCACTTTCTTGTTTCCACGTCCGATCCTCTAATAGTTATTGATTGGTTTGTTCGGGCTATGATCAGTCCATTTACAAATTGGCTCATGTGTGTGGTTACTAGCCACCCGCCCCTGTTTGGTTTAGCTTAAAATTTTGAAAAAAAATTGAAATCAAATTTAACAATTAATTTTAATCATACATTTTATAGGATCCACAATTTTTCAACCACACATTTCATTCTCTTTTATTAAAATCTACTAAAAATTATCCATAAATAATACTCTTTCTAAGCTCACGACAGGATCTTTTATTCCGAGAAATTCTTTCCAAGTCTTCTTCTTGCTACGGTGCTACCTAAAACAAGAAAGCTATTGTGAAATTATAATATTGTAATATGCAGTAGATGTTGGAATTGAATTGTAATAAAAAAAGGCTGAACCCCAACCTTGAGAGCCCCCACCGTCCCGCCTCTAGAGATTTGTGAGGGAGGTAAATTGAGGAATGTATCCCAACAGGTCAGGAAACAAGAGCTGCCTGTACACTGCGCCAACAAGGAGCCCAATTTCATGTCTCAGGAATCGAACTCCCATATTACGACTGCTAGCAAGGTGTGAAATAACCTCGCTCCTGTTCTTTGCACCACTGGACTATGCTCCGGGGGCTAGAATTGAACTATAATATTATGACATGTAGATGTTGGAATTCAACTTTGTTTTATTTATTCATGAATCTTGTAATAAATCTGTTGCATGTTAGAATGCGATGATATTAATAATATAAACGTGTGAGATGGTCATCAAGTTCGTACAATTGTTTTCGTTTAGTAACTTATCATTGTGTTCAAAGTTTACGGGGTCTAATATCTCAATTTGTACACAAAGAGGTGGTTCGATGCTTAATACTGCAAGGCATGGATCTACTCAAATCGCTATTAGAAAAAAAATGCATCATTGAGTTTCACCTGTCGATATGGTCCGAGTCCACTTCACATTGTAGCTATTAAGGGGCGTAAAGATGCAGTAATGATGCTCGCTGAATTTGGTGTTGACCGGAAAGCCAAGATGCTGAGGGCCATATGCCACTGTAAATGCCAACAGCAAGGAAGGTGCTACCATCTTGTACCGTTCTAAATTTGATGAAATATCAATGTACGACAGAAGGATCTCCTTCATAGGTTGATGAAATATATTATTGAAAAGTTGTGAATCTAATAAAATATATGGTACAACTTAAAATTTTAATTTGGTTTTAATCTAAATCAAAGAGTTAAATTGTTTCAATAGTTACTGAATTTAGGTTCATGGCTTAGATTGATCGAGTTTTGATCACTAAATTTAAGTCCATATCTTTTATTGCTCACTAAACTTTAAAATATTGAGTTTTAACTATTAAATTTTGAAAAATATTGTACATTACTCAATAACATAATTTCCATCTCAAACCTTTTACGGAATTGGTGACGTGGTTATTGAAATGCACAAGTGGCGCTCTATCACACTGTTAAACTTTGAGACGGTCAAATTTTGACATGTCTTCTATTGCACCCTAAACTTTGAAGTGGTCTAATTTTGGTCACTGAAATTTGAAAAACATCGAACTTTAGCCAATAAACTTTGAAAAATATTTTTTATTGTTCACCATAAATTTGGATTTAACAACACAACTACACAATAAAATATTTTACATGTAAACTCAAATTTTTTAACCTCACGTTCTCCAAAAAATCACTATTTTAAAACTCGACCATCTCAAATTTTAGCTGCCAAAATTCAACTATCTCAAAGTTTAGTAGTCAAACTTCGACCACCTAAAAGTTCAGTGAGTCTGGTCGAGTTTTTGTCACAAAACTTTGAAAAACGTCTTTTATGACTCATGACAAATTTGGATTTAATTAAAATTCGTTGCTAAACTTTGGATTTAATTTTATTTAATAACAAAAAATTCATTATAATAAAAATAAATACAAATTCTAAAAAAATCAATCAAATTTAAATTTAACTACTACATAATCGAGTACCATTCATAATGATATAGATAATACTTGCAAAGCTATGCAAAGGGAGTGACTACTCATTGCAATGAAACACACAATATATTTGTCGTAAAAATTAAATTAAATCCTAATTTTTTTAACAACGAATTTTAGTCCCTATTTGATGGCCATTATTTAAAAAAAAAATGAGTTCTAAAAATAATGATTTTTTTGAGAATGTGTGATTAAAAAATTGGTAAAAATTTTGAGTATACGTGTAAAAATATTTTATTGCACAAATGTGTAGTTAAATCCAAATTTATAGTGAGCAACAGTGGACATTTTAAAGTTTAGAGAACACAAAGTTTGACGTTTCTCAAAATGTAGTGGCCAAAATTTAAACACCTTAAAGTTCAATAAGCACTATGAGACATTTTTCATAGTGGCTAAAATTCGACTATCTCAAAGTCTAACAGTGTGACGAGACGTCACATGTGCATTTTATCAGCTATGTCACCAATTTCATTAGAGGTTTTAGACGAAAATTATGCTAGTCAATAATGTACAACATTTTTCAATATTCAGTGGTCAAACTCGACATTTTAAACTTGGGTCATCAATCAAAGATATTGACCTAATTTCAATGACCAAAATTTGACATTTTAAATTTTAATGAGTAATCGAAGATTTAAACATAAGTTCAATGAATATTGAAACAATTTACTCTATATAAAATTATTTTGATGTGTGTCAAGGGATATGGACCAATCCTTTAAAAAATGGAAACAGACTAACCCCATCCCTCACTCTTTAAGTTCATGAGTTAGTTCGCCAATTATACGTGCCGTAGGGGTATTTTTAAAATTGGCTTAGTTAAATCTCCTAATTTTCACTTTAGATTTTTGTTGACACATAAAAATTCAGCCCAAATCGAACGGCCCAAGGAATGAAGCCCAATTGGAGGGTCCCCAAATCAGATAGCCCAAAGAACGAAACCCAATCAAACAATTCAAGATGAAGGCCCAAATAGGGAGGCCCAAGAATGCGGTAACGCCATCGCCCAAGTTTGTAAGTCGCCCAGAATCTGAGCGAATGGAGTGCCATGCAGTTGCCCAGAGCTGTTACTCTATTATCGTCCAAACCTTCAAGTGGCCCAAGGTTTTAGCAAACATAAAGTGTTGTGGTTATCAAGAAGTGCAGTTATCAAAGGAGTTATTAAAGCAGCCCTATCATGTTCCACGATTCAAGGAATTCAATCGAAAATGGTTGAACGACGAAAAGTAATGACAGCAGTTAAAAAAGGCAGTTTCATGAGAAGTTGGCCATTACGAGGAAAGTGGGCAGTTGTAGAACGATCAAACAGTTTTTAGGCGGTTGATCACAAAGAGATCATCCATGGAATATAAAAGGGAGAAAAGACATGGAGCAAAGGAGACCGAATCAAAAACTCTCAAACAGAGAACGTGTAATTTTAAATTTCTTAGCTTAGACTTAAACATTTTTTTCAGTAACTCGTGTGCTTGCGCCCCTTGGAGGCATTCTGTTTTTAATTTCCAATTGTAAAGTCATCGTCAATAAAAGAATACCCCTTTTTGGGACTTTGTTTTAAGAGGTTTGTCCCTTACACAATCGTCTGATCCCTTTTAATTGTTAGCGACGAACTTGCGCGAAACAATTTGGCACGCCCCGTGGGACAGTGGTGTTTGGTGTTGAAAATACAAAAGGTGAAACAATATGCCTCAAAGATCCGATAAGGAAGCAGCAAGTCAGGGAGGAATCCAGTTTGTGATCGAGCGATACGAGAAGTAGCATGCCTCTCCACGAACAGATGGACAGAATCAGAGTAGCAACAGTCGTTACGAACTAATGACGGAGTTGAGTCCTCGAACTATGCGTGCATTACTTGGAGAACTCACACAAGACGTCGTTGAACAGGTAAATCTTCGAAGTATTCATAATATGGAAAGATTTACCCAAAATGGGAATGCACATTATGACAATATGGCCAAACAACTAAACACTTTGAACGAAACAATGAATAAGTTAGTAGGCCAAATATGTCAACCGGTTATACCTCTTGCAAATCACTTTCAAACTAGGACAATTGTGGGACATAATCCCTCAGTCCTAAATCCGAACCAAGGGGTAGAACCACTTTCTGATCCCTCTACTTCAAACCAAGGGGGTACCGCAGTGCCAAATCAGAATAATGGTTGTGGTATGCCTAACCTGGGGGGTAATCCAAATATAAGAGATAATGTCCTAAACAATGGACAGAATACCCCACGTATTAATGAGGGAATAGATGTTCAGGCTAATGGTAATGACCCTAATCATGGTAACTTTGTTGCCAATCAAGGACCAAAGGCCTCATGCAAATCAACCGGTTAACCAGCCTGTAGGAATTCCATATGACCCCAACGTCATGTTGAGGAATCAGATTATGGAAATCGTACAGGATCAGATGACTTTTGGGGTACATCCCGTCATTAGGCCGACTTACACAAAGCCATATCCTAATTGGGTAGACCAAGCATATCCATGGCCTAGAGGGTATAAAGTGCCAGAATTCTCACTGTTTACCGATTTCTGAGAGGTGTTTACTCTAGAACACATAGGGCGATTCACATTGCAAAGTGGTGATGTAACCGATTATCATAAAATGAGGCTTTTCCCTAATTCATTAACAGGAGTAGCTTTCTTCTGATTCATCAACTTGCCAGCGAACTCTATTCAAACATGGCAACAATTGGAGCAGCTATTTCACGCTCAGTTTTATAAAACTGAGTCTAAAATCACTTTGGCTGATTTGGCGAATCTATGTCAAATGCCAAACGAATGGGCAGAAAGTTTTCTCCAAAGGTTCAAGACAGCAAGAAGCAGTGTTTTGTACCTCTGCCTGAAAAAGAATTTGTCAAAATCGCTCAGGGCTGTTTGAGTTTTGATTTAAAAAAGAAATTTCAGGACAAGGAATTTCCTGACCTTTTCCAGTTGAGTGCGAATATGATTAGGTATGAACGACTAATAAGAGAAGAAGAACAGATGAAAAATTCTAGTAAAGGGACTTATTATAAAGACCCAAATTTTGACGTTCATACCATCAGTGATGAGTCATACGATCAGGCCGAAATGTGTTTGGCCTAATTAGTCAAAAGAGATATGTATACTTGTCCCATAATGGCCAAGCCTAGACCATCGGGCAAAGATGAACCCATAAAAGATGGAAGCATAAAGGCTAGAACGTTCTCGTTCGATGTAACCAAAGCTGACCTTATATTTGATAAATTATATAGGGATAAGCAGATAAAGTTGAGCGATAAGCATAAATTGCCAAACCCTGAACAAATTAAGGATAAAAAATATTGTAAGTGGCATAATGCATGATCACATTTGACAAACAATTGCTTGGTTTTTCGCCATGTATTGTAGGATGCCATTGAATCAGGACGAATTACGTTCGACGATAAGAAGAAAATGGCAGTGGATGAAAATCCTTTTCCACAGCCACTTGGAGTGAACATGGTGACGTCTGGTTTCAAAAACAAGTTGCCAAAATTCAAGTTGGTCGTAGATGATGGAGAAGAGGATCTTAGACCACATCCCAGTGTCTTTGAACGAATCAAGGGGAAAGAACCAAAAAAGGACGAAGACGTCTTGTGTGCAAGATGTAAAAGAGAAGTGAATGGAAATACGGAGAAACCAGGGATATGACAGCATCCCCATCGCCCTACTTTCTTCCCAAACACTCAGCCTGGTAGAGGGCGAGGTACATCATTCTATAGAGGACCGCCTTTTGAGGGGCAGTTCAGGCCAGCAAATAATGGAAGAACATTCAGGCCGCAACCTCGCCGGCCAAATGTATGGCATTTGTTCCAGTATAATGCAGGAAAGGCAATACCCTTTGATGAGATGACCAGGACCCAACGAAGGCGTTTCCAACGAAACTATGGACGAATGATGAGGCAGCAACAAGGAGTGCCACATCCTAAAGCGCCTAAGCTACTCAAAATAGCCAATCAAAATATTCTCAAGGATAGTGAAGAAACCGGTACAGATGAATCAATGAAAGAGCTGCCAGAAACTTCTTCTGGGAGATCAAAGTTTGAGCGGGACAGAAGGGAGATCAAAGTTTGAGCGGGACAGAAGGGATGGAGAAGATCCAGATTAGCCCCTCACTATCCAGTTCGGTACGTTACCTCCTGTCGTGGCCAATAATTACTTATTGGCCAATGAATTCAAGAATAAAGAAGAAGAAGAAAGGGAGGACAACGAAGGAGAGGCTTGCGTGCTGGAATGTGAAGAAGGCCAGACTTCTAGAGAGACCTATAACGATGAAGAGGACAGACATTGAAGAAGAAATCGACCTAGAAGCAGAAGGAAAAAGGAGAGGAGTATCGCGCAATACTCTGTTGAAGCAACTGCATCGAGAGGGAGTTCGCGAAGTAGACTTGTTGGAAGAACCATCTGGGCGTCCTTTCGATTTCTACGTACTGTACGGGACACCCAAAAGGAAGAAGAGAGTGCCTCGCTCTGAAAAGTATGGATCACCTCCAAGAATAATGCCCCCTCCCACAGGTTGGGTAACTGATGAGGAAGCATTAGAAAACAGAAAGAAGAAAATTCAGAAGACAGAGGCTCAGCGCGATATGCTGCACGTCGACCTATCACAGGGGAATAATTCGACAGAAAATAAGCAGGAAGTAGAAATAGAGGCTGCCGAATTTTTAAACGGCCAGCCATGAAATTGACTAAACACTTGAGGCCATTATACGTTAAAACTCTAGTTAACGGCATCCCAGTGGCAAAAGTGATTGTCGACAATGGAGCAGCTATAAATACCATTCCATCTAGGATGATGAGGAAGTTCGCAAAGACAGAGAGTGACATGATTCCTACAGAAGTCATCCTTACGAGTTTCAATGGAGAAGCAACTTCAACTAAGGGAGTTATGCCATTGGACATAACTATAGGGACGACTACTAGGACCACAGTCTTCTTTGTAATAGATGGTCCTACTAGTTACAATGTGTTACTAGGAAGAGATTGGATACACGGAAGTCACTGTATACCCTCATCGCTCCATCAATGCCTGATCTTTTGGAATAACAAAGGCGAAGCAGAGGTGGTACAGGCCAATCATAGGCCTTTTGTCGCAGAAGCAAACTCGGTGGAAAAGTTCATGTACGAAGGAAGCTATGGACCTATCAGGGTAGTACAAGATAGGGAAGAAACTCAAGTTGTCGCGCAAGGCGAAGAGCCATTTTCAGTGGACGCACTCACTGAAATGTTCAGATAGATGAGGCCAAATATAGTGGCCCTGGAAGAGCCAGTAATTGACAAAAGAATAATCTAGGAGTCTTGAATGGATTCTAAGTTACAAAAGCAAATGGCCGATATTCAGACCTTCAAAGCCAGACTAATGGCTTTCAATAAGGAATGCAATGACAAGGCGAAAGAAGAGACAGCCCTGAAAGCACTGAAGGACAAATTAGCAGTATTCGAGTTAGAACAAAGCATTGGCCAAGAAGTCAACAAGGTGAACTGTTTAGAAGAAGAAGTACTTACAAGAGAATTGGACGACGAAGTGATGCGGATCATCAAACCTGGATACGCTCAAGCACAAGACCCTCTGATCAAAGTAAATGTTGGCAATGAAGGAGAAGACCGTCCAACATTCATCAGCCAGATGCTCGATCAAGAGGTTAGTGATAAATTAATCGCTTTGTTAAAGGAGTATAAAGATTATTTTGCTTGGGAATATGAACAAATGTCTAGTTTAGATAGAGATTTGGTGGAACATAAGTTACCAACTAAGCTTAATTTTAAACCTCATAGGCAGCCTCCTAGGCGTTTTGCTCCTAATGTGCTCCCTGAGATTAAGAAAGAGATAGAGCGATTATTGAAAGCAGGTTTTATTAGAACAGTCAGATATGTCGAATGGTTGTCCAATATCGTGCAAGTACTAAAAAAGAATGGTAAACTAAGGGTGTGTATAGACTTTAGGAATTTAAACATAGCTACACCCAAAGATGAGTATCCAATGCCCACGGTGGATTCTTTAGTAGACTCGACTGTCGGACATGTCATGTATTCTTTCATGGATGGGTATTTAGGATACAATCAAATTTATATAGCTGAAGAAGACATACACAAAACTGCCTTTAGACGCCCTGGGTCTCTAGGATGTTTTGAATGGGTGGTTATGCCTTTCGGCCTAAAAAATGCAGGGGCAACTTATCAAATGACAATGAATTTAATCTTTCATGATATGATAGGCAAGTTTGTTGAAATGTATGTAGATGACATAGTAGTCAAGTCCATTAAAGAAGAGGACCATTTCGAACAGTTAAGATGTTGGTTTGAGCGAATGAAGTAATATAAGCTAAAGTTGAATCCCTTGAAGTATGCATTTGGTGTTAATGTAGGAAATTTTCTTGGTTTTTTAGTACACAAGAGAGGGATTGAACTTGATAAAAATGTAGCGAATGCCATTTTAGAGGCCAAATCACCTAACAACAAAAAAGAATTGCAAAGGTTTCTAGGCCAAGTAAACTTTTTAAGACGCTTTATTTCTAACTGTGGTGTGCGAACTAAAGTCTTTTCGCCGCTTTTAAAGCTGAAAAATCAGGACGAATTCGTCTGGAAAGAAGAACATCAAAAGGCTTTTGAAAGCCAAAAGACATATTTATCAAGTCCGCCAGTGTTGGTGTCACCAATCCAAGGACGGCCAATGAAAGTGTATGTATCGGCTGAAAAAGAATCAATAGCTGGAATGGTCGCACAGGAAGACCAATTTGGTGAAGAAAGGGCAATTTACTACTTAAGTAGACGGTTAACGAAATGTGAATGTAATTACTCTGCTATCGAAAAATTATGTCTTGCATTATATTTCACATGTACAAAATTAAGGGCTTATTTACGGCCCGTAACCGTTTATTTAATTTCTAAAGTAAATTTAGTTAAGTATATGTTCTCGCGCCCTATTTTACACCAAAGGGTAAGCCTTTGGACACTAGCTTTATCAGAATTCGAGATACAATATATACCTCAAAAGGCAGTCAAAAATTAGACTTTGGCTAACTTTCTAACCGATCATCCATGCCTTGACATGCCTGAAGAAATTGAACTAGAAATCAATTCATTTGAACTAAAACTTTGGGTATTGTATTTCAATGGGTCAAAAACCTCTAAAAGTATAGGAGTACAAGTAGCATTGATTAATCCTTTAGGGATTTGCTAGAAGTTCGCATTCACTTTAGACAGAATGTGTACCAACAATCGGGCCGAATATGAAGCCTTAATTGTAGGCCTAGAACTAATGATAGATATGGGAGTAAGAAATGTGATCGTTAGGGGCGATTCTCAATTGATAATCCACCAATTGATTGGTGATTTTAAATGACAAAGTGATTCCATTATAAGTCAATATGAGATCACCCAAGAATTGTTAGAAGAATTAGACCAAGTAGAACTTCAATGCGTTAATAGGATATATAATGACGTGGCAAATGAGTTAGCCCAAATGGCCTCAGGGTACTCAAAGGTTTTGAATTGGAAGTCTACTTGTGAGTATGGAATCATATTGCTCGTGACTCAAAGAAGGACGAGAAAGATTGAACTTCACTGCATACAAGATGGAGATGCAATGGATTGGAGAATAGAGATTAAAAGGTTTCTTAAAGAACCTAATGGAGGGATTAGTAGGAAAATGAAGCTGTGTTTGCTGAACTATACACTAATAGATGAAGAGTTATTTAAGAAACGCTCTGATGGTGTATTACTAAAGTGTGTAAGTTTGCAAGAAGCCAAGACGATCATGGCTGAGGTGCATGAAGGGATATGTGGAGTTCATTAAGCTAGCCAAAAGATGAGATGGTTAATTATTAGGGGTGGATATTTTTGGCCAAAAATGGGAGAATTATGCATTCAGTATGCAAAGAGTTGTTAAGCGTGCCAAAACCATGGTCCAATACAAAGGGCGCCAGCATGAGAGATGACACCTATTATTAAACCTTGGCCGTTCAAGTGTTGGGCGATAGACCTGATAGGGAAGATTTATCCCCCATCGTCCAAGCAACATACTTTTGCTATAGTTGCAACCGACTATTTCACCAAGTGGGTGGAGGCGGTACCTTTGAAAGAGATCACCCAAAAGAATGTCATAGAGTTTATCCATGATCACATCATTTATAGGTTTGGAATTCCACAAACGTTGATGGTAGATCACGGAACATCTTTGAATGGGGATCAAGTGAACAAATTTTTGAGCGAGTTTGGGGTTAAATTAGTAAACTCCACACCATATTACGCTCAATCTAACGGGCAAGTAGAATCTTCTAATAAGATTCTAAAAAAATCATCAGAAAGATGATAGATGAAAATGCCAGAAATTGGCACGAATGTCTGAACAAGGCCTTGTGGGCTTATAGAACATCACCTCGATCGAGTACCAAAGTTACTCCTTTCCAACTTGCTTATGGACAGGAGGCCGTTTTGCCTATGGAAATCAGCGTGCAATCGATTAGAGTGTGCTTGCAACATAAGTTGAATGATGATGAGTATACCGAATCACTAGTTCAAAATTTATTGGAGTTGGACGAATTAAAGTTGGACGTCTTAGATAGATTGCAAGTTCAAAAACAAAGAATGGCTAAGTTTTATAATAAAAAGGTCATAGCCAAGTCGTTCAGCCTGGGTGAACTAGTTTGAAAGACGATACTCCCTTTGGATAGCAAGGATCCAAAGTATGAGAAGTGGTCGCCCAATTGGGAAGGACCATACAAAATAAACAGTGTGTTGCCCAATGGAGCGTATCATTTGGAAGATTTAGATGGCACCAAGCACGTGAGATTCATTAACGGTAAATATTTGAAAAAATACGTTCCTTCTTTATGGGAATGTGAACAGATAAAAGTATAATCAAAATATGTTGAACGATTAAGGATAACAAGGTCAGAGCGAAATACGTTCCTTTATTATCAAACGTTCAGTACAAAGATGCAAAAATACAAATGATTGATGTTCTACAAACTACAATTAAGAGTAAGCTAATCTCCCGGTCGATCGCCGAGTAAGAGGGTGGACTGGCCTCGTACCGCCTTCCTAAATGCATCGTTGCAATGGTGGGATCGCCGAGTAAAAAGGTGGACTGGCCTCACACCACCTTCCTAAATGCATCGCTACAATGGCGGGCAAAGAGGCTGAGAAGCACTCTCAGCAAGCAAGGTGGCCCGCAAGCATCTCAAAAATTGCCTTCTATCATCGAACTCCTTGTAAAGGACAAAGAGACGATGGGAAGAACTTTGATGGTAAAAACTTTTCTGCTAGCCAAAAAATATTTCCTATACCTCCCACACCAAAGGTGACATCAAGGCAAATGGTAAAATGGGCGGACCAAACAATCCATTTTTATAGAAAGACGAAAGTTTCGGATTGATTGTCAGAATGCAAAACAATGGCAGTAAATTGGTTTCGAAGGAGAAAATGAAGATGAAGATGAAAGATGGAAAGTGCGAAGCATACGTACATTTATAGGGGGTGGAGATGAAGAGACAGAATATGAGCAGCCACATTCTGCCTAGTAAATGGAATTAAATAGCTCAAAGTCTTGGGAAAAGAGGTGAAAATATCAAAAGAAAATGTGCAAGATTTTTAGCACAAAGCAGTTAAATGCTTAAAGAATTGGCGATTAAAAGATAAATGTCAAATAAATGCACAAGAAGTTAACATATATGTTCATTAATGATGAATAAGTTTACAAAGGGAAAATCAAATGCGAAATTACAAAAGAAAAAGGCGTCATATGTCTTAATTACAATCCACCCCACACTGAATGAATTCGTTCCCTAAGTTTTTCCCAATCCTCGTTCTGTCGAGAGGAAGTGATGTTCAATTCGGTCACAACATCATCATCAACTTCCAACTTCTTGTGCTGCTCAACCAAGGACTTAGTTCGCTCAATTCTCTGGGAGGCGTTGCGCTTTTTAGCAGCCATTCTCGCCTTGCAATCATCCATTTTGGCTTGAAATTCCTTCATCTGAGCAGCCAAACTAACCATCAAAGATTCTTCAATCATGACTTTGGAAGAAATTTCTTTCAACTCATCCTCAGCCTTGTTGATCTCCAGATACAAAGACTCTTTTTCAGATACGGCGCGAAGATATTGAGTACTTTTGGCCTTTAGTTCAGCATTCTTGGCCAGCAAAGAAAGGACCTCGGAGTGGATAACTTTCAACGTCGCTTTAAAATTGGCAAAAAGATTGAGCGATGGAAGTGTCAGTGCTTGCTCCAACTTCGCATTCAAATGCTCAAGTTTATCCTTGTGTCTGGCAGCACTAGCCCTACCAATGTCCATATCCATGAAGGACACGTACTCAAATATCGACTGCTTGAGGAACTTCAAATCTTCCTCTGAAGAAGCAGCACGACGATCAGATGGAGTAGGGCAAGATGTCTTGACTTGCCCACAGGAAGCGAACAAGTCTTGGATAGAACGCACAATCTTGTCAGCATCCTGCAAAGAAAATTGCCAATATTGAAGATTCTCACTACAACGAACAAGATGGAAATAAAAGTGAAGCAAAGATTACCTCATCAACAATCGTGGAAGATGGCATATCCTCAGCCAAATCTGCCACCTATGACTCCTCCATTCGTGAGGACTTCCCCTTGTCTGAGCGAGAAGATGTTGCCACAATGGGCAGACTCATAGGAGTATCTGCAGAACTCAAAAGCAACAAATCAGAAACCATTAGCACAAGCAAAGGTAAAACATCAAAAAACTGAATTACCTTCTGCTTCGATGTTTGGGGGGTTGACGCCCTGAGAAAAAGGTGGCTCATCCATGGGTTGTGATGAGGATTCTGGGACTGAAGATGTCTCTTTAAGCGTAGTCCCCTCATCAACCGATTTGGATGAAGCAACCTCAACAGAGGATGATGGAGCAGGAGCTGCCGATGCCAAAGCCTTTAAAAGAGAAGCTGAACTTTTCTGAGAAGTCCAAATAAATCATCAGCACACAAAAAAGTTTCAAGTATGGAAAAGTATGCTTGTGAGTAAACCAATTTAATTACCTTCCTCCTGATGATAAGAGGGGTATCATCATCATCATCCTCCAGAATGGGAGATGCTGAGGCTGGCCGTTTGCGGCTTGGGGCATTCTTGGCTGTAGTAGGCTTGGCAGGGAGAGAAGAAGATAGACGAGCAGACTGTTTAGCGCGACGAGGAGGAGAAGGACTCCAGATGGACAAAGGAGTGACTAAAACAGGAGGAGGGGAAGAAATGCTCGGCTGGTCCAGTGAATGAAAGGCACGATTGGCATCAGTCGCAAACAATCTGTGCTTCACTGACGGCCAGAGCTGTTCAAAAAGAGGATGGATGGCATGGCAAGAATTGAAGGGGGCTAATGAAAAATAGCTTGTTAAAAGAAGATTGCGAGCATTTATAGCCTCTGCTTTCGCCTTATTAATAATATGAAAGCGGTCAATCAAGTTCCTCAAATAGCAAGAAGGAACAGGCCAAGTTTGGCCGAAACCAAGTTGGCGAGCAAAAAATTGGGGAGCATAAATTTCTACCCCTGCCTTGGCATTGGTCCCAGTTAAAATATCATGAAATAACTCCCTCCCGGTTAAAAATTGGATCCAAATGAGTAGGGAGGTGCTCGCACTGTCTATAGTGGAGGGGGGATGCACATAGTTTGGAGTCAAAAAAGGAGGAAAAGGAAAAAAGGAAGGGATTGAATTCAAAGAATAAAAGAATGAAAAAATGTCTCTTCTAGACATATTTACAGGAGCCAAGGGCTCCATGGCTAGCCCATAGCAGCTAGCAGAGGAGCGAGAAATTTATGGAGCACCAAGCAATGGAAAATAGGATTTCAACCACAGTTGAGTGAACCAAAGAGGTCCACTACCAGTGGGAGATGCACCATTCTTCAATTGAGTTTGTAGAGAAATCATGCCTCTATAAAGGGCAGCCAAAAAGAAAGAACATAAATTCAAAGGCCTGACACGCGCCAATTTGTGCGCTATGGGTAAATAACTCAGGGAGGGTTTTATACTTGGCACACACAAAATATATTTACAAAGCCAAACTAGAAGAAAAGCCACTCGCTCAGTATGGGAAGGCTTGGTGCTCGAATGATTGTGAAGGGTTTGCAGGCTTGAATAAGACTCGGTGTAGTTTTTACCAAACTTTGGGGCGCCACCAGAAACCAAGATACCAGGGAAAATGGTATCGCCCAAAGGTAGTAGATTCACTAGGGCCCCAACATCCCTTAAAGTAATAGACATGGGGCCAAGATGGAAAATAAAGGTATTATACTCGGAAGACCAAAAACTCAAAGCGATCGAAAAAAGTGCTGAATCAAAAGTAGGGGGTCGAATAGAGATTTCTAACAAATCAGAAATCCTAGCATTATCAAAAAGTGCCTTAGTAAGACCATGGACTACAAGACGAGCATGCCACCTACGGAAAGCTACATCAGATTTAGGCCAAGTGCGAATACCTCTTTCGCGAAGTGGCCCCAGTAGCAGAGAGTTTAGAAATGGAGGGCCTTGAGTACAAGGAAACAGCTGGCCCACCGCCACCTGTTCGACTACCTCTGCATTGTTGAAGAAATGACCTAGGTAGAACTCATTGAGTTCGACATTGACGGGTGCGAGAAAACTCGGAGTTATGTATGGACGACTCAGAAGTTTCTGAAAGTCATCAAAATTAAAGGAGTCGCCAGCTTGAGATTGTGAAGTAGCCATTAGGGATAAAACGGAGTTTTTTCAGAGTTACGTAGCAGGGAAGCAAAAGATGAACAGTAAATCGTGGGAGAGACACGAAAAAGTGAGGCATGATTTAATGGTGCAGTGAAATGGCGTGTTTGGGGGTTATAAGGGTTTGCAAAACGTCGCACCTTTTCAAGCTATGGAAGAAAACAATGATTGAAATTCTTGGAAATTTCGAATGTTGCTGGAAACACAAAGTGAATATGGCAAAATTTAATAATTGGTATTAATTCTGCCATATTGGGGGGTAATTGTTGACATATAAAAATTCAGCCCAAATCGAACGGCCCAAGGAATGAAGCCCAATTGGAGGGTCCCCAAATCAGATAGCCCAAAGAACGAAACCCAATCAAACAATTCAAGATGAAGGCTCAAATAGGGAGGCCAAAGAACGCGGTAACGCCATCGCCCAAGTTTGCAAGTCGCCAAGAATCTGAGCGAATGGAGTGCCATGCAGTCGCCCAGAGCTATTACTCTATTCTCGCCCAAACCTTCAAGTCGCCCAAGGTCTTAGCAAACATAAAGTGTTGTGGTTATCAAGAAGTGCAGTTATCAAAGCAGTTATTAAAGCAGCCCTATCACGTTCCACGATTCAAGGAATTCAATTGAAAACGGTTGAACGACGAAAAGTAATGGCAGCAGTTAAAAAAGGCAGTTTCATGACAAGTTGGCCATTACGAGGAAAGTGGCAGTTGTTGAACGATCAAGCAGTTTTTAGGCAGTTGATCACAAAGAGATTATTCATGGAGTATAAAAGGGAGAAAAGACATAGAGCGAAGGAGACCGAATCAAAAACTCTTGAACGGAGAACATGTAATTTTAAATTCCTTAGTTTAGACTTAAACATTTTTTTCAGTAAATCGTGTGTTTGCGCCCCTTGGAGGCATTCTGTTTTTAATTTCCAATTGTAAAGTTATCGCCAATAAAAGAACACTCCTTTTTGGGACTTTGTCTCAAGATATTTGTCCCTTACACAATCGTCTGATCCCTTTTAATTGTTAGCGACGAACCCGCGCGAAACAATTTTCAACAATTGCATATTTCCACAATGGACTTTTGAGTGTTAAAAGACATAGATTTCCTTAAGTATGTTATACAATTACAAAATATCATTTTGTTTAAAAAGACAATAATACTATTTTAGTTAACAAATAAAAATCTCACACTTTCAACTTAAAATTTCAAAATCAACTAACTTTTCTTATCTGTTTATTCCAACACATATAAAAACTTTCTCATTTTTCATTTGTTTCAACCTCAAAATTTCAAAAATTTATCAAACGTTACAAGAAAATATTTTTTTATATCTATCACTTCGAATCGATAAATATATTTATAAAAATGGAAACGGGGGCGAGAATGGGACAGGTTGGCCATTCCCACCCCATCTCGTCAAGTACTATTCTTATCTTACCCCCATACCGACACCCAGTTAAAACGGGACGGGGCTTTATATATATATTTTTTTTTTGCTTGTATTTTTTATGTCCTTAGTAAATAATATTTTTTTTTTTGACCAATTTGTTAGAAACAACTTATGTTCTTTTTAAAGGAGATGATAAATCAATTATTTTTGTTTGATAAACACTTAAAATTGAAATTAATATTAAAGGGGTAGGGACTATGTTTCTCACACCGTTCCATATCTGCTTCGAAGCATTGACCCTCGCCCCATACCCATCCCATATACTTGGTTAGGCGGGTATTACCCGCTCCATTTGAGGGGGCCACGAGTATTGAGTTGAACGAGTTTTTTGCCATCCCTATATATTTACGTACGTCTAATTTCATTTTTATTGAATTAGTATACCTTTTTAATCAATAAATCTTATTTTAACACAAATTAATATGTAAATAACTTTTTTAAGCATAAACAAGATGTATATTTTTTCAGACGAGATTCATAGCAATGTACAGAAGGGGACTGAATCGACTGCTAATAGCCAGTCAAGATGGCTGTGCGACCAGCTAGCTGTCGACTGTTTTTTTTTTTGGTTTTTTAATTAAAAATTATGTTTCATCGTGTATATATGGCTATTATTCCGATTTGTTACTTTGATAATTTTGAATTGAATGAAAAATATTGATGGGTATGAAAATGGACGAGAAATATACGTGATGGTACTCCAATTTTCATAATAACGAGTACATCATATGCGAAAATGTACCTTGATTTACAAAACAAGCTAAAAGTTTATTCCTCTTAATACGATATGGAACTAAAATTTCTATTGAATGAGCATTCATTCATTTTGATTCCACTTATGAAAGTTACTTGTGATATTGAAGTGAATTATCTATTCAAATTGAACAAAATGCACACAACTTCTCTTACGTAGCTTTAGAGAGGCAAAATGTCATCGAAAGTGAACACGAAGATTCGGATGGAGAGGATCATAATGTCAATGATTTTTGGGACACGGTGAAGATAACTCATGAGAATGATTTTCGAGACAGTTGTTCATCATAGTGATATCGCTATTACACACAGAATTCTATCGATAATTCATGATAACAAGAATGAAAACGAATTTTCAAATGAGGATTTGATTACTTTATTTCATCATAGACATAAGTGGGGTAGGAGCTTAAGGGTTTAATCGAGTTGACCATCCTCTAATTTTTCGCATGCGATTCCCGACGATGAGAATTTACATGTCGAGCAACAATTTGAAACAAAGAAAATGTTTTAGAAAGTTGTACACCAAATTGCATTGAGCCCCCGTTTGATCTCCATTAAATTACGTTACATTACATTTCATTTTTCTCTCTCCTATTTTCAACTATACAATCTTTCATAAAATAATATTACACGTAAATCGAAAACTTTTCATTCTTTTTCCAACAGTTACTTTTCAAAAAAAAAACACTATTTCGCCCAATTTTATTTCTCAAAAATGGGGGCCAACGGGAAGTGAAATGCAACTTTGAGTTTTAAGTAAATAAATCAAATAAGTCATTATTAACAATTATTTGGATTGATGACAGTTGCCACTATCGTTTGTGAGTGATAAATATGGATACCAATAAATAGTTTATAATTCATAAGTATACACGGAAACATACTTGTATACTTGTGAAGTGAGAATTCGTCGAAATGATCAAAAGTAAGCTCGAACATGATTTATTGGTCGACAAATAATGCACAAGTATCAGGACTCACGAACGATCTACAAATATTTGGACATCATTAACGATGTTCATCATGAGTACAAAGTGGTCATGAATTACCGGAAAGTCTGAAAGGCCAAAAAATGCACGTTATATAGGCCGACTATTAAAAAGGCCGTGGTGATACCTCTTTTCCAAGCGTTCTCGCTGTAAAACATGGTGTAAATTGCCATTTTCAATGATCTCCTTCTTAAAAATCATCAAAACTAACAAAACTAATGTTTGTTGACAGTATAAATCGCCAAAATTCACAAAAAGTAAAGAACGATGAACTAAATAAATGTTAAATTTATTCTAAGCCATTTTTTTATCAATCTCATGATCTACAAAAAACTAACCTCATTAAAGATAAGGTTGCCAATAACTGGGTTGAGTGGTGGTCGACGTTGAATTGCCTGTGAGGGTGGTGTGGTCGGCTGTGCTGACTGAATTCCGACTATGAGAGTTTTTGCTTTTTCCTCCATTGTTTGCGTAGGAAGAGAAAGTGTATTTCTGACTTTTTGTTATTTAACTTATCTCTCTCTCTCTCTCTTAATGATCAAAGGCCAAAATGAAAATACAGCCAGGTCAACTGGCCATTTCCTAATATTTCCTCCGGACCATACATTAGCTTTTTTATAACGATTTGCTCGATCTGTCCACTTTATCAAACAATATTACTATTATTCGTAAAGTATATTTTTTATAGTGTAATTCAAAAATGTAATGAAATATTTAATTTTTCTTAATTATAGCTTAATATTTTTTATTAAAATTTCATCAAAATAAAAGCCGGGGGGGTCTAGCCTACAGTATTGGCTGGTTTGTCGATTGGTCGGGTCTGCAAGTGTGGAACCTAAGAGGCCAGACTTGAATCCTATTTTTAGATAAGTTAATTCGAACCCTTTACATCCTTGAATCGGGCATACATGCATGTTAGTTGGTTCTGCCTCGTTCATCCATTTTGACACACCATCTTCCTAATGTTGAATGTTATCGTAATGATGGGTCTTGAGCCCCAAAACTTCATTCGGGGATCAATTTGTTGTATATTGTTCAAAATAAATAAAACAGAAATGGAATGAAAAGTAGAAAGAAAGGCATAAAACCTACTTCCATGCGATTGCATGTACATATGCAGGGCCTAACTATGCGGTCGCATAGGTTTGGCCTATGTAATCGTGTAGAGTTAACAACTAGCCGTTTTATGGCAGTTGTTATTTAAATTTTGCACCACTTTGTGAAGTATGTTTGAGACCTATAAATAGGTAATCAATGTTCAAGGCATAAGACATTGAAAAACATATTTTGGTTGATATATCATTCCACAAAAGAATCAAATTTCCATTCCACAAAATAATTCAAACTTTATTTCATCATATTCATATTCTCTGTGCTCTCGAAGTTTGAAGAATTACGCTAAGGGTCCGTTTGATTGCAAAGATGGAATTTTGGTGGAAAGAAAACGAATTTCAAGAAATTTAATTGCCTAGAATTTGTTTTCCTGGGAATTGGTTATTAAATGTGTTTGATTGGTAAAATTTTTCACCTGAAAAACGTTGAAATTTTCCATCTTTTAGTGTTTGATTGGCTTCATTTTCCATGGAAAGTGTATTTATTTTCCAACTATTAGTGTTTGATTGCCATTTTGTAAGGAATTCCTATCTTATTGAACTACAAAAAATGATAAAATTTTATTAAAATAAAAAATTAATTTAACCTATATATTTCATTAATTTTACAATTTTTAAACTACATATTTCATCAAATTTTTTACCAAAATCTACTAAAAACAATATTTTTCTTCTAAACCACACAAGTGTTAGATATTTTTCATCATTTTGCATGTATTTATTTTTTTGTTTTGCGAATGATTTGCCGCTGCACAACGGGGATCAACCTGTCCGATCAGATCGCGAGGGTCGAGGGGGCAGCGTCCCCCGTGGAGGCTAGGGGGAAACGCCCCCAAAAGAGAATTTTATTTTCAAAAGTTTTTGAATAGGTGCATCTATTCGTTTTGATAGTTACTTTCAACAGATGTGCTCTTCTTTTCAAGGGACATACCCAATATAGAAGATGAACTTTAAAAAGTGTATAATTGATCGTAGATTATATTATTATTTTTGTTTACAAAACAACATCCTGAAACAACAATAAAACAGAAAAAAGAAAAAATGGAAAAAAACGTGTGTAAGTGTCTCCGTGACAGTGTGTCACGGAGAGAGTTTCTCCGTGTGTGTGTGTCACGGAGATACCTTCTCCGTAACACACACGGAAGTCCTTGCAAATGATTTGGATGAATATGGGAATATATTCACGTGATGTTGTACTGAAAATGTGCATCAAAATGAAGCAAAAAGTTTTTACCAAATTGTAGTGAAAAAGTTAATTTGTAAATAATTTTAAAGATCCCAATTGAGTAAATTCGACCACATGCCCAATTTGAAGCGGTAACATACTTCAATTGCATTACTTGATGTCTACTCGTTGAATGTGTTCGTTTGGTACAATATTCAAATGTCGTTTGATATTTCTCTTGGTGATGAATGGACCGCGTACACAATGCCACTTCGAAACATTTTGCATATTTATGTCGAATTTGAGTGTCACCCCAAAATCAACACAATATTCGTACTATCTAGATATTGAAATGTACTAATGACATTACAAAATAAAGAAGATACCTCAAATATCAACCCAATAAACAACAAGAAGATATTTAGCAATTGGCGAACTTGTCATAACATAGCAAAAAATGACTGCACACTAATTGACCAAACACATCCACATTAATGCATACAAAACATTGCACACTAGTTGTTACATATGTGCATTACAAAAAATCAGTCAAAGTATTACTTATGTGGATTAAGTTTTCCAAATACTAACGCCATAAGTCAAGTACAGTCTAAGGTGGTGCCGACGGATCATGACCAAGCTTGTCAAACACCAAAGCATGCATGTATTTAGTACTTGTCACATTCATAAATAGCCACCTGTTCCTCTACTTTGACAGATCTATTGTCAACCAAGTCATATGTTCGTAAACGAGCACATAAGCTTTAAAACAGAGCTATCTTCATCCTCAATAGATCATGACAAATTCTATCACTCATACCAAACATTCGTGTAAGTGTCATTTCTCTTTCAAAATTCCAGTTCCTATGTGGGGCTCTAGGGAGTTGGCAACTACAACGCCTAACGGTATTATATAGTACAATTGCTTGCATGACCATCATCCAAAATAATCATAATTGTTGTCTTCAGCGACTACGTTGGTTCCCTGTGGTAGGCATGGTGCTTCAAAGAACATCTAAAGTGTTAATATACTAATTTTTGTCACATGAAATTCGTTTCAAACAACGAAATATATTACGATAATCATTTAATCGTGAAGAAGAATATACTCAAACTTCGAATTTTCATAATTGACTAACAGGATCACTACATAATTGATAAAATAGATTAAAACAAACATTCTAAAGCCCATTAAACAATTTGACGTAAAAAGAATTAATGAGCTGTTGACATCATGAACTTTCACAAATCTCTACACACTTTTCACATACTCTCATATTCTGATTTATTGTTTTAACAATTTGGAACTTAAAAAAAGGGCTTCATTATTATTATACCACCACCAGCGTCGCCTCACTCTCCCCAATAACCTCCTCCATAGTATTGGTCACCAATCTGTCCGAAACAACCACATTTACGGTGATGGAGTCCAGTGGGCATGGTGGCCGAAAGGTGGTATTATGTGGATTTATAGTTGGCAGCTTGATAGGTTGTGAAAATGGTGGTGGTTGAGAATTTATGATTTTTTGTAATTTTTTAAAAATTTAAGGATTATGGTTGCAGTTGGTAATTCATCTTTTCTTTTTGTTTTATTTGAATAGGAGGGTAAAATCGTCATTTTATTGAAAAAATGGATGAAAATGACCTTTTTGCAATGAAATGTGAAAGGTAGGGGTAAAAATGCTAAAAATGAAAGGTAGGGACGTTTTGCACTATAATATTGAAAGGTAGGGACATTTTCTGCTAATTATGCTAAAAAATAAAAGGTAGGGACGTTTTGCACAATAACTTTGAAAGGTAGGGACCTTTTGTGCTAATTACCTTTTTGATTTAACGGAGCATTTTAACGGAAAGTTGACGGAAGGACGTTTTGCGCAAAAAAATGTAAAGGTAAGGGTGTAATCCACCAAAAAATGAAAGGTAGGGACGTTATCCACAAAAACATCGAAAGGTAGGGATATTTTGTGCTAATTACCCTTATTATTATTATTATTATTATTGTTGTTGTTGTTGTTGTTGTTGTTGTTGTTGTTGTTGTTGTTGTTGTTATTTATCAAACAAATTGTACCTGGATAATGTATTGTATAGTAATAAATTATTTATCTTTCATAATTACGTGCACTACATATATAATTTAAACCAATCTATAAATCACCATGCTTTCATAAATTTTTTCTTTCAATTCACTATATAAAAAAGCAATTTTAACATCAACATGTTTCATCTTCCAAATTGAAAAGGGCAACTACTGAATGATACTGAGAACCTAACTAAAATGAGAGAATAAAAATAGCTCCTATGTAACACCAATGGGCAGTGAAAAGAAAAGAGGAAAGTGAAGGTAATTAGGAAAAACTCAGAAATTATACTTTGAAAGACTATTGGGTATTTTAATGCAAATAGGTTTTTGCTACTGTCCTCTATCTTCCAAACAACCTAGAAGTGAATTACAGATCCTAATTTTCATGGGGATAGCAACACAAGCTTATTTATATGAAATAGGTTTTTGCTACTGTCCTCTCTCTTCCAAATAACAGTAGACCCACTTCTATTCTTCTTGCTTTAACTGAGTATCATGAGCACTCATTTAACAAATTTCATTTTTGTTCACCAGTATGATATTGCTTTTCTGCAGTTATGGATTCACAGATTGGTCATAAGTAATATTACATTAGTAATAAAGCAAACGTCTGTGTTGTGTAATGTGAACAACAAAAAAAGGAAATTGTAAACATGAGAATCAAAATCCTAAACCCAAAAAAAGGAAAATGAAATTCCAAAAACTTACCGAGTGAAAGGGTTGATAGCTGGTTACAATTAAGTTAACAGGTTCTTCAATACATTGCCATTCCAAAAAGCAGGACTAAAACACCCAAAATCTAACATAGAAATGAATTACAAATCCTAATTTAGAAGCTAATCACAACGGTTCGCAAGAATCTACAACTGAAGAATAAAATATGGTAGCATATGAAATAGGAGCATAGCAAATGAAATAGGAAGAGAGACAGAAACCATTTACCCAGCCCTTCGACTCCCGAAGAAAAAAAGGAGGGCATACACTACTTGCAAAGTTTAAGTTTATGCAATACATACCGATTTAGAGATTTCGGAGGGGAAAACAGAGAGAGACAGAGCGATGGGATCAGAATCAAATAGCGTCCACCGTCGGTATGGATTATGGGGAGATTTTCTGGGTCGACGTCGTCGGTATTTCAAGGGTCGGTTCTGCAGGAGAAATGGGACGCAGCAATGTTGTGAGAAGAAAGAGAAATGTTTTGGGTTTGACGTGTTTAAGGGTTTCTTTCACTTTGAATTCCCTAGAAAACTAAAACCAGCTCAACCATGAGAATTGGAATTCCTGTTTTTCGTGGAATTAGGGGTCACGTGAGGGAAAGTAAGAAAATCAAATGCCTTAAAAAAATTGCCTATCAAATAGGCAGAAAGTTGGAAAATGGTGGGGAATTTTCCATTTTCCATGGAAAATATGGCGTATCAAACGGACCCTAAGTGATTAAGTGTTAAATCCTTGACAAGACTTAATTACTCCTATAAACCATTTGTCGAAAATCCTATAATTATCGAATTTCAATCCGAGAGGAGGCAAATATCATTTGTGAATAATGATACCGTGTTCTAGCCTTCATCTATAATTTTATCTTGATATGTTATTCCTGGTTTTAATCTTTGTTTATTCTCCGTTTCTCCTCTGTGTGAAATTATATTTTACAACACAATTGGTATAAATAAACCAACACTTAGAACTGTGTAGAAAAGTTATTGTTGATTCTATTTTACTTGAGATTCTCTTCGAAACTACAAAACAATGTTAAAATACGTGCTAACCGTGACATGATAATCAAAGGCAATGACAACTAATTGAGAGGAATTGAACTCCTGTTACTCCTCTCTTCTTATAGAAAAAATCAGTCAACTCGACTGAAACACAGCTTTCACTACGAACCACGAATTCGTGCCTTTCCAACATCAAGTTTACCACGTAGTGATTCTATCACAATCCGGATTCAAATAATCTGAGACAAAGGAGACTAAAAAACAAAGAAAAAGGAAAATAATTATTTGATGCAGGTCATGAATACAAACTAAAGTACATATAAACCCTATTTGGCATCCTATCGAAAATTCATTCAAACTAATTTTAACTACTCATTTTACGGAACTTACAACTTTTGTCAACTTTTCAACCACACATTCATCAATTTTTATTAAAATCCACTGAAATCTTATTTTTAGCTAAATGAACCAGAGACATAGTCACAACAAATAGAAGAATAGTTGGAATTCTTAGCACTTTACTATGAAAAATAATCATTAATCATCTATACTCTGAAGTATGTAATTATTTTTACACAAAACTAACATCAGAGTATAATATCTGTACAGGAAAACTCTTTCACTTGAGAAGTTCGAACAAGAACCAAATCCCCCTAATTTAAAAACTTGCCAAGCAGCAGCACGAGGTGATCAGTCAGAAGGCAAAAAGGGACATGCTTTCGTACAGAACAACAAAAAAAAAAATGTGCATATGCAAGTTGCAACAGTATTGACCTCTCTAATGCCAAACAATGCTGCTGTTTCCAAGGGACCCTCATAAATAATTAATCATCCAGGAAGACCAACATACTAACTCCTACTCCAAAAGTCCAACTTGAATATTATATCAAGAATGAAAATCCGTTGCCACTTATCAATCAGTGTGGATCTAAACAGATTCTGGTGCCCAGTCTGAGTGTAAATCAAGTAACAGATCATCCAATTTAATATCGAAATCCTCTCGTCTTTCAGGTTTAAGGAAATCAAAATCATAATCAGCTATAGAAGGTGCCTGCTCCAGGTGGTGTGAACTACCAAGCATCTTCACATCTGAGTTCTGCAAGTCATTTGATAGATCTGAAGCACGGACAGCACCATAAGTGGTTTGCCCTGCTTGACCACCATGTGACATCAATCCAATCTTGGGCTCTGAAGCATGGTATCTAGTAGAATCCAATGTGGTCAGTAACTCATCCACATCAAAAATTTCATCCCAAGAGAAGGCCTCTAATGGATCTTGCCCTGCCTCAGAACTTTCAGTGAAATATGCAGGGTCTTCCTTTGTATAGAACCTACTATTTTCAGTGCTATCCAAGTGTGGACAAGGTTCTTCCGTTGTTTCCTCCATCACAGGTCTCTCGTTTATTTCTGCCTTCACTGCATGACCAGCCTCACCCAGCTGCGAATGCTCATCATTGTTTGTCAGTGATTCACCTTCGGCATCTTTGACTTTCATCTTCAAAACATCAGCCTCAGGCCCCATATGGTCCGCCAGATGAACGTCAGATACACTAGAAGTTATGGAATCGGATGTTGATGTAGATGGCAATGAACAACGCTCTTTCGTCAACTCATTCAGCATATGGCATGTGGGGAAATTAAGCCGAGCGCAAGGGCCATACAATACTCTTGCAGCCTCGTCATAAGCTTTAGCAGCTTCAATCGCATTGTTAAATGTACCCAACCAGAGCCTACTACCTCTGTGCGGCTCTCTAATTTCAGCAACCCACTTACCCCATGTCCTCTGCCGAACGCCTCTATAATTGCAACGAGCATTTTCAGGACCTCCTTTACCTTTCATACATCCTTTCTTTGATCCCTTCGCAGGAGCTTTACGTGCCACCTTACCTTCATCATTCTCAGAATTGAGTTTGCTGTTGTATTCTTTCCACTTTGCGAGCGCCTCTGCTACATTTTTTGATCCATCCTTTCTACTTCTCGACTTCCTCTTTCTATTGTAGTCCATGCGTTGAGAAACAGGATTAAAAGATTGATTCAAGAGTGCCATCCCTGTGTAAAACAAAGAACTAATGTTCAGTCACCTTCCAGCTTCCACAACTACAAAATCAATTATAGACTTAATAGGAAATCATCTACAAGATAAACAAATAAGATGATTTCGCTCCGGAATATCAATCAATACTATTATGACCAAAACTGAAAACGCAACCGACTGGTTGAAAATGCACACGCCAAATCTTGTGCAAATTTTGAAAGAGACAAAGTAGACACTCATGTTACATTATGTTAGCCGTAAAATCGCAGTAGTTTGCACTACTGAGGTCGTACCGGTTCCTAGATTGATCTTCAAATGACCTATACAATGTGCCAATGGAAATTCAAAATCCCACCATCAATCAAAATACTTCAATGTCCCAAAATACTTTTATTTTGTTCGCGCAACAGAGAGACGCTCCAACTGACCACAGATTCATCTAATCCGTAGACAGCAATATTTCTCTCATATATTTAGGAAAACCAGCTGGCACACGCCAACCCCACTTACTAAGTAAACCAAATTTCTTTGCGGCCAAGAAACGAAAGCAAAATCGAACCTTTTCTTTTCCATAAAATAAAAATCCTTCAGCATCAACTATAAATACTCAAACAAGTAACTTTTACAAATCATTTTCCACCAAAAAGAAAAACCTCCTCACAGAATTCAAGCCCACAAAAATAGACATTTCTCGCCCCTTTTCTTCCTTCACACGCCCAGTCTATATTTTTTAATAACATATCGAAAAACATATGCCAAATCAAAAAGAAAAATCTTCAAAGCAGGGCAGAAAGAACAATTAAAATTAAAAAAAACCCAATTTTTATTAACACCGCTCATACAAAAAGTAACAGAAACTGAAAGGAAATGAAAAGCCCACAAAACAGAATTGAATCCATACCTCTGAACAAATTTAATTGAGCTTCCCCCTTTATCTCTGCAGTTAATTTTTTCTGGGTTATACAAGTAAGCTCTTGCGTGTGGTTTTTCTAGAAGTTTTTGGTACAAAATGAAGAGACAGAAAGAAAAATCTCGATGAGATACAGCTGCCGCGATACTTATATAGCCTTCTCTAGATATTTTCGTGAACTATCTAGTGGCCTATATTAATTAATTTTTCCTGAGTGATGACGTGGCAATTTCTTAGTCTAGAGATGTGTACTCGGATGTGATTTGTGATGACACGAAGCTTCCCGATCCACACATTTTGTTGGTGGTACTGTTTGCTTGGTACCGAAGTAATTTCCCTTTTTAATGCTGGTATTTTTTTAAACTATTCCGCAAGTTGCACACAAACATCCCTTATTTGACATTTTTTTACTAGTAACAGCCAATGGAATATTAAATTTTAAGTAAATACATTATTTTAATTAAACACCAGTTAAAGGATTATCAAACATTAGGAATCTTCTAATACCTTCTTTATTTTTTAAATATTTCGATTGGACGAAGTTTAATTCTTGATAATATCTTGGATAATGATCTAACAAAAATAAATCGTGATGATTTTAGCAGACGAAACAATATCTAAAAAGATCGAAAGCAGGTGAAAGCCCATGAAAATACTTCCAAACGTTGGCATCACTTCATGAAAAAGATGTTTGTTGAGAACGCTGAAATGGTCTAAAAGGCATTTATAGTTATTGTGGACATATGGATAGCAATGGGGCTAGTCGAGCTTGCTCAGCCCATCCACTCATGAGCTCGACTCATCACTCAAGCTCGTTCAAGCACGAGCTCGTGCTTGGCTCATGCTCAAGGGTTGAGCTCGTCTTGGCCCACAATTTATTTTTTAATTTTTAAATTTCTTTTTTGATTCTTTTTTTCCCATTTTTTTACGAGCTCATGAACTTTAGGCTTGTGGGCTTTGCCCACTAGTCCAAATACGAGCCCGATCCGCACACAAACCGTCTTTTTATGAGTTGAGTGATCGAGTCGATGAGTTGTTCGACTCGATTGCCGCCCCTATGTGGACATGACTTGTTTGTGCAATCAAAATTTACACTTCACAATACATTTGATGCTACCAAAAATCGTACCTGTAGATTTCCCGAGCTTGATGACTGATCAGGAGCACGAACGTGATCTTTCGGTACCTGAAACAAAGGCAACGAGGTGTGTTATCGTCGCCCCTCCGATGCTTAAGTCAGAAAGGGAAATATATGTGTGAGACTATTTGCTGAAGAACAATGAAAAACGTACCTGAATAATGGTTCAAGATTCTGTATTTATAGTAGTAAGTGACATTCTCCTAATTGGACTCAACTAGCTGGATGTCCTCATTTGTTGGAGTCCTGAATAGTTAAGGAGTTGGTTGAATTCCAGAATTATATGTGAGATAAGATTCTTGAGGGAGTTAGGATTCCTAATTGCGTAGGAATTCTAAAGGGTCAACCATCGTCAGTTGTGAGGGGAACACATGCTCGAGGACTATACCCGAGGACAAAATGTTTGCAATATGCGAAGCAGCATGAGATGTGGTCGGGCCTAGTGTCTCGAGGATGAACATGCTCGAGGACACCCGTAGATGGATTTACAACTTTATCAAAAAATAGTCGTCGGGATATGTGTTGATCGGGGATATTGGAAAATGTCACCATCATAGGCCCCCGTGCATATATGCTCGAAGAATATGCTCGAGGATATGATGCAAAGAGACTGGAAATAAAAGCTCGAGTTTTTTAGCTCGAGGATTTCTGAACACCTGTGATTGATCAGAGGGCTGACGTCATCAGAGGGCTGACGTGTACTGACGTCAGCCCTAGATTAGGAAAAGGCGGTAAAAACTGGTAGGGTTGGATGTAGGACACGTGTCCAGATCTAACGGTCGGGGTAGTGACCTTTGGGCTTCCTGCTCCTGTTGCCTATAAATACCCTTCCCTCATTTCATTTTTCACTTTTAGCTCTCAGTAAACTTCTATCGCTAATCGTCGGGATCAGAACTTTGAGTTTTTAGGCGTCGACTTTAAGGTAAGACCTCGAGTTTTTAAGTTATTCTTTAGGCATTTTTTACCTAGGTCGGGATGTCTAGTAGTAGCAGTAGTGACTCTTCGTCATCATCATCCTCGAGGAGTACTCCCGAGGACATAGAATGCTCGATCATACCTATGGATGTCCCAATTAATGCCCAACCTCGGGCACAAAGTATCTCGACCCCTTTTAGGTACCCCGAGGTCCCCTGTAAATTTAAAGAACATCTAGCAATATCGACGGCTAGGGAGCATGGGCTCATGCCCAAATGCGACATTAGGACGCCAGGGGTAGAGGATAGGATGGCCTTTGCTCGGGAGGGAGAGTTCGTGATTTTTAGGGACTCACTTAAGGGGGGATTTAGATGGCCTCTGCATCCCTTTTTTGTGGCCTTATTGGTCGAGCATAATATGAGCCCTGGACAGCTTGTGCCAAATGGGTGGAGGATGCTTACCTATTTCTTTATAGCCTGTAGATACCTAGGAATTAACCCATACGTCGATCTCTGTAGGATGGTGTTCGACCTGAAACAGCTTCCTCAATATACTTGTTTTGCTTACCTTTCGTCCCGAGGAGGATTTAGATTACCGAGGATGCCGAGTTCTTTGAAAGGTTGGAAAGAAAAATGATTTTATGTCGTACCTCACGATAGTGACCTTCCTTTTAGTCCTAGGTGGGTTTTGCCCGACACTCCCCGATTTTGTGAAGGCCAGGCCTATTTCGAGTCTTTAGAAAGGCATAGGGTAATGTTAGAGAACCTCGAGCCTCTTGTATACGATATAGATGACATCCTCGGGGATGACGTTCTCGATCTCGCGGATGTGAAAGGCACTGAGGGTAGGACTTTTTTGCCTTCCTCTTTACTGATCTGTCCTTGAACTTATAATTGTGCTCGTTCTAATGACTTGTTCTTTTTTGCAGAGATGACTTTTGATCCTTCAACCCTCAGACAGGCCGTGACCAAAAAGTCAAAGGCCCCTCAAGCTCGAGCTCCAGGACAGAAGAGAGGGAAGAAGAGAGCTCGGGACCTAGGCTCCGAGAATATCAGAAGTGGGCCTGGGGAAACTTCTACCCGGGGACATACCCCGACCACATAGGCCACTGAGACTCCTACTGGTCCACCTCGGTCACATCCTCGGCCAAGGAGTACTCCCGAGGTTGTTGACCTCGAGGATGAGGTTCGACCTATGCCCTCTTTCCAAAATCAGGAGCCTGACTGGTGTCCTCTGGTGTCAAGCATCGTGGACAAGTATAGGAAGGACCTCGGTTTTGATGAGGACATGAAGGCTCTGGAATCTCTTACTCTGAAGGTAAGCTCGCCCAATTTACTTTGTTTAAATACAAGGTTTAAAAATGTTTAAACGCTGTGATTACTTAAGCTCGGCTTTATATGGTGTAGGCTCTGAGCATTGCTCGAGGCCTTTCTCTAAAGGGGAAAGATGAAGCCCAAAAAACCACCGAACTCGAGGACTCTTCTCGAGCACAGGAGAAGAGGATAGCCGACTTGGAGGCTGAGCGCTTTCTTCTTCAGAAGGAGCTCGAGGACTTGAAGAAGGATGTCCAGAGAGCTCGAGAAGAGGCTGGAACTGCCAATGGCGAGGTCGAAGGTTTAAAGCTTGAGATCGAGCGTTTGAAGATTGATTTTGAGACTCGCCTGGCTGAAGCTCGAGGGGTTGCGATTGAGGACTTCAAAATGTCCGAGGAGTTTAACGGCCTTAAGGGAGAGTACGCCATGGGCTCGTACTTCCATGCCTTTAAGGAAGCTCGGGCATTTTTGAGATCGAAGCCCGACGCTAAACCCGAGGATTTAAAGAGCATCCCCGAGGTTGCTGATGCCCTCGAGCTTTCAGAGTCCGAGGAAATCGTCGAGGACCATGAGGTCGACGTTGACGGCGAGGACGCAGTGGAGGAGCAGGGGAGCACAGCCTTGGGAGAAAGGGCCGAGGACTTAGATTAGTTTTTGTTTTTTCGTATGATGATACCCCTTTCTTTTTGTAATTTGAACATGTATTTTACTCGATCAAGTATTTTCCTTCTTGCTGTGTATTGATATCTCGATCATGACAAACTCAAATAGCCCGATGTAAGATGGTTAAATAACTTGACGCCTAGAGTAGTTAAAACATCTCGAGGACCTAATTTGTGAAAATATTTCTGAACATTATAACGTACACAAAAATTCATCCCGAGGACTCAAACTGTAAAATTATTTGGGAACATCAGTGTTGAACCCGAGCATTAAACAAGTTACCTCGAGGACTAAATAGTAAAATTATCTTGGAACATCGAAGTGTGAACCCCGAGCACGTTGACAAGTTACCCCGACGACTAAAGAAGATTAATTATTTTCGACGACTAATTAATCATCTCGATGATTGAGAATAACTCAATTTTTAAACAAGTGATAATGCCGAGGACAGTGTAGGATGTAGTTTTCTAGACACTTAACACTCGAGGATTAATTTCAAGGGATGGTAGTCCTCGAGGTGTACAAATAATTGTGACCGACCTCTGTACATAAGTTTATCCCGAGCTTTCATTTTCCAGCCTTGGACAAAAATACAAGGATATATGGTCGGGATGTATGTCCTCGGTGTTTATACTTGTGCTGCACTATTTTGATGTGCTGATTATGAGCTCCAAGATTTTGGTGTTTGCTCGAGGCAAGGCTTTAGACGGCTTGCTCGAGGGCAAGGCTTACATTGGCTTGTCAAGGATAAGGCTTAAGGGGGCTTGCTCGAGGGCAATGCTTACATTGGCTTGTCAAGGACAAGGCTTAAGGGGGCTTGCTCGAGGGCAAGGCTTATATTGGCTTGTCAAGGACAAGGCTTTAGGTGGCTTGCTGGATGCAAAGCAAACTATCGGGTTGTTATACCCAGGGTTTGGATTTATTAATTGTTTGGACTGGACTTGGATTTATATTGTATCCAAGCTGCCTACGTACCCAAACGGGATCAAGCCGAACGTAGTTCATTACAAAAGAAAACGGAAAACATGCATGGGCACGCAGGCCCGCTAAATTAGAAATAAAATGCAAGGACACGCAGGCCCGAAGAACCAAAAATAACATGCAGAAAAAAGAAAATCTCCTAAACGGCGTCGGGAATGTTACTTGTAATATATTTTTAGATTGTCGGCATTCCAGGACCTCGGAAGAGGTCTACCCGAAGTGTCTCTTAGGCTATATGCTCCTTTGCGAACCTGTCGTATGACCTCAAAAGGCCCTTCCCAGATGGGCCCGAGCTTCCCTAGGGGATGGCCTGCTGCTTCGGCCCTCCTCAAGACCAAATCGCCAGCTCCGAACCTCTGAACCTTGACTTTGCTATTAAAATGTTTTGTTGTCTTAGTTTGGTAAGAGGCCACTTTTATAGCGGCTTGCTCCCGTACTTCTTCCAAGAGATCAAGATGTTCAGTTGTATGCTCCGAGGTTTCTGGCACGAGCCTCCTATGTCTTGGCAGTCTAATTTCCACTGGGACCATTGCTTCAATGCCATAGGCTAACATAAAAGGGGTTTCTCATGTGGTTGTCCTATGAGTTGTTCTATACGTCCAAAGTATAGAAGGCAGCTCGTCGGACCAAGAACCCCTAGCATCGCTTATTCTTGTTCGGAGGTCTTGCAATATGATTCGATTTGTTACCTTGGCCAGACCGTTGCTCTGAGGATGCGAAACTGATGTCAGACGGTGATCAATCCCAAGGTTTGAGCAAAAGTTTCTAAACTATTGGTTGTCAAATTGCCTGCCATTGTCGGTGATGAGGACCTTTGGTATCCCAAACCTGCAAATGATAGACCTCCAAGTGAAGGCTCTTAGCTTGGGCTCTGATATTGTGGCGAGAGGTTCGGCCTCTGCCCATTTTGTGAAGTACTCTACTGCTACAGCAACAAACTTTAATTGACCTCTTGCCACAGGAAAGGGGCCGAGGATGTCAACTCCCCATTGTTCAAACGGGGCCGAACAGTTAATGTTGGTGAGGTCTTCGACTGGTGAGTGGATAACATTACCAAACCTCTGGCACCTATCACATCTTTTAACATATTCTGAAGCGTCTTTTTTCATAGTTGGCCAGTAGTATCCATATCGTACGAGTTTAAAGGCCAAGGCCCTGGCTCCTTGATGATTCCCGCACACACCTTCATGAACTTCAGCAAGGGCCTGGGATGATTCTGATGGCCTGAGGCACCTTAGGTATGGAAGAGTAATACTTCTGCGAAAGAGGACACCGCTGATCATACAGTACCTAGGAGCTCGGGCTCTGATGCTTCTAGCCAACCTGGCATCGCTTGGTAGATTTCCACTTGTGATGAATTCTATGATTGGGTCCATCCAGGATGGTTCATTGTCAATGTCCATGATGTCGAGGATTTGACTGATGCTGAGTTCTGTGATGATTTTAATGTGAACTGTTCTGTCAAGGTCGTCTATCCCCATGAACACAAGCCTGGATAATGCATCGGCTTTTTCGTTGTCCTTTCGATCAATTTTTGTAATTTCACAGCTCTTGAATTTTCGTTGAAGATCCTAAACCTTCATACAGTACAAACTCATTTTCTCATCATTCCTTTCAAATGATCCTTCAATCTGTCCGACCACTAGTTGTGAATCGCTGAATATCTTTACGAACTCGAGCTCTAGGCAAAGGGCTAGCTCCAGAGCAATAACGACAGCCTCATACTCGGCCTCGTTGTTGGTTGCTTCAAACTCGAACCTGAGGGCGCATTGGATCTCCGTTTGTTTGTCAGGGCTGATGATGATGACCCCTGCGCCCGAGCCCGAGGAGTTAGATGCTCCATCCACAAAAATTTGCCAAGTGTCCAAATTAGTGCTCATGCTCGAGCTGTCACCTAGTCCCCGAGGCCTAGGGGTTAGTTCTGCAATGAAGTCGGCTAGTGCTTGGGCTTTGATAGATGGGCGTGGTTTGAATTCGATGTCAAATTCTCCAAGCTCGATTGCCCACTTCATCAGTCTTCCCGATACGTCCGGCTTCTGAAGTATATGCCTAAGTGGTTGATTAGTGAGCACCACAATAGGGTGAGACTGAAAATACTGCCGGAGTTTCCGTGCTGCTACAACCAAGGCAAGAGCAAGTTGTTCCGCCAAAGTATACCTTGTTTCCGCATCTAGTAGGACCTTGCTTACATAGTAGATTGGTTGTTGGACTTTGTTAACCTCTTTCACCAAGACCCCGCTGACCGCGTTTTGAGATACGGCCAGGTACAAAATAAGGTGTCACCAGGCTCAGGCTTCGTTAGAATAGAAGGAGATGCTAATGTCTGCTTGAGCTCCTGAAAAGCTTTCTCACAGTCTTTACTCCAATCAAAGCTTTGGTTTCATCTGAGGACTTTGAAGAAGGGATAGCACCTGTCTGATGCTCGGGACATGAACCTGTTCAAGGCCGCTATCCTACCAGTCAACCTCTGTACCTCTTTTTTGTTCCTTGGTGATTCCATAGATGCTAATGCTTGTATTTTGTCAGGGTTGGCCTCTATCCCCCAGTGAGTGATCATGAAGCCCAAGAACTTGCCCGAGGCCACGCCAAATGCACATTTTGCGGGGTTCAACTTCATTCCGTACTTTCGCAAGGTGTTGAACACTTCTTCAAGATCTGAAATATGTTGGTCCACCTGTTTGCTCTTGACCACCATGTCATCAACGTACGCCTCCACATTCCTTCCAATCAAGTTAGCAAAGACTTTGTTGATGAGCCTTTGGTATGTTGCCCCTGCATTCTTCAAACCGAAAGGCATGACCTTATAACAGTATATGGCAGAATCGGCCATGAATGAGGTCTTTTCTTGATCCTCCTTGGCCATGAGGATTTGATGATAACCAGAAAATGCATCCAAGAAGCTGTATAGCTTATGTCCAGACGTGTTATCCACCAAGTTGTCAATCCGCTGTAGGGGATAACTATCCTTTGGACATGCTTTATTAAGATCTGTGAAGTCAATGCAGACTCTCCACTTACCATTGGCCTTCTTCACTAAAACAACATTGGCAAGCCAATCGGGATATTGGACCTCTCGAATGAACCGAGCACTGACGAGTTTGTTAATTTCTTCGCGGATGACCTCCCGACGTTCTGGGGCAAACTGTCTTTTCCTCTGCTTTACTGGCCTGGCGCCTGGGCTAATGTTAAGCCTGTGGACTGCAATTTTAGGGTCTATCCCTGACATATCCTCAACCTTCCAGGCAAAAACGTCAATGTTCCGAGATAAGCAACCAACAAGTTCTGTCTTCAGGGTGACGTCAAGATCCCGACCAATCGTCACCTTCTTATCATGCTCGAGCTCAATTTCCATCAATTCTTCGACAGGAGCAAGTCTGACTTGTTGCCCATCCTCGGGATCCATCCTCGAGATTTGCATGACGTCGTTATTTATTTCCCGAACGCTGGCAACATAACATTGTCTGGCAGCTGTCTGGTCTCCACGGACAACCCCAACGCCATTACTTGTTGGAAACTTCATGGCTAGGTGGAAGGTGGACACAATGGCTTTAATCTTGTTCAGGAGTGGTCTTCCCAAAATTGCGTTATAGGCCATTAAGACACGTACCACTTGAAAAGATGTCATCTCCGTAACCTGTTTCTGGCCAGAACCCAAAGTTAGAGGAAGCTCGACGACACC
>NC_036237.1:6006213-6014479 GCF_002742605.1 Olea europaea var. sylvestris
AAGCTGTACAACTTATGTCCGGACGTGCTATCCACCAAGTTGTCAATCCGCGGTAGGGGATAACTATCCTTTGGACATGCTTTGTTAAGATCTGTGAAGTCAATGTAGACTCTCCACTTACCATTGGCCTTCTTCACTAAAACAACATTGGCAAGCCAATCGGGATATTGGACCTCTCGAATGAACCGAGCACTGACGAGTTTGTTAATTTCTTCGCGGATGACCTCCCGACGTTCTGGGGCAAACTGTCTTTTCCTCTGCTTTACTGGCCTGGCGCCTGGGCTAATGTTAAGCCTGTGGACTGCAATTTTAGGGTCTATCCCTGACATATCCTCAACCTTCCAGGCAAAAACGTCAATGTTCCGAGATAAGCAACCAACAAGTTCTGTCTTCAGGGTGACGTCAAGATCCCGACCAATCGTCACCTTCTTATCATGCTCGAGCTCAATTTCCATCAATTCTTCGACAGGAGCAAGTCTGACTTGTTGCCCATCCTCGGGATCCATCCTCGAGATTTGCATGACGTCGTTATTTATTTCCCGAACGCTGGCAACATAACATTGTCTGGCAGCTGTCTGGTCTCCACGGACAACCCCAACGCCATTACTTGTTGGAAACTTCATGGCTAGGTGGAAGGTGGACACAATGGCTTTAATCTTGTTCAGGAGTGGTCTTCCCAAAATTGCGTTATAGGCCATTAAGACACGTACCACTTGAAAAGATGTCATCTCCGTAACCTGTTTCTGGCCAGAACCCAAAGTTAGAGGAAGCTCGACGACACCCTCTGGAGTGATGACTCCTCACCCAAACCCCTGGAGAGGAGTTTTAACCGCTTTAAGCTGCTGAGATGAGATTCCCATTTTGGCAAAAGCTTCTTGTGAAAGTATATTGACCGCACTCCCGTTGTCAACCAAGATTCTCTTCACTTCAAAATTGGCCACAATCGCTGAGATTACCAAGGCGTCATCATGTGGAAGTGATACATCTTCTCTAAGTCCCCGGTCCCAAAAGTAATATCCTGCAGCTTTCCATGAGGCATCCCAGACGCCAAGACATATTGTCGGGCATATTGTTTTCTTCCACTGTTGGAGTCTCCTCCCAAGGCAATATCCCCAATGACGATATTGATGGTTCCAGCAGTGGGTTGACCATCCCTTTTTGCCTCAGGGGCACTTTCCCTGCCACGGTCATTCCTTGGGCGTTTGTCGTTACCGACGTAGGAACTCAAGAGTCCCCTTTTAATAAGGGCTTCAATCTCCCGTTGTAGGGCCTTACAGTTCTCTGTGGTATGCCCATGATCCCGATGGAACTCACAGTATTTGTTCATGTCCTTGTGTTCGGGTGGTGACCTCATTCTGACAGGCCATTTGAGTTCCTTCATATCTTTGATCTCCATCAATATATTGGTCTTTGACGTATTAAAACGTGTGAATGACGTCGGGGGAACCTCCTGTCTCTGTTTTTTCCGATGTTGTTCTTCACGAGGGTTCGAATCGTGCTGTCGTTTATGCTCGACCCTATCGTGGGACGGTCCAACCTTTCTCGGGTTCAGTGTTTCCTCCATATTTATGTACTTCTAGGCTTGGGTAAGAAGCTCGGTCACTGTCTTTGGCGGAGTTTTGGATAAAGACATCTTGAAAGCCTCGCACTTTATGGCATATGTGAGGGCAGAAACTGCTGCAGTTATGTGTAGGTCGGGAATCTGAAGTCTTTCCTTGTTGAACCTGGTCATGAAGTCACGTAGGGTCTCATTTTGCCCTTGTCTAAGTTGCATGAGGGAAGCGGCTGTCTTCCTGATGCGTTTACTGCTCGCGAAGAAAGCAGAGAACTTGTCCACCAAATCCGAGAATGAGGCTATGGAGTTGGGCTCTAAGGTTGAGAACCAATCCCTAGCAGCATTCGTCAAAGTTTGCGGGAAGGTCTTGCGCATCACCTGATCTGGTACGACCTGTAGATTCATGACGTCTGTGTATACGTTCAGATGATTGATTGGATCGGTGGTCCCATCATATTCTTTGATCTTAGGATACTTAAATCTGTCTGGAAAGGGGAATGTTAATATCTCGGGAGTAAAGGGAGTGTTGGGACTGAATCTTGTTGTCCCTTTGTTGCCCTGAAGTAGGCCCGTCGTAATTCCTTCTTGAATAATCCTAGCGAGTTCCCCGGACTCCATGATCACTGATCTCGAGGCCGAGGTCACATGTGGTATACCCGAGCCCCCTGCTCCGCCATTGTCAAGGACATGTGTTTGAGCTCGAGCTCGAGCATCAGCCATAAAACCCCTCTGGGGTACTGGTGTGGGTGACGGATGCGAATTTCTTTGACTTAGCATCTGAGTCAGTGTGGCGACCTGTTGTCTGAGCTCTTCAAAGGCTCCAGCAGTGACGGCTGCCGGCTGGGGCTCTGGCGCTTCTGATGATTCCTCTTGAGGAACAGGGATATCCTCAGGAAGGGGTTGGTATGGAGCGGATGAGCTTGCTGGTGGAAGACCTGAAATTGTGTTTACCATGGCTTTTGGCAGCGTTTCCCACAGACGGCGCCAATGATGCTACCAAAGTTCGTACCTGTAGATTTTTCGAGCTTGATGACTGATCAGGAGTACGAATGTGATCTTCCGATACCTGAAACAAATGCAACGAGGTGCGTTCTCGTCGTCCCTCCGATGCTTAAGTCAGAAAGGGAAATATATACGTGAGGCTATGTGCTGAAGAACAATGAAAAACGTATCTGAATAATGGTTCAAGGTTCTGTATTTATAGTAGTAAGTGACATTCTCCTAATTGGACTCAACTAGCTGGATGTCCTCATCTGTTGGAGTCCTGAATAGTTAAGGAGTTGGTTGAATTCCAGAATTATATGTGAGATAAGATTCTTGTGGGAGTTAGGATTCCTAATTGCGTAGGAATTCTAAAAGGCCAACCATCGTCAGTTGTGAAGGGAACACATGCTCGAGGACTATACCCGAGGACAAAATGTTTGCAATATGCGAAGCAGCATGAGATGTGGTCGGGCCTAGTGTCTCGAGGATGAACATGCTCGAGGACACCCGCAGATGGATTTACAACTTTATCAAAAAATAGTCGTCGGGATATGTGCTGATCGGGGATATTGGAAAATGTCACCATCAACATTCATTACAAAAAAAAATGCATTGTGTGATCAGGAGCTATTTATAATAGACATGTCCAACTTCAATTTGGAAATGGCAAAGAAAGTACGGCAAAACTCTTATTCACGGTTCCATTATGTTGTCACACAAGGTAGGGACATTGATATGCCACCACACTGTTCTAAAAGTTGATTATTTGTTAATGACGATGTACGGACCTTTGACCACGTGGAATTCATCCTCTTCTCATTTTGCTTCTAGTTCTAGAATTGGATAAAATGAAATTCCGGTTGAATTGGATAAAATGAAAAAAAAAAAAAAAAAGTTGAATCCCAACATTGAGGGCTCCTACCGTCCTGTTCCTAGAGCTTTGTGAGGGAGGTAAATCGCGGGATGTGCCTCAACAGGTCAGGGAACAAGAGCTGCCTGTACACTACGCCTACAAGGGTCCAATTTCATGTTTCAGGAATCGAACCCCCACACTACGATTGCCAGCAAGGCGTGAATAAATATATTTCTTATCATATTCTTAGCACGTTAAAATTGAGAAGAAAAAAACTTTTGGTCTTCTAGCATGGAGACGAGCAAATGAACAACAAAATACGATATTTGTCTTCAGTGACGTGATCTAATAACATCTACAATGTCAATGTTTCAGTGTAGGCGTAGGGGTAGGGGTAGGGGTAGGGATAGGGATAAGATAGGGTAGTATCAGAAGAAAATGTGTCAATGTAAAGAATGTATATTTGAGGCTTTAATCGGAAAATAAGATTAGAATATCAAATTCACGATAAGATTGCTAATGTAATTGTTGAAGATTTTCAACAGTTACTATTTTGACAAATTATATACCACAATTTTTAATAGCCAGTCGCCTAGTCTACATTTTAATTACATGAAAAGTTTCGTAACATTTACACATTACATTTATGTCTAATTTTTTCCATTGTATTCTTATTCTCAAATTTCAAAAGTGTGAAATTGATCCCCAAAACTTTTCATCCAATGGCCAATTGATCCTTCCCCTTTTTTTTTCTTTTTTTCCAATTGCTTATAAATAGGTCTAACATTGAAACAAATGAAAATTGACCCCAAGTTAAATTGAATTCGGTACTTTAATGACATAAAAACTTAGTAATATGAATCGGATTAAAAAAAATGACAAATAGAAACAATGTGTGGCTACTTCGTGCTTGGTAGCGGGAGAGTGGTGACATGGTTTGCGACTAAGAGAAAGATGGGAGAGTGACGGTAGCGTGCTGTGCGATGAAAAGAAAGCTGGGAGACGGTAATGATAGAACGGCTTGCGGAGTGGCTTAACAATGAAGTACACAACTGCACGACGACGCTCAGAGATTGTTTCAAGCTACGACGATCCATGTGAGAGAAGAGAGAGAGTGGAGAGATATAAAGAGAGAAATGAGTGTTGGAAGTAATTAGGGTTTATGATTAAATTTGGTGTGGTGGGGTGGTGGATGGAGGTAAATTTGGTATGTAGATTAATTTAATTTTATAATATTATTATCAATATTGAATTAATATCTGATTTTTATATAAACAAGTTTTATCTGATTTTTGAAATTGGATCGGGTGTAATTTTCAACCAAAAAAAGAGCTGGAAGAGGAAGAGATATAACACGCAAAGTGGGGTTGCTGTTGGGAATAAAAAAAAAGGGCCAATTACGCACTCACATAAAGCTGCCGTCGAAATTATGCATATTGGACACGAAGAAAGAGACGGACACGCAGTCAAGAAAGAAAAAACATAATACGTGGAAGACACGCGGCAGTACGAACGGACAACGAAGAAAAGAGAAGAATTGTTTAGATAATTCATTAATAAATGTGCAAAAATTTTGAGAATTAATTACGTTCTGTAAATTTGTTGGTAATAATTTAGTACTAGAATTACAATAAAACTTATATCATGAATCTTTAATTTGTAAATCCTACTTCTTCCGTCGCAATTATATAGGCATATTTTGTTTTTCACATGAATTAAAAAAAATTCTTTAATGTCATTGAAAAATTAATTTTTGTCAAAACCTTTCCTAGCTTATCCCTGTCTAATTTTCAGGATGTAATAGTAAATTATTGTTAGAATTATTAAATAATTTGAATGATTTAACTTGAAGAAAAAAAAATGAGAGTTGTTCCATGTTTTCAAGAAATATGAATGTGTGTATTTGGATGATTTCAAGAATTTGACATATTAAGCAGGAAAAATTGCGAATAAGAGTATATTGGTAATGGAACAAAACAAAATATTTTAAATTAGAAAACATACCTATATATCTGGGACAAGAGAAAAATAAAATATAGCTTATATAATTGTGATGGAGGGAGTATTTATTTTTGATATTCAAAGTACGTTTTTAATTCTTGAATAATTGACATGTATTTAATTTTCTATACAATTATACGCGCAATAGTTTTATGAGTATTATTGTTTGTTTTACTTTCGAAAGATTAAAATTAAGTTGGATATAGTGTCAATTATTGTAGAATTCAATAAGGGATAGAAATAATCACTATGCTTTACGTGATATTTAAGTATTCGTAAATTTTTAATACATTCTTATATGTTTGAATCCGTCATAAAAATATAATCGGATCACATATAATTATATGTTTAATTCCACTCGAGAGATATTATTAAACAAGTAAAAAATATTAATCTTTATAATTGAATCACGGTGTCAAAATCATAAGGTTCGAGGTTAAAGAAGATTGATATAAATGATTCTGGATCACGCTATGCTTTCCATCATCATATTTTTATAAAATTTACATTTAATCATTAACTTGCATAAATTTTAATTAATTTAGATCCGTATTCATACGTCATTTCAGCGGTTATAATTTAGTTATAAAAAAAATCACAAATTTTCATTGTTTTAGTTAGCGCTAAGTTAATTCGAACCTTTCCATGGCGCCACTATGAAGCTAAGTCGAATTATCCCACATAGGAAAATAGGCCGGCCCTACTTAGCTTCTCCTTCACCTCTGTGGGGCCCTTTTCTTTAGCTCTGAATCTTTGATCCCAAGTTATTTAGAGACACGAATAATTCTACACCTACAAAGTTGGTGTACAAAAGTGGAGTGTCAAAGTGTTGACAAAATCTGAACCCTTGATTTCAAATGATTTAAAAATATGTTTTTGAAATGATTGATGTAGATTTGATTTTGTAACCTAACTTTGTAAAATCGCCTTTATCATTGTAGTATAGCTCCTAGAGACACGGAGCTACTAATTGTAAAGTAGGAAAGTACAACAATTCTTCTTTTGTAGCAAAACAGAGGAAAGTATATAGTCCAAAGAGTTATTTTGGAGAGACAGCATTCTGTCATTGCCCAAATGGGTGACGTGTAATAATTTTTCAATGTCGACACAACAATGAACAAATACGCATTTAGTCCCGTTTGGTTTCTATTCTTTTCAAATTTTAATGATTGAAATAGTTTTTTTTTTTTAAATTATGTGATTGAAAAAGAATGGAAAGTTTTCGATTTGTGTATAATATTATGTTATGAAAAATTGTGTGGTTAAAAATAAGAAGAAAAAAAGGGGGCCAAATGGAGACTGCAAATTAGGCCATCTTCAATGTGTGCACCATTTTGTTGTTTCTAGAGTTTGAATTCACTCCTTCGAAAACAATCCGACAGAATTACCTGAATGCAAGAATTGATCAACAGGATCCGAAATTGTAATTCGAGCCCACCGATTTCACGATGTGTCCTTAAAACGAATTTGCTGCCTTCAATGGTGCTACAGGCGTCCAGCAATCGTTTCCCAGGATAGAACGAATTTTTCGTCTCCTACGGAAGCAGCACTGCAGTCTGTAGGAGTTCCAACGAACTCAACGAAGTGTTTTTTGACTTCGAGACAATATCAGAACGAGAGAGAGGGAAATGAGATTCAAAGCACAGAAAGTTTGCAATGAAAATGGTGTAAATTTTCTGGTAGAAAGGCTGGCTATTTATAGACTTGTTCGTGGCCATTCGAACAGTCATCACCTTTCAGACAAGCCTCAAAAATCCGAACAGACATACTGTTCTTAAAAGTCGTGTCTGTTAAGTCGGTTAACAGTCGACTGTTAAAAAGTCGCGTCTGTTAAGTCGGTTAACAGTCGACTGTTTGGTCGGTAAACAGTCGACTGTTTCGACTGACCAAACAGTCGACTGTTAAAAGAAAATAAAACACTCGGAATAAGACAAAATTTTAAATAAATTTTGTCTAAAAAGTTAATATAGTGTAAAGGTCCACCCGGACCGGCAGTGGGTTTATGACCGAACCCAATAGGATATAGGTCTTCCCCCTTCCAAAAACTATTGGTACCCCTTGGGGCCCAAACCCAATTCCAAACTTCCACCTTATAAACCACACCAAAGTTTCCTAACTTTCCTATGTGGGATAAGTGTTTGGTAAATCAAATTCTTCCATAATCCTTAATTTATGTGGGTTACTTTAACACTTAATATTTCATTCAATTTTAAATGGTTATCGATAAATAAATATATCACGTTAATCATCTCGCGGAGTAGAACGTGAATATGCTAGGTCCCGTATTATTTAAAAGGTGGGTCCCACTGAAATTTGGGCTCAAAGTTGACCCATTAAACCATTTTTTTTCCAACAATCCCTCACATGAATGAAATATGTTGGCCTTTATTCCAAACGATAACATTTGATATGTTTTTTCAAAAAAAAAGTTGAAGAAGACTGCATCGGGATAAGTAGTCAATGACTTTGAACTTTCCCTAGTAAAATCTATCGGATTCCGTAGCCAATCAGTAGCAAGTTGCTTTGAACAGTCAGCCGTTTGTGGAAACCTAGACAATAGAAGTCACACAGTTTTTCTTCGAACGCAGTTGGTTCTCACGTTTGTGTCCATTTTGGCCTTGGACACCTCCTGGTTCATGAGTGATTTTTAGAGAATTCATGTTTACCTAATTCTCTTAGAAGCGGCCCCTTCTCACTCACATAGGTGATTTCCATAAAGAATATTCTGCTATACTCCACTTGAACAAATCAAGATATAGAAATCATTAAAAGCGTATCTTAACCTATTTCGCGGCAGCTGGGCACTGGCTCATCATAGGAATGGGTAGAAGTAAAATCTTCCCAGTGCATACTAAGTTTTTCACAGTTCGGTT
>NC_036237.1:6014635-6014852 GCF_002742605.1 Olea europaea var. sylvestris
TGAACTTTCGACTTGCTCTCTTGTTAAACTTTTAGTTAGCGGATCCGCAATATTCTCTTTTGATTTCACATACTCTATAGAGATAATGCCTGTAGAGAGCAATTGTCTAACAGTATTGTGTCTACGACGTATATGTCGAGATTTACCGTTGTACATTGCATTTTGTGCCCTTCCAATTGCTGATTGACTATCGCAATGGATACATATAGCAGGCACA
>NC_036237.1:6014893-6061996 GCF_002742605.1 Olea europaea var. sylvestris
ATCGTTCATGCCAAATGTTAAATGACTCAAGCAAGTAAGAAGAAGATGTATTCTTATTAATTGGAGGTACAACAGTCATTACATTCAATTTAAAGAGCCCCTCATTCAGGTAGCCTTTTCCTACAAACATTTCATTCTTTGATAGTACAAATTTGTCCGAGACAAATACTAGTTTAAACCCATTCTTACTTAGTAGAGAACCAGATACCAAATTTTTTCTAACATCGGGCACATGAAGAACATCATTCAGAGTGAGCTCTTTTCCACTTGTCATTTTCAACACTATCTTCCCATGTCCTTCTACCTTGGAAGATGACGAGTTTCCCATGTAAAGATGTTCATCATGATCCATTGCTTTGTAGGTAGAGAACATCCCGCGGTTTGAGCATATGTGACGAGTAGCTCCAGTATCCACCCACCATTCTTTAGTGTTTCCAACTAAGTTACATGTTTCCAATTAAGTTGCATTCAGAGACGACCGCAGAAAGATTCATGTCTTGTACCTTATCAGTGAGGTTCTCATGTTCTGTTACATTGGCCTGGTTAGTTTTTCCCTTCACATTTTTTGGCTTTCGACAATCCTTGGATCGATGTCCTGCCTTGCCACAATTGTAACAGTTGCCTTTAAACTTTTTAGCAGTTTTTGAAGAACCAATTTGTCCTTCCCCATTGTGCTTCCTCTTTTTACTTGTCTTGAAGCCTCCTTCTACAATGTTGGCTTTTGGTTCCATCGATGTAGATGCACCATTCCTTTTTTCCGTTTTGCGATTGTCTTCTTCTATTCTCAAACGGACAATGATATCTTCAAGTTTCATTTCCTTCCGCTTGTGCTTGAGGTAATTCTTGAAATCCTTCCATGAAGGTGGTAATTTCTCAATTAGTGCAGGGACTTGGAATGATTCACTTAATTTCATTCCTTCGGCATGGATGTCGCTAAGTATGATCTGAAGTTCTTGAACTTGGGATATGACAGTCTTGTTGTCAAGCATTTTATAATCCAAAAAACGACCGACAATGAATTTCTTCGTGCCGGCATCTTCGATTTTGTACTTTGTGTCCAAAGATTCCCACAGTTCTTTTGCAGACTTAGCATTGCAGTACACATTATATAATGTGTTATCTAGTCCATTAAGCATATAATTTCTGCATAAGAAATCAGAATGCTTCCATGCATCAACCGCAGCCAATTTTTCAGCATCACTGTCTTGCTCGGTATATGAAGGCGCGTTTTCTTTGAGAAATTTAGCCAGATTTAATGTCGTCAGATAAAAAAGCATTTTTTGTTGCCAACGCTTGAAATCTGACACATTAAACTTTTCTGGTTTTTCCCCGGTCGTATTCGGGGGTGTGGTACCAGAAGTTGCCATTTCTGAATGCAATCAGAAGATCAACGATAAGGAGTAGAAACAGAAACAAATAATATTTGAAAAAACACAAATTCGTTTTAAGATTGTTGTTTCTAGAGTTTGAATTCACTGCTTCGAAAACAATCCGACAGAATTACCTGAATGCAAGAATTGATCAACAGGATCCGAAATTGTAATTCGAGCCCACCGATTTCACGATGTGTCCTTAAAACGAATTTGCTGCCTTCAATGGTGCTACAGGCGTCCAACAATCGTTTCCCAGGATAAAACGAATTTTTCGTCTCCTACGGAAGCAGCACTGCAGTCTGTAGGAGTTCCAACGAACTCAACGAAGTGTTTTTTGACTTCGAGACAATATCAGAACGAGAGAGAGGGAAATGAGATTCAAAGCACAGAAAGTTTGCAATGAAAATGGTGTAAATTTTCTGGTAGAAAGGCTGGCTATTTATAGACTTGTTCGTGGCCATTCGAACAGTCATCACCTTTCAGACAAGCCTCAAAAATCCGAACAGACATACTGTTCTTAAAAGTCGTGTCTGTTAAGTCGGTTAACAGTCGACTGTTTGGTCAGTAAACAGTCGACTGTTTGGTCGGTAAACATTCGAAACAGTCGACTGTTAAAAAGAAAATAAAACACCCAGAATAAGCCAAAATTTAAATTTCATTTTGTACCCAAGAATTTGATTATTTACAATTTGGTCCAAATTTTAAAATAAATTTTGTCCAAAAAGTTAATATAGTGTAAAGGTCGACCCGGACCCGCACCAAACCGGACTCGGACTCGGGCTCGGGCACGGGCACATGCTCGTGCTCGTGCCGTGCCGTGCCGAGCCGAGTCGGCCAGTCGGACGGACGGCGGTGGCGACGCGCGCGTGTGGGTTTATGACCGAACCCAATAGGATATAGGTCTTCCCCCTTCCAAAAACTATGGTATCCCTTGGGGCCCAAACCCAATTCCAAACTTCCACCTTATAAACCACACCAAAGTTTTCTAACTTTCATATGTGGGATAAGTGTTTGATAAATCAAATTCTTCCATAATCCTTAGTTTATGTGGGTTACTTTAACACTTAATATTTCATTCAATTTTAAATGGTTATCGATAAATAAATATATCACGTTAATCATCTCGCGGAGTAGAACGTGAATATGCTAGGTCCCGTATTATTTAAAAGGTGGGTCCCACTGAAATTTGGGCTCAAAGTTGACCCATTAAACCATTTTTTTTTCCGACACATTTCACCAAAATGCACCAAATTTTGGTGCAAATTTGCTCCAATGTGATACCAAACTTTGCACCATTTTGGTGCAAATGGCGCAAAGTGTATAATATTATTTTTGCCCTCGTTTTTCCTTTTCCAAACAAATTGATTAAGGGTATTTATATTATTTGTGCTATATATTTTTTAATACAATAAATTATTAATAATATTATTTGCATTTAAAATAAGTTTAAAATATAAAAAACAATAATTAATGAATTAATTAAAAGAAGAAAAAAAAATAACAAACACGATTATTTCTTAAAGTTAAAACGAAATATATTAAACGACGACATACATACGATAATCTAATTTTATTTAAAGAAAACGTTATGAATTTCGAGAATTAAATTGCAATAATATTTCGATTTTGTAATATTGTAATATCCTAATTCAAAATACATTGCACTACTTTTAAATGGCATGATTTAATATTTTCATTGCTGTAGTATTTTTATTAATTGTACTATATTTTTTTTATATTTTTTAATAAATTTAATCTTTTCCGTAATTTAACGTAATTATTTATTTAGTAATTTATGTATTTATAAAGTAATTACATAAATAATATTTCAAATAAATATATTATTAAGAATAAAAAAAGGAAAGAAAATGGCTAAACAATATTCATTTGGTACAAATTTTGGTGTAATGGTTGAAAATGAATTTTAATTTGATATAAAATTTGGTGCAGCGCTGAAGATAGCCTCAGAGCTTATATGCCTAATGTCATTTAAATCATTGCAAGAGTATGAATGATTTCATATGATTACTTTATGCTCAATGTCTCACAATGCTGTATCATACATATATCGCAAAAGAATAATGTTACTTATACATAAATAGCCAAATAATGAGTTACATACAGATCAAATATAGTAGAAAATATAAAGCATACTCTCCAATACTGTAGCATGGAGGCCAGATCCAAATTGTACTATAACAGCGAAAAATGATAAGTACGAGTCAGAGCCCAATTGCAGCAACAGCTGTTATACCCAATTCAACACAGAGCATTGATATCAGGTTCCTTCAAGAGACTAAATGCACAAAATCCATAATAAGAATGGTAAAGATCCGGCAGCAAACCTGGGAATTTACTGAAAAAATGAAATCATCAATCCAGAGATTGTTTCTAGAAAAAAAGGAGCCACTACAGCTTGCATGTAAATGAACCATTCTATCTAAACGTCTTACAAGGACAAGCGGACAACAATATAGGGGAGGGGGGCTGAAGACAAATAGCTTCTTTACTAATCCAAGCAACCACATTCAAAGTACAAAGTAATTAAATAATAGGTAAGTCATGGACATTGAACCTCAATCTGAGGGCAGTCTATGAGTCAAGCAAGCTTGCAAGCTGTCTGAGCATGGCAAAAGCTATGCTCAACTCCAATTTATTCAAGTCCAAGCTGAGCTTGAGCTTGATAGTGGCAGTTTGCAAACGTACAATCACATTCAATTACTCATTTTCCATTTATAAAATAATGCGTGCTATATGTAAAGGATTAGTCTACTTGTATACTTTCCGTGTATATAATGGGTAACACCCCCCCCCCCCCCCCCCCCCCACATGGAGGGAGGTCATGTGTGGGCCCCCCTCCATGTGAGGGGGGTGTCAAACATTATATTCACGGAAAGTGTACGTGTAGCATCACACATGTATAAATATGTATCTATTAGTTTACCAGTAAGATGAGAAAAATTATTTTCATATTCTCAGCCTTCAGCTTGGGCTTGAATTAGGCTCAAATCGTGCTCAAGTTCAAACTCCATACTTCTCTATTCATCCTAGCTCAAGGCTCTTATGCTCAGTCTCAAGAGCCTGGCATAGTTTATTTGACCTCAAGAAGTAGAAGGTTCCAAAGGTCAATTTCTCATATTGTGCAGTTGCATGTCTGTGTGCATGTTCATGTGTTCTCTACTCATATGAGATTTTTTGGATGTTAAAAGTATTTTATGATGCCATAGAAATCTATATCACTATTGTTTTTCTTCATTTATAAGCCACCAAAGCAAAAAGGAGAAACATAAGCACCTCTGACTGACATGTTAATAGAAACCCATGCAAACCTCCCTCCCTCATCAAGGAATTTGTCGTCCCAAGATCTTTAGAACTCCTCCAACCCTATAGAAGCACAATTCCATTGTAAAGTCATGACAAACATATTGAATAAACTGAGCATATGCAAGGATCATTCACCATACCAAAAAGCATAACATGTATCAGGTGGCTTATTTGATCTACCTTGAAAGCCACCGTCTTGTGCCTGCCTCTGCACCAGACAGAGACTGAAATCACTCTCGTCAGAGAAAAACACACATCAAAAAATATAGCATTGGACTCATCAATATCATGAGAAAAGGGGTGAGTTGTGGTGGTATTGATTAATGGAATAAATGTCCATAGGGAGCTTGTATATCCTTCATTTTCCATGAACTAAGGTGAAGCTTAGTCATTGTCCTCTAACCTAAATTAGAAAATAAACCTGTAAGCTCCAATAAAGAAGCAATGGCATGTTTATGGTGCAAGAAGATGCATTTTGGGACAGTATATCTTTATCAATAAATCCCATCAGTCAGAGAGATGCAACAGCACAGTAGTTGGCACTATCTGCGACACTAAAAGAATTACCGTCCATGAGTGCAACAATTTGCACTAAATCGATTAATATTCATGGTTCAATGTAATACATTCCGCAGTAAAACAAAAGTGGGACACATGTCCAGTTTATCACAACTTCCCTCAGATTATACTCGTAACGTGTCTTAGTTTCAAGCAGACAAAATTATACAGGAACCAAGAAACTAAATGACCAATTGTGTGGGATTGAAATGCGATTCTGTTTTAGTCAAAGGGATTCTGCAGGTTGGTTCTTGTAATTGTCTCTACCAGCAGGTGAAATTTTAGTTCTTTTTCTCCTTATAATAGCAACAATAATTAAATTGATCACCAAATAAAATTTAGTCTATTTACTAGATGTTGACACAGATTCTCACCAAGTACCAATGGAATCAAAATTCGGTAAGGCCTATCTTAATAATTATAATGAGATATTGTCTTCGGCACATCTGTTCTCAGGCAGCAAAGAAAGGGTAGTTAGTCTTTTATTGCATATAGAACCTAAATATTTAAAACGTGTTTTCTCCTATATTTTTTCATTTCCCTTTCCTGTTTCTGGTGGTGGCGGCCACATCAATGGCTTTTAAATTGGCTACTTCATTGTTGTTAGCCATGATATACTGTGGTATAAGCAGTAGAATGTCCAGCTTCTTCTATAAACTTCTGTTGTTGAGCGAACAAAAATTTAGCTTGATATTACTGAACACACAGTGTTTAATCTATGAACAGAGTTATGATAAGTACCTGAACTGAATTTCTGTGATCCGGTCAATTCTGCAGTGCTCTCGATAGGAGCCAGCCCTGATCAACACAGAAGTGAGATTATAAACTGCCAACAGAAGTTATATAACTGGAAATAATCACTGAGTTTGCAATATAAACAAGATTGGACACAAAAAAAATGAGTTGTGATTTATTGAATGCCAAGAATAAAATTGAGACAGCTCCATGGCATTTGAGAGGCTTGGACTCTCCCAATGACTCAACCAAAAGAGCGTGAATGAACTCCCTTAACTCCCCCCAATACATTTATTCCCCCTCCCTTACAAAGGGCTCTTTCCCAAAATACCCCTACTCTACTAACTGGGGCTGAATTAGTTGCTGCCTTGTTTGCCTCAATGCTCACTGTGCCCTGCCCTTTTATCAGGGGGGCTATCAAGTTATTAATTAAGGCTGATTCCAGCAGAAAATTGCATCTCAGCTCATACTTAAAGAGGAGACTTTCTTTCACCACCAGTTCATGTAAAACCATTTAACAGGTGAATTTTTGAAGAAAGAGTGCAGGTAACAAATTAGACGATGAGATAGATGAAAATGGAGACAGTTGATACACGGTCATACAAGCAATACACTATCAATACAGATCAAAAAAGATACGGAATTTCCTATCCACTCACCGTGAGATTCTGAACCACGTATCAACCCAAAACCACCATCATATGACTGCAAAGTACATATAATATTGAAGAACTTAAAATTTATTATTCTGGGAAGAAAACATCGGAAAATAATAGAAAGATGCCATAACAGAGAAGAACAGACTGCAAGTTACATCAAAGAAGAACAAAAGAAGATGGCTAAAAGAATGTATAGCAGATTAAATACCTGGAAACTTATTCTGTAATCCTTAGCTTTTTCCCTGTCCATGCCACTTCAGTTCTTCAACATGGAACAAATGGCCGCGGCATCAAATATTTGGTTAATTCATATTCAACAGCAACTAAAACTCAGAACAATAATTGTAAAGCATCCTCTTACCTGCACAAAATACAGATTGGAGATCCATCTCTGCCCCAATATGAATGGGCATAACACTGGGACAGATGAAATACGATGAGTAAGATGGCCAGATCAGTCATTCAGATAAATTCTATGAGTCCAGTCTTTCGAGCCATTCTTAGAAAAGGATCGAGTAAAAACCACCACCATATCATCCTTCAACCTATTAAATACTAAAAACATTTGATAACTTATTTTTCACTTTTCCAGTAATACATTTATCCAGCGAAGAGTAATTTCTTAAAATTAAGTTACAAGAAGAATTTTGTTTAAAGTGTTTCCGCCTTCAAGTACCAAAAATAAAAGTGAAATAAATAAATATCATTCTTTAAGAAACTGAGATAGACAATTACACCAAGAAGAAACGAAAAAGGATAAAACGGTGAAGGAACATTGAGAAAAGAAGGTTACTATTAATCAAGATATTTAAATTCCATCGGACGGAACTCTGTGCTTCCTAGAAAAATTTTTGAAGTTGTAACAAGCTGTTTATCAAAGAGTACTTTCTTAAAACTACGTTATTGCTTAAAATATTAATGACTCACTTTTCCAGTAAACATTTGTCGATCTAAGAGTAATTTCTTAAAACTAAGTTACAGGAAGAATTTTGTTTAAAGCAGCCATGTTTCAGCCTTCAGGGACCAAAAATAACAGTGAAACAAATGAATATCATTCTTTAAGAAATTGAGATAGATAATGACACCATGAGAAAATGAAAAGGACAAAAGGGTGAAGGAAGATTGAGAACAGAATGTTACTTTTGAATAAATCATTTGAATTCCATCGAACTGAACTCTATGCTTCCTAGAAAATATTCGTTGTATGAAGTTGTAACAGGCTGTTGTCACGACACCTAGGTGTGATCCCAGTACTTTTTTTGTTTTCCTTTGTCTCTTTCTATTTCTATTAAACCTTGAACGTATATAACATAGTTTCTCCTTTTATAAAGCACTGCTAAGTGATAACCGAGCCTACATGCATCCATATACACAGGGGATAAAGTACTTATGGAAATTACAAAATTTATAATCTATGCTATAAATTTAATGGAGGAGCTTTTGAGTAACTTCGATTTGCAGATAATTTGATTAGACTAGATCAGAAAAGTATACGTGTTGAACCACAAGAGCTTTTGCTTGAAAACAGCATAACTATATTATTACTAGAAGGGCAGCAATGAAGTCAAAGTAAATTAAGCCCCCGTTTGGTAGCCATTTTTTTCAAAACGCATTTTTCTCCCTCTTCTTTTTAACCAGACATTTTTTATTAAAATAATATTACACGTAAATCAAAAAAAAATTCCTTATTTTTCAACCATATACTTCCCATCAAGTTACTATTATAAAATGCATTTTTACCTAAAAATGGCAATAAAACACCCCCTAATAAAATGTTAAATGACTATATCTGAAACCATGTGCCCTTGTGCATACACATTTCATACCCATGTTATACACACCTTCCTCCATCAACATTGATTCCACAGCATGTTTGACAAAGCGTAAGTGCATTAGTAAGTTTTGAAACAACTAAAGTTTTTAATGGTCAATGCTGGAAATAAGTTACTTATTTTGAACATAAGGAATGAGTTAGTTTCAAAATAATTACCTTTTTTTTACATAAAAGTAACGAAAAAAGGAAGTTATCAAAACATGTTTTGTCAAACATGCTCCTAGTCCAAAAACAGTCCAAGAACAACTGCATCCTGGTTCTCCACCATTTTCCACATCCATCTTCTCCCTTTCACACCCACTTCCCATCATTCTAAAGGAAAGCAAGAACAAATACGAAGAGAAAAATCATGAGAGCTAAATTCGTGGGCATCAGATTGACCAACAGTATTAGACATGAAATTCAATAAAGATTGTTCACTTTTTTGTAGAATAGAATTTAATCTCTCATTGGCCACCAGTTATCTTACCCTGATATTCACTCATAAACTTCTCGTGATTTAATTATATATGTCTCACTATAATTCAAATTTACCCCTAAGATACTTTATTTTTATGAAGTGGAAGCAATTCAGACTAGCGACACTTTTTGGTCTCTCTCATTTGCTTAGCTAAAAAGTAACCATCATCGCCGTCAATATACATAACTACCCACTTCTCCATATTGTGAAACCCTAAATTTAATAAATAAATAAGTCCTTTTATGCTTTTAGATGATTTGGTTCAATATGGTACCACAACATATAGAAGTTCAAGTCTTTGAGCCATCCATTTATGAAAATTGTGCATTTATTAAATCTATATATAAATTTGATCAACATGTGAAGGCATGGTGATGACTAAATTTAAATAAATAATTGTCCGCTCTCTAGCTGCTTAAACTTCCACACATATTTTTGTGTAAAAACTGTTTTGAATAGCGAAAATCTATTCCAACAAGAGGACATAACAGCAATTGGAGATAAATTAAGCCAATGACGAATTCAGTGGTTACATGTGATGTAGATCAAGATACAGATAAATACAGAGTTAGAATTATAATAGAATTTTATAAATAGAATCTATAGAGGAAGAGAAGAGGAGAAATGTTAAGTAGAGTGGAAGTGAGAGTGTTGCGGAGGGTGCCTAGATTCTTCATATCTTCTTGACTGAAGTCACTTTGCCCCTTCCCCTATAATGTATATATGAATGGAACCGTTTCTCCTTAGAAATGGGAGAAGGTAAATCAACAACCAACTACTAAATTGATGGACTAGTTGCCTGTTTGGATAAACTTGCAAGTTACTTAAGTGGTTGATAAGTGGGTAGTAGTTGTAGACTCTAAAAAATATGTGGTTAAAATTAACATTTGACTTTGATCATTAAATTATAGACATGCAGGGAGTGCTTATAAGAAACTTTTAAGGACTTCAAGACATACTCTAAATTTAGTAACAACTTGATATAAAAACAAATACAAGAAGCATTATGTGCCTTACCTCCCATCAGGCTGCTGAAGGTTTCTCATTGATCTCAATAAAGATTTAGAGTCATCGAGTGATATATCATAGCCAACTGTCTTTAATATGGATAGGGCACAGTACGTGCTTGCCAGGTGACTTCCATTGGGGATTGCTACCTGAAGGTAGAAAATCAATACAAAATAAAACATTCAATAACTACCACAACGAAAGAAAATACAGCATTTGTAACGACCAAAATTTTAAAGATTTGAATTGCTACCAAAATTTATTTATAAAATGGTCAATTTTATTTTAATCCACATATGATTCATCATAAACTGGCACATCCTTTGAAATACTCAAATAAAGTTGGATTATTGGCAAGTAAATTTTGTAAATTGCTTATTGTTGGAAAATTTTCAATTAAAATGATCGATCAATGCAATGCTATGAAGAGTTCTATAGACAAAATAAAACAGTATGCACAAAACGTTAACTAACCAAATTTTTTATTTCTCACTTTTTGCGAAATCATGATAATATGGCATAATTTATTTCCTCTTTCTTCTATGAGCGGGACACAATTTCAAAATTCACCCAATTTAATATCTTTGTAGTAGATCTCATTAATTAAACATGCATGGGAACTGTGATTCAATTACTAAAGTTGCTCAATGTTTAAATCTCCAATTTGGCATAATAACACGTGTATACCAAAGAAGACAAAGGAAAATGTGATGTGACAAGTAAAGGCATCATGCTTTGATCATATGTTTCATAAATCCTGGGAGGTAGTACATCAAACTTGCGTATACTTTTGACTATAGATGCCACAGAACAATACAAAAATCTTTGACATGGATTTGGCAATAAGGACAAAATCAAAAATAATATCCATACGCAAACAGTGAAATAGGTAGAATAGATAACATTTAATTCGATCTTTATTTAAAATGAATCTGAACATATCCACACGCAAATAAACATATACAAGAATTTAATTATGAATACATGTCTACTACAATAAAACTTAAAAAAATAAAGTTACGTGCTAATTTTTTTTTTTTTTAGATTTTCGTCCAGCGAAACAAAGCACAACCACTCAAGCGCATCACCATGCTCCGACACGACCCGTTCTAAATTGTGAGGTGTGGGTAAAATGGTGAGTACATGGATATACTCAGTAGGATATAAAAATAATGGTGCAATCCCGAATAAAAAATTTTAAAACATGTGTCAGAATATCATACCATTATCATATCTTCTAGAACCAGTAATAGCTCATATCATATCATTTGTACCGAAATGGCCACATTATTCATATCTTTTACTTTCACGAGTATAATAACTCATCAACATGAAAAAAATAATTAAACGGGATAGAATAAACTGCGCCTCATTATCTTACCTTGTAAACTTGCTTTAATTTTTGGAAGACAACAACAAAATTGTAAAATCCCAAAATTTCATATAATAGAATTAAATTTTTATATGTTATATCTTAATATTTTGAAAAGTTAGGAACGAAAGTAATACATAGTAAATTTCAATTTTATTTAGGTCAAATATTTAGATATTGACCGAATAATGATAAGTACATGAATATTGGGCTCGTTGGATAGATTGTAATTAATCATGTATATTAGCTCGAGAAAAAGTTAATCTGATTAAGCGGAGGCCAAGTTATCGAGGTCGAAAAATATGGCCTTAAATTATATTTTAGTTGATTATTTAATGAATTCAAAAAATTTTACGGTTGACGTGTATAGAGCAAGATTTTTTGGTAGGATAGTGATTGATTTTTTTAATTAAAAATAGATTTTACAAAAAAAAAAAAAAAAAGGTTACGAGACAGCCACTTGTGGATTGGTTGCTGAGGAATTATCAATTTGTTTTATTTCGTTATTCTTATATTTTGGTGCAAAAATTTTCTAGCTTGCCAAGTGTCCCATAAAGTGGTTGGTTAAAATATGTCACCTTACATGATAGAGACGTGTGCATGCAACCTACCATTTTCTACACCCTCATCCCACATGTTTCCCCACAATGTACCAACTCTTGTATAATTGCCTCTATATATATATATATATATATATATACACACACACACACACACACACACATACACATACATGCACGGCACAAGCAGAGGCAGAAAAAGGAATTGTTGGAACGTGAATTTTGTTTTGTCTTCCAAAAATTAAAGCAAGTTAACAAGGTAGTATATCGAGGTGCAATGTATTCTATCCCATTTAATTATTTTTTTCATGTTAATGAATTATTGTACTCATGAAAGCTAAAGATATGATATGACATGCTATGATATGAATGATATGGCTGTTCCGATACAAATGATATGATATGATATGAGGTTTTACCGATTTTTAAAGATATGAGACAATATGATTTTTTGATACGTGTTTTAAAAAAAAATTCGGGATTGCACCATTAATTTTTATGCCCTACTAAGTATTCCCATGTACTTTCCATTTTTTTCTACACCTTACAGGTTAGAACGGGTCGTGTCGGAACATGACGATTCAATTGAGTGTTATGCCTTGTTTCGCTGGATGAAAATCTAAAGAATTTAGCACGTAACTTTATTTCTTTTAATTTTATTGCGATAGACATTTATTTTTAATTGAATTATCATATATTTTATTTGTTACATGGATATTTTTAAATTGCGCTTTTATTTAAAGGTTTGAATTAAATTGTTTGATTTCCCTTAAGTGTTATCTTACATTAGTGGAAACAAAATTTTATTTAGTGATAATACATTAGTGTATTGCAATATAAATGAAATCTAAGATGGAATGATTAACTTATTACACTCGTTCTCCACTTTTACTCTCCCTGAGCTGACCACCTTGACTACTCATCAGGAAATCAATTAAGATGAAATAAAACCACGGGTCAAAAATGTTGGAAGAGATACTTTAGAGGAATTATAGTGGTGTGGTTTTAATTAGCAAAAAAAATTTGAGGGAAAATAGAACATTTGATTACATCTCACGTACGCACTAATTAATATGAAATATTATTTATTAATTGTAAATTTATTAAAATTGGCGGGTAAAGTCTTTAACGAAATTATAATGAAGAATATATATTATATAATGTTGAAATTTAGTGATAATTATTATTCATTCATAAGTAATTAAAGGATTTGCAAAATATAAAATTTTGTTTTAAACTTTTGGTAGCGACTTATAAATTTTTGGGGTCGTTACAGTGTGTTATCAGAGCCAAGTTACGTTGCTACTCTTCTGTCCTAGTACGTGAAAAGATTCCCACCAGTGACTAGCTACTCCAATAAACATGAATTCTACACACAGCACCTTCTATGCATCCGTACAAGCAATATGTCAAAAGATGCACTCTAGACCTCTAATCCACTCTTCAACAGTTAGTGGGTCAGAACCATCGTCGAAAGTCGGAGGCTTATACCTACAAAACTATTCAAGTGAATTTACACGAAATACCCTCTTCCGGGTTTAATTTATACACTTTCGAATTATGTTCACGTTCCCTTTTTTTTTTCTGCCTCTGCTATGTTTACCATGCATGTATATGGTATAGAAAAGTTGTTGCTTCCATAATTTATATTATATAATAAAAACCTATAGAAAGTGGGGATGAGGGTATTGAACTTTGTGAAGAAAATGGTAGGTTTCATGCACACGTCTCTATTATGCAAAATGACATATCTCAACCAACCACTATATGAGACACTTGGCATGCTAGGAAAATTTACACTAAAATATGAAAAAATAAAATAGAAACTAATTCATAACTCTCAACAACTCCAACACGTGGCCGCCCAATAGCTCCTTTTTTTTTATAAAATGTTTATTTAATCAATTGATATCCTACCCAAAAGCTCTGTACACGTGCCACCCCTTGAAATATTTAAATTCATTAAAATACTCAACTAAAATATAATTTAAGGTCATATCTTTCAACCTCGATAACTTGGGCTCCGCTAATCCAAATTAACATTTTCTCGAACCTAATATGCATGATTAACGACGACCTATCTAACGAGCCTAATATTCATATACTTATCATTACTCGGTCAATATCTAAATATATGACCCGAATATCATTTTAGTCCTTAACTTTTAAAAAACATTAAAATATAACATAAAAAATTAAATTCTATTCTATGAAAATTTTCGGGATATTACAACATTTCAATAGGATTTCTGCCAAAATCATTTTGTGCATAACTTGTTCATTGGTCAAATGATATTGAGAACTTCTAGAACCATGGAACCCATAATATTGTCCTGTATATAATCAAAATTTTTAGGCAAAACATACACCATACTAATTATAGCCTTAAATCTGCCCAAAAAGTAAACATGTATGCAAAAACAAAGAACCTTACCAGTGTCCAATTCAACATTATTCTTTAGATGAGCTCGCAATGACAAAACTCAATGAATTACTGCTTCTTTATCAATTTGGAGAACACAAAAAATCATGTTCAGGAAGCATGTCATAGAACTTCAGAGCAACTGCCTAGTTAGATCACTAATGTCTAATATTAGCCTTTCTCCATAATTCAATATACTATAAAATTGCCAAACCTTTACATCGTCTTTCTTCCTCTTCTATTGTTTGAAAAAAAGGTTGAGGGGGGAAGGGCGTCCAATTTTTTACCTTCCACTTGTTTTCTGGCATAACTTGTGAAAGAAAGGTTTAATATTAACTGGTGTCCATTTCCTTTCCCATCAATGAGGCCGGCATCCCAAAAATTGAAGAATAGGAGCTTCCATTTTAAACCCAATAAATTGTGCATCCATACCCAAAGTTAAACTATAAATAAACACTATACAGGGACGCAGAAAAGGGGGAAAAACAAAAGAAAAAAACACGCACACACAAACTACTTCAATGTTCAATAAAAATTTCCAGTGACTACATAAATTGCAAGAACTAACCCCAATATTTGGTTTCGCCTCTAAAGAAACACAATTTACATCTAAAGGAAAGATTCCACAAGCTTTGGATCCAAAGACAAATTTTTATTAGTCCACAGAAATTTGAGAAAATTATCCATCGGTTCTGAAGCTTCTCTACTATATTTTGGCTTACGTTAGACACAAAGCTTTCTTATTTATTCGCTCATACATTTTATGGAATTTGAATTTCAAAACCTTCGAATCCCCGGAAAATGATAATCCCAAATGGATCAAAATTGAATAAAATTTCAAAAGAAGCTTACGCGATCAAGAGCAGCGAGGATATCGAGGCCAGCAATGACGAAGTACGCGAGAGTAAAACGGTTGATTTCTTGGCTTTGATATGGCGATGGCAAAAGTTGGTACATCATCTCCAGAAAACGTATGTGCCGAGCCCTATCGAAAGACAATGAATTTGAAGGAGAATCTGGTGCGTCATTCCAGATTGGATCATACTCCTCCATATTCGAGGAATTTGGATATCGTACTTCTTGAATTGGGCGAGATCCAGATGGTATTTTCTTGCTTCAATTGAAGGCAAAAGCTCAGTATTTTTTGAGGGAAGCCGCTGAAGGGGAGGTTTTTCTATGCCTTGTTGGAGCCCCATTATTTTGGAAAAAAATCATTTTTCAACAGTATTTTGACGTCATTTTAATCACACATTTTTCAATAAAATAATATTACACAAAAATTCAAATTTTTTCCTTATTTTATAACCATACTTTTCTCATCAATACACTATTCAAAAATTCATTCTTCTCAAAAGAATGAGGCTCAAACGAGGGCTATTTCTCCCATCAGTATCTTTTTATTGAAAGGTCAATATTACCTTAATAAAATCATTCTTTCTATACTGCAACATATATTTTAATCTTTTAAATATTTTATCTTCTACTTTGAATATTTGAATATAAATTTATTCTATGATCTAGTGCCTGTTTGATCCCCATTCTAATCTCTTCTTTTTTTAAATCTCATTTTGCTACAGTATTCTTCTGATAAATAAATGCAGCAAGTTCAGATTTTGTCTAGAGAGAGAGTCGTTGAAAATCCACTGATTATTTTGCCCTCAGAAACAATTAGTAATTACATCCTTGTCATCCTCTTTTTAAAAGCACCCAAGATCAGTTCAAGGGTAGATTTGACAAGAACAAATATTCAAGATTCATCCTTATAGTGTACAATTCGGCAAGTTCTGTATTTGTCAGTTGACCGTCCTTTTGTCTCCCTGGGGCCCGCAACTGTGGAGAAAAAATTTGGAAAAAATGAGAAAAAAATGGGAACCAAACATGCGCCTAATAAGGCCCCGTTTGGTAGGAATTTTTTTGCCCCAAAAAATTAATTTTTTGACCGTTATTTTACTATTCAAGCCGTAATTTTTGACTTCTTCTCTCACATGTGGACCCCACTTTTCTTCTAACGGTCAAAAAATCAATTCTCAAAATCCCTACCAAACGGGACCTAAATAAGAATAATCTGCAACATATATTTCATATTTTCCAATTAAAAGGCTATATTCTTCAAATGGTAAATTTATATTTTCTAATTGAGAGATAATATTCTTTATTTTTTATAACATTCTTTCCAATAGATTATATAATCCTTCAATTATATATCTTGACATTTATTCATACAAATAATCGTCAATTAATCCCTACGATTCTTTAAGATCTTAAAAATTCATTCTAATTTTAGCAAAAGTTTAATAGTTTTACCTTAGGTTTGATCTAGACTTTTATTCTTAAAATCGAGTGACTTTCGAGTTCTGAATCTGTAAACTGTTTCCTTTAACGGCCTCCTGCTTTCATGGAATTGTTATTATTTCAGCTACTTGATCTCACTGTATCAACTTCTAAAGAATAAAATTCTAAACTTCTGTTAAAGGAAAAATTTCTTTTTGCTAAAATAAGAAATAAACTTTTTATCAGATCCTTCAATAATCTATGGGAATAAAGGTTTAAAAACTCATATTAATATCAAAATATTGGAGTTTTATTTCTATCATAATTTATACAAGACTTCTATTTGGTACAAAAGGATTTCTAAAAAAAACTGATTTTTCAAACTGGGAATAGTTTTTTGAGTAACTATTGCTTACAACTCGAGATTTCAATATAAAATGAGATGATTTCTATCTACGACAATGTCTCTATTTATACAAGTTTATGAGACTCTATTACATCATTGAGTACACCAGCAAATGCACACTTGCCTCTCTATTATTTTCCTCCTTGGGCCTACATCTTCATATGCTGCCGTATTATTGTTCTTCATACACCTTTGTCAAAAGTGCTCTATTATTGTCCTCTTCTTTTATTTCTTCACATGCAGTTGGGGCGCTCTCTTAGTTGGCATGATTCTTTTATAATGGTAGGACATCATGAAAATTGATGTATATCGAATCTTGTAATATAGTCTTTTAAAATTTCTAATTTTCCATATCCTCCGTTGGATACTAGCATCCAATTTTCATTTTTGCACAAGCATGAGGATTTTTTATCATAAAATTTTTTGGCAATGTTGTAAATGGCTTTAATTCCAAGCGCTCTTTTATGTCTGATTCATGATTTTGTTACTATCGGAACTTTTCTATTATTTTCTGTAACAACAATTTGAAAATTGGCTGCAACACATCCAATTGAGATTATGTGTTCAACTGGATAGTAAACAACTCCATCATATTCTGGACTTATTGAATAGAATTTCAAATATATTTTCCGTCTCTTGGCAAATCTGGATACTTCTTTTATGAATATATCATCAAACTTCGAAATTCCAGTCAAATCTTTTGATGGATATATGAAATCCATGAATCTATAATCTGCCATAGTTTTTAAAAACGAAGGGTCTCCTCCTCCTATGGCTATTATTTTGGGATAAATATTATTTCTCGGAGAGATAAAATATGAATCACTTATTTTTATTTCATAAGCAATTTTGACTATTTCGACATATTTTCTTCTTTTTGGATGTAAATGGATTTTATCTTCTTAGTCTATGATGCTGATTGTTTTGACATCTTTTCTATCTCCATGTATCATAACTTTTTTGGTTGATGATACTGAAATGGAATCTCCTTTATTTTCAGTTGGTATGTTGTCATGTCTGGGTCCACTGTTGCTTCTAGCTGTCCCTATTTGGGATTAGTTTGGAAAACTCATTTTTTAGCTCTTGGTATATCTGTCTCTGACAATATATATTTTAGTTGTGCTGCAACAGCATCAACTTGATTTCTGAGTTCTATGGCATATTTATGATGCTCAGTAGTGATATTCGACAGAATTTTTATACTTGAGTTGAACATCTCCAAGACCTAAGTTGCTCCAGAGTTTATATCTTCAGATTTTTCTCTAAGAAAGTTTGTCATTTGTTGTATATGTAAGATAGATTGGTATAATTCCACGATATTGGTTTTATCCATCAGCAAATTCAATGTTTCGGTTGAGAAAATCTGCAAGAAAATTATTAACTCTTTTAATATGGACTATATCAAAATTATAAAATGCTAAATAAGCTTGCCATTTACGGAGCCTCCTGTATTGGGGTTCTGACGGTAGTTTATTCCTGACTAATCCTGCAACTTGAGAATTATCAGTTTCAACAATAAATTTCTTAGATAATAAAAATAATAAGAACTTCTTTATTCCTCTAATAATTGCTAATAATTCATTCTCATGAGTAGTATAATTTATTTCTGTTTGGTTAAAGGTTCCACTTGAATATCTACAAATTTCATTTAGATTTGTTTTTAATATTACTGCCCAATATTTATCCGAGACGTCAGTATTAACAATCAAATTATCTTTTTCATCTGATAATCTTAATTTTGGTAAATTTTTACATTATTCTTTTAATGATTTAACTATTTCTGTATGTTTTTCATTCCATCCTTTAGTATTTGTTTTTTAAGTAAAACTTGATTTTTACGTCTTTTCTTATAAAGATTTTCAATAAATTCTTCTGCATAATTTAAACATCATAGAAAATTTTATATTTGTTCTTTGGATTCTAATTTATTTGGAAAACTTTCTATGTTTTTGGATATATGAGTCTGTAATTTTATCCCTCTTTTATCTATTGATAATCCAAAAAAGTCTATATCTTGTTTTTTATTATAGATTTCTTTTTAGATAGTACAATTCCTTCTTTTTTACAGTCGCTAATAAATTGGATTAAATTATTTCTATGTTCTTCTTTACTATTAAAACATATTAATATATCATCTATATAAACAATTAGAAATTCATTAAACTTTTTAAATAAATTATCCATCTTTCTTTGATATATTTGTGGTGCATTTTTTAGACCAAATGACATAACTAACCATTCATATTTTCCTTGAGGTATGCTGAATGCAGTATATTGTATACTATCTTCTTCCATTATTATTTGTCAAAATCCTGATTTACAATCAAATTTATAATAATATTATTTTTCTCTTGCAAGATTTATTAACACTCCTTCATTTGGTAGAAAGTAACCATCAAATTTAGTATATTTGTTTAATATTTATAATTACGACCATCCTTACTTTTTCTCTAACTTGTTCAGAATGTTACATAATCATAAAGGCTGGATTAATGTGAGGTCCATTACTAGGTCTAATAAATTTTTGTTCTAACAATTCTTTTATCTGATTTTTAAATTCTTGTGTATATTTTGTAGTATATATCATTGGTCTGACTCTTATTATAACATTTTCTATTAATTCTATTTTGGCTTTTGGGTGATGTGATTTTCAAAATAATAATGGATTTTCATCATAAACATTTTCTAGTTATTCAGTGATTTTTTCTATATTCATTTATATTCCTGTTTTTAGAACTTTTTTATATAAAATTATTTTATTTTTTATTTCATTATATATGATTGGTTTTTTCTCTCATTTATCATCACGTTGAGCTGGCTGGACTCTGTGAGGTTTAAATTCTCTAAGAATTTTTAATAAGTGTCCACAAGGTGTTTATAGTATTATCATATAATTATTTTGTTTATAATATTGAAATTGTTGTATGAAGACATTTTCTAATAATAAATCACATTCTAATTTATCATATTTATAAATTTTATTTATTGTTACTTGTTTACATCCAATAATAATACTAAATTTATCAGCACTATTAATTATTTTAGTACTTTCTCCCGTAACTCCAGTTATTTTTATATTACTATTATTATTCCATGATTTTATTTAAAAACTTTTAAATACTGTTATATCACTTTCTGTATTTATTAAAGTACAAGTTGGTATATTTGTTTCCACAATAGTAATTTGTATATACACAGCTAATGAAGAACTTATCTCATTATTCATCTAATTCTTTTTACATAATGTAGTTTGTCCATTATGAACAATACATAATCCTTCTCTTTTTATACTATAATCTTCTAATCCATTTAAAAAATCCATTCCTAAAAGTATGTGGGGGTTTATATCCATACTATTATATATATAATATGGTACTAAAAGATTTATTCCTCCTATTTTTATTGGTACCTTAACTTCTAAATCTGTAATATGTACATGTCCATCAAAATTTACATACTTATATGACTCAATTTTATGAGTTATTAAACATTTATTTCTAATCGAAGTTATATGACATTCACTAGCTCGTTATCTATTAATATATTTGGTTCATTTATATTTTTTCTTCCATTATAATATTCGGCTTCTATTTTCATATTTCCAGTATTCCTATATAATTTTACTTCTTTTATTTTATTGATTTCTTCTAACTGATTTTTATTGAGTATTTTAAAACTTTTTGATATTTTAATTAATTTTTCATCCTTAAATATAATACTATTAGAACATTCTCCCTCATTTAATATGTTATTTCAAAATTCATATTTTTTTGGAATTAAGTTTATTTGTTTATTTGGTTCTATTATTTTACTAATATCTTTACATTCTTTATGAACTTCAATATATGGTTTATTAAAATAAATATTCCCATAATTAGAATTGGTAAATGTATATAAAACTCTATATTCTATAGTCATAATTTAATCACCCGATTGCATGATATCATTTCCATGAAACTTAAAATGTCGTCCTAAAATTTCATTAAAATTTCTATCTTTTAATGATACACAATATTTTGGATCACATGTAAGCATAATTTTTTGATATGCTAAATTTCCTTTTATTATTTCTAAATGACTATCTTTTAAATTTATTATTCTTCCATCATGTAAAGTTATAATTAAGGGTGAATCTATCACTTCTTTGAATAGTGATTTAAATATTATTTGTATTCCTGCTAAATAAACATATTGGATTTTTCCACTTTATTTTTTATTAATTTTTGTTAATAGTTCTTCAACTGTATTTTTTGTTAAAAGATTTAATTTATGTTGTCCATAAATTGTTCTAACATCTATGGGTTTTTTAATTTTTTTAATTTTGTGATATTCATTTATTGCTAATCTTTCTCTTTTTCAAATTCTATCAAAGACTTCCCATTTTCCTATTTTTAGGTCTAAAGATAATTTTTGCAATTTTCTAAACTTATTATTATCAAAAGTGATTTTTAATCCATATCCTTCTATTCCTTTATATTCTTGTATATTTATGTTATTATTTTCTATTATTTTCTATTTCTCTATTCAGATCTTGATTCATCCTCTGTTTCACTTATATATACTTCTTGATTATAATATTCTTCAATATTTGATATTTCACTTAATTCATCTTTTATTTCTAAATATTCTTTTTGTAATATTCTAACTTTCTTTTTATCACAATCAGGGTTTATATGACTCATTTCTCCACAATTTCAACATTTACATTGACTTTTATTTTTATTTTTATTCTCCTGTTGATTATATGGGATATTTTTCTCTTTGTAATATCTTCTTATAGGTTTTATATATTTTTTACTAAAATTCCTAAATTTTTAAAATTTTTTATTTTTATACTTTCTTTTATTAAATATTATTTCGGGATTACATCCCTATTACACATGAGTTTCCATATCTTCACAACATATTTTAGTTAATTTTCATGATTTTTTTCATTAATTGTCTTTGTTGACATATATATGTAAATCTTTCAAATAAAAATTTTATTATTGATCATAAAATTATAGATATTCCAATATTATCTCTAACATTTTTTTCAAATTCTATTTTAAAATATATTTTCCATGAACCTAATAATTTATTATAGTACATATCTTGGTATACTTTTTGATTTTCATTACTATAAAATTGAACATAATCGTAATTTTTAAATTCACAAGTATATTATTTAATTTTACACATATCATATATTGTTAAATTTATTAATTTTATTTTAGCATTATATTTTTCTTTTATTGATTCTCCTTCAACATTTTTTTATCTAATTTTCTCATAAAAATTCATCTGAAATATATTCTACTAATTTTTACATACCTTGTCTATCCGATTTTATTATTTCTGTTTGTACATTTCTTTTTATTAATATTTTTGTATCATTGCTTATTCTTTTCCACCAATTTCTAATATCTCCTTTAAAGGATGTTATTAAAAAATCTATTATTCTTTCAGTATTTTTTCACGTGTCATCTTTATTATATAAAAAAAATAATATCATTGAATCTGTCCAAGTTAATAAGGCTTTTTTAGTATCTATTTTACAATCTAATTCTAGTTTCGTTCCTTCATGATTAATTGATTTATCATAATTATCATTTAATTCAAACATATCATTATATTTATTTCCTTTAGGTGGTTATCTATCTCTTACTTTATCATAAGATTGTCTATATAATTTATTATATATAGGTGCATAACTTTCATATGTATCATGTAATTATTGTTTAGAGGTTCCTACTGAATTAGATCATCCTCCAGCACTCATTAAAACTTGGTATTCACTTATATCAGTTAAGCTTAATTGATCAAATTTTTCTATTAGTGAATCTAACACTTCATTCATTTTTATCTTCTCTTTTTAATTTTTCTAATGATTTTTCGCTAGATTCTTATTCCTCTTCTAATGTTTTTGGTAATATATTATTTCTAAATTCATCATCAATACTTCATGTTTCTATTACACTATTCTCTTTTTCTATATGTTTCTTTCCTATTCGAGGCATTTCTTTTTCTATAAGTTTTTTTTATCTATTTTTTTATCTTTATTTTTATTATTTTCTTTTAATTCTCTAATTTCAAATTTTAATATATTTATATCGTTTCTTGTTTCTTTTATTTCATTTCTTAAATCTTGTACATCATTTATTAACATTTTTATTAATGAGTTTAATTCTTCCATATATTCACTTATTGACATCTTAGTTTTTTCTTATTTCTAACTCATAGATTAATTTGCATCTTTTATCTTTCTTTTTATCTATTATTTTTCCAAATCTTTTCTCAGTTGTATCTTGATCTACTAATTATTCTTTTGCTATAGTAAAATATCTACTCTCAAATCTTAATTTTTCACATTTTAATTTTATTAATTGTCTATTATTTGATATTCTCATTCCTTTTGGTATTAACATTATATTTCGTATTTTTTTCATTTTTATAAGTAATTTATTCAATTTGAAATATGTATTATTACTTGCACTCATATTTTTCTTTGTAGTATAAATTATTTTCTTCATCTTCATATATATTAATAATTTTTTCATATGTATATATATCTTTTATTTTTTTTCTATTTTTAATTTTTCTAATATTTGTTCTTTTATTTCTCTAGGTAACTTTTTAATTATTGTTAGTGTCATTATTTTTAATCTATTATGAATAGGTTTTAAAAATATATAACTACATCTCTCTTTTTCTAAACACCAATAATTATCTATTTTTCTTATTTTAATTTTCATGGTCTCTATGCTTTTATCAAGATGCAAATATTTGTGTATTAAATCAATTATTATTTTAAAGATGTATAATCTAAATATTCCTTTAATTTTCTAATAATTAATCTGTTATTTATTAAATTTATATGAAATCTAAGTGTTAATCTAAATCTAAAGATTTTTACTTCTTTAAGTAATACATTTTTTATAGATTTTCTCATGATCTCTATGGCTCTGATACCAATAAAGGGGGATACTTAGAGCAAAAATCAAATAAAAAGTATTAATCAAATAAAAACTATCAAATTTCAACCAAAATTTAATTTTAAGAACTAAAATAGAGGATCTCTTTATTATAATATCTTATTATGTAATATTCAAATGGGGGTACTTTTGGTTTTGACCAAAGGTCATTTTGGAAAAGTGGTCATTTTCTAAAGGCTATTTCCATATATTTCCCCGCTGAAGTGGATGAAAATAGCTATTATCTAATAGATTGAAAAGGAACCAACATTAAGCAAATTTTCATTTTAGTCAGTCAACTAATATCCACTTCGTTTCATCGCATAACTTTCCCAATTTTCATTGGAAAGCTCTCCAAAGAAATTTCATTACGACTTGTCTCCCCACATATTATGATGCTGAGATAAAACCATGAATATATTCAAGGAAAACTATAAAAAATGGACGCAAAGATAGTGTAATAGGCAAGTATGTGAGTCACTTTTTTCTATCTTGAATAATAGAACCATAGTTTACATTTAAAAAAAAAAAAACCCTAAAATGTCAAATTAGATACAAGTATTTGATGAGAAAATAAAGTAAAATCTTAGGTCAAAGAGCATCACGTAACCTATGGTTGTTATCCAATGGTAAACCTTCTTGAAGCGATAACATCGGCATCTATTAGCTAAAATCTTTTGTTATACAGTTTTGAGCATGTTAATATAGTTATCTCAAACTGAGTTTAATTTGGATTAGTTCAATATGTTTCTTTGTAAAATCGAACTATCAATTGATTGATGAGATCTATAACTTTTCCAGTTTTGAGTTCTTTCATGTAAATATGGTGTTTTATCTCATTATTTATTTTATCGTCTTGTTTAAATTTTATTTATTTTAGTATATCCTATGAAGTTTGGATAATCAGTTTGACTTTGGGCGTAAAAAATTGGGATAAGTTAACTTCAAACAAATTTTGAGCTTTTTAAAATAATTAGACAAATTGGGTTCGTTTTGCTATACTATTTTAAGTCCAAATAGACATTTTCTATCAAGTCGGATAATGTTTGCTGTGGTTGGGGACATGGGTGTCATAAATGGAATGCTGGGGTCCTGACTTTCATATTTATAAAAGGTTGGGGACCCTGAGGAATTTTAAAAATTCAATGGAAAATTCGACATGCGTATCGACCCTACGCTCCCAGTCACCCTTCACTGGTTCTTCTCCTTCAACCCAAATATTAGTATAGAGATTTATCGATCTCTGCACGAACTGTAAACCTAAGAGGCCACCTGCGCATTAATAAATTGAATCGATGGCTCGAAAAGTGACGAAACTGATGAGCATCTTGTCATCGCGGCTGTTGTGCCCAAAGCAGCTACAGCTGTACCGCAACTTTGGATCGCCCCCACCTCCGCCTGCTGTATTCGTGGACAAAAACACCCGGGTCATCTGCCAAGGCATCACCGGCAAGAATGGCACTTTCCACACAGAACAGGCCATCGAATACGGCACCAAAATGGTATATTGCTTCTTAATCGTCATGATGTTTTTGTTTATTTCTGACATTGTTCGTTGTAATTCCCTTATTCCTTTCTTTTTTTTTTTTTGGTATGTGATGGCGAATTTATACTTTGTATTTTATGTGGGTTTTGCTAACGATTTGGGTTCCGACATGTGGATTCGCCAAGAAGCTCGTAATTTCTTACTGAGGTACAAATTTTGATACTATAGGTTAGCGAGAATCTTCCGTTGTACCATACACAGTTCTCGTACCCTCAGAAAAATGGTCAGTTTATGCATTATTTAGTATTCGTGCACCTAGGATTCATGAGAATGTGGTCGTGGTGTATGTAATTTAGATACGGTTCTTTGAAGCCTGTAATACGGGAGAGAACTGAAACATGGTACCTTGCCCTTCAATGCTTTTCTTATCTGTGTGCATTCACGAGAATTTTGATTAACCTTCTGACAAACATGGGTGCTAGATTCAAATTTCATCTCAAACCTTCTCATTAATTAAAATTCTCCTGTATATGGATGGTACTCATCTTTTTTGTCTATCTTGATATTTGAACATCTTGTGAACTGTTAAACTCACATAGGATTTTCATTGACGGAAAATATAAGGGTAAAAGGACACAAACATGCAGTAGAAATGGGCCCAAAAGTAGAAAAACAGAGACCTACAGTATGGGATTGAGCGAATGTAACGAAGAAATTCTAAAAATATAGAGCATTTCTTCCCTCCCCCAAGGAAAGAGAAGATTCCGTATGCTACTGCAATTTGTCCTAGGGTTTCTTAAACTGGATGTGTTTCTTCCTCATTTTTCTCCGCTCATAATTGGTCTGTTTATGTAGGTTGGAGGGGTTACCCCTGGAAAGGGTGGAACAGAACACTTGGGACTTCCTGTTTTCAACTCTGTAGCAGAGGCAAAAGCTGAAACAAAGGCTAATGCTACTGTGATTTATGTTCCTCCGCCTTTTGCGGCTAAAGCTATTATGGAGGCAATGGAAGCTGAGTTAGATTTGGCTGTTTGCATCACTGAGGGAATCCCTCAGCATGACATGGTAACAAACTGATTTAGTGAATCTCCTTTCATTTCGCCCTTCAACAAAGAGAAATGGAATAGATGATCTGGAGCTAACTACAATTACTGAGAATTTCTAATCATGAATATTTCAATGAGACAGTGAATAAAAAATATATTTTGTAAATAATATGTTAATCCACATTTTATACAAGTGCTCAAATGTGTTTAGAAACTTTCCTTCTCTGTTAAAGTTTTGTAACGTGCCCCTCAAGGTCTATACAAGGTCGGAAACTGGAAGTTTTCTACTCCTATCGTATTGTGCTGGTTTATGACTTAAAGTTTACTTGTCTATGTGCCTTAAGAAGCTTCTTGACAGAAAGACATTGTGTCCTGCTGGCCAGGCTTCTGCGACTAACGCTTTATAATGCCATTTGTCATTGAACTGTTACTCATGTTTAAAATTTAATCATGATAGATAGGGTTTCATTTTGGATTAGTTATTTTCCTTTTGCTTGCTGTCTTGTTGAAATCATGCTTAGAAACCTCCCTTTTTAATTCTTTCTGGGCAACTAAGCTTAAGATGATTTTGGTTAACTTAACGAGTTATTCACTGTAAACAAAATAATTGTACGTCACATGTAGAGATGCTAGTTCTTCAAGTTTGTACATCTGTTAATTGTTTGTGCTGCTTAATTAGATCATTTGTCGTGAACAGGGAATAATTAATTTTATAAGCACCCAAATTCAAAATGTCTCAAGAGTCCTTATTGATGCTTCATAGGTAATAACCTATTATAAACTGCCTGGGTTTATATCCTCCTTTTGGCTTTTGCTGAAGTTTATGTCGATATGGGTATCATTAGTAAGTCAGGAAATGTGGTTCATATGGGTTTATATCCTTCTTGCTCTCTAAGTGTTTTGTTCTCTAAAATGCAGGTTCGTGTCAAGACTGCTCTTAACAAGCAATCTAAAACTCGGCTCATCGGTCCAAATTGTCCTGGCATTATCAAGCCTGGGGAGTGTAAGATTGGAATTATGCCTGGATACATCCACAAACCTGGACGTGTTGGAATTGTCTCACGGTCTGGTACACTGACTTATGAAGCGGTGAGATCCTTTTTTATTGGGATTTTATTTTATCTATGAAATTTTGTACATTTTACAATCAAAGCATCTCCAACCTATAGTTGGCCGTGAGCAACATAGACTTCCAGTGGCTTGCATATTTGTATCTATATGGTGCCTTTATACAGTTGAATTCAATGGATTTTTTCAACAGTTAGAAATTCCACAAGTTTGAAAGATTATATCTAGTCATTTGCCCCTCCACGTCTCCTGAGACTTGTCAAATACCAGTCACGTCAATATTTATTGAAATTTTGTATCTCTTATGTGAAGGTTGGAAAGGGTTACAAAAATTGGTTGGTTGCATGGGATATAGAAATCCTGATACAAATAACTTCATGTAGGACCTCTTGGATGACCCTTAGGCTTTGTTATGGAGCATGTTTGTCTGACCTTAAAAGTAAGTCAAACTTTCTTGCAAGTTTTTGTTTCCAAACATTTCTTTTTTATTTATAAATAGTAAAGTTTACTTATTTCAAAGTTTGACCAACAAAAAAAATTATTTCTTTTGAAATATACAATTTTGTTAAACTTGGCCAAAAATGCACTGAATTAGCACCTCACGAGTCAAAGACTGCAGCCCACGCTATGGAATCATTGAAATCCATCTTGGGCCAGATAAGGAAACTTCTATTGTTTGAAGTTCCATATGGATTATCCTTTTCTTATTTTCATAAAATACGTAAACATGGGACACAAATATTATGTGCTTGTTTGGTGGGGGGTTTTGATAATTGATTTTTTGACAATTAGGGATAAAGTGGGTCCTATCTGTAAGAAAAGAATTCAAAAATTACAGCTGAAAATAGTGAAATAACGGTCTAAAAATTGATTTTAATTGGCTTAAAATCTGTACCAAACAAGCACTATGTAAACATGTGACATATGCATTGACTAGTGCAACACTGGTTATTCTGATCCTCGTATTTTATTCGAAATATTATACGATCTTATGAGTCTGAGTTATATCATATCGTACATTTGTTTACAGCTTTCTTGTGGCTGCTATCTAATATTGCTCATCAACCCACCCAGAAATTCATTGCTCTTTAATTATACACACGTCTCTACACCCTTCCTTCATCAATTTTCACACTATAACTCCCTAATTACCAAGAGCAACTCTCTCCCTCTCTCCAATAAGAAAAGAGAAACCGGGCTACCATTGCTAACAGAAACTAGTTCTCACTACTTTCACTAAATTTAAATTTCTAAAATGTTGCAAAGTTTTGGCCATGTGAATGCGATTTCTCTACCTTATATCATATGTTATTTGAACAAAAATGAATTTGCATTTCCCCAATACACACACACACACACATGTGTGTGTGTGTGTGTATGTAGTACAATGGAACAACGAAATTATTTTATGCCAAGAGTACCTTGCCATGAGAATTAAAACAGAAAAAATTCAAGTACCAAATGTTGAACAAAAGGATTTATAAATGATGACGTTTCAAGAGACTAAAGGAGAATTTACAGAAACCAATCAGGTACAAGACTTTTTGCTACAAGGTTTTGAATTGTACAAGACTTTTTATTACAAAGAATTTTTACTACAAGATTTTGAATTGATTGTACAAAGAATTCCCACCCAAATATTTTATTAGTTTCTAGTTGCTCTAATTGGTATCTACAATTTTTTGTACAATTAATTCAAAATCTTGTAGCAAAAAGTCTATGTAATAAAAAGTCTTGTACCAAAATTTTGAAAAAGTCTACGTGTCAATATATATATATATATGTATGTATGTATGTATGTATCTTGACAACATGTTAAGTAATCATCTTAGCAAATATTTCAAAAGGCATAATTGGGCATTAAGGCATTTTTCATTTCTGAGGCGAGGTGTAAGCCTCATTGTAAACCAAAAAAATTTGAAACATTATTAAAATGCAAAATAATTAGATAACAAATCATAAACAATCTTCAAAATTCATAATAAAACAATTTAAAGTGTGCAAAGAAACAAAAGAAATATATTTTAGATAGTGGTGGTGGTGGACTATTCCAAAAGTCTGTAGGTACATATATTTTTTTAATATTTTAGAAATAGGTGATTCTCAAGGTGGGTTAACTAGAAAATAGAAATTTTTTAATGTTTTCTTCTAGTTAGTGGGATAGTGGGTCAATCATATCATAATGTTTTGTGGGTCTAGTCTGAAGCAAAGTAAATAAGTTTGAGTGCACCTCAAAAGCCTTGAGGCATCCAAAATGTGTCTCACAATCAGCGCATTTAGGCGTTTTTTGTTCGCCTTGCTTTGAGGTGGGCATCAATCGAGAATTTTTAAGCAATGCATCTTAGAAGCGCTGATTACACTATTATAAATAAAGTGAAGCAATTTTTTATAATCATTAGGGTGAAGTGATAGATTTCAAATACATGTTTACAAGCCTGTGGAACAGATCGTGTTAATACGAAATTGCAGATTTCTGAAAGTCATAAAATCTAATTGCCATGAAAGTATAAAGTAATGGAACTCATAATAGTCATGGAAGTCCAAAGGATAAAAGATCATCCCCTGTATACTTGTTTGAATTAAAATGATCCTACCCGGACATCAATTTGAGGGTGAATTGTAGGATTCTTTATATGATAATTTATAGTACGATTACCTAAATTTAGTTCTCTCTCTTTTTTAAACAATTCAGCAATTCATTAATATTTAAAAAAAAAAAAAAAAATTCCAGTAAAAAGATTTTCATAAAATGTTAAAACAGCTGAATTTGGTTGCTAGTGGAATTCTACTACTGATAACCAATAGAACAGTATAACTTTATGCTTGTTTGGCAGTAGTATATTCTGCTCCGATTTTGTTATATTGCGCTTGAAAGTTTTGTGATGAGGATTTTTGTTTTGGACAATTCCATTTGTACCAAATGGAATGTACCAACAATTGTCACTCTCTCACAATGCACGTGGGCCCCGCGTGAATATAAAAATCCCCAATTGTGGTCTCCACCTCTTATTGTGAATAGTAGGTAAAGAATTAGGTAAAAAAATTATGTACATGTAGCTCCTTTTGTTTTTGTGTAACACGCTTCTCAAAATGGTGTGAATGACTTTGTATATTATATATTTGCTAGGTTTTTCAAACTACTGCTGTTGGCCTTGGACAGTCAACATGTGTCGGAATTGGTGGGGACCCTTTCAATGGAACAAATTTTGTTGATTGCATAGAAAAGTTTCTTGCTGATCCACAGACAGAAGGTAAAAACTCTGCCAAACTCCACGGTAGTTACATAAGATATTTGCAAGAGTGACGTATTATTTGTGTTAAAAAGCCATGCTCGTTGCATTAATTAAATTAGTTGTGTTCTCTTGCACGTGTGAAGTACCATCACTTCATCTAAATGGTTAAAAACATGGTCGCGCATAAGTTGTCTATAGACACTTCAGTTGTGGATCGAAAAAAATTGGGCGAGGTAATCAAATTATTTGCAATATTGTGGCGCAAGATGATGCTTTGCTTTTTACTTTTGTATTAATATGTTATCGAGGCTTCTTTTGATAAATTCCATCCTTTTGGTTAGCTTTTTCTCTAGTGTGTTATAATTGTGCCATTTCTTTATGAGTGACACCTCCAATTTGTCTCAGTCTACATGTAGGCGTGATACTTGTTAATTTACTCTATATGTTTAAAGCGGCTAGCAGTTTGTAATGCTATTCTGCGATGAGTTGTATGTTTCTCATCTACATTGAATAGGATTGGCAACTTCTACAACTTGATCCACTATAATCAACTTTCCACACTTTATAGTCAATCATTTGTTTAAAGATTTCCTTCTTGTGCTTCCGCTAAGTATTATGCTGCCACGATGCCATCAAATAATGTGGTATCAGGTATGAGAGTGGATGCTTCATTCCAGAAAGGAGTAACTTTGGAGTTCTATCTCAATCGTGCGTGTATGTTAAAACCTGTACTTTAAAAAACACAGGTAGATAATGCAAGGGAAGTGAAGTGATAACCCACAAATAATAGAAGGATATTTTGTACTTTAAAAAAATTGACAAACACAAATATATAATCAGAGCGTGAAGCAAGCAAATAAGTAAATCTAAAATCTGTAGTAACATGAAGGAATGAGTTATTATTTCAGTTAAAAAGTCATTTGCATAAGCACATATTAAACAGTTTAAGAAGAACTTCTTTACTCAGTTGCATAATTTTTCATTTAAAATGTTTGACAAATAAGAACCGTGCAGTTAATTGGATTTACACTTGTAAGATGGTTTCAAAAGGTTTCTCAATCAATGCTCAAGTGTTAATCTAAGTAACTTGCAAGTTGCATAATCTAACTGAGCTCTAAATGGAATTGAAAAGTAGCAATGAAAGAATACAGCAATGATCCTCTCTTTAAATGGTTATTAAGTTGATGGAAGATTGTGCGTGTGATGGATTTCTAGTTCCAATAATCTACATCCAGTACCAAACTGCTTCCCTATTGTATTTTATAACTCGGGGAAATTTAGCAGTGGCAACAAACCTTAATGTTCTCTTTGAAGCATTAGTCCAACATTAATCCTAATCCTGTGCATGAGGGTCAGTTCAACAGGAGCAGCAATTCTTGCTAGATCAAATCAATCTCAGAATCAATAGGTATAGAAATATTCTAGTTTACAAAGTCTAGCGAAGAATTTTGGAATATTATTAGTGCTTACTCAACCAGTGAAGTACTTCACTTTAACTCACTAAACAGCCTTTTGTGTAGGCAAAACACATCATTATTTTTTTCATGAAGTCTTACAATCAATTCCAGTAAATGCTTGTGCACATTGACCTGTATCTTTATCTGTTATTTTGAGTAACCAAATAAAGAATTCAATCCGAGCACGGAGATGCCAAAATCTTAATCCATATATATATAGTTGACAGTGGTGTCAGTGGTACTAGGCATATGCAAAGGGTTTTCATGCTAATGAGTGAAGCTTCTTTCTGTTCTCATTCTGCTATCTGTCTCCCTTCAAGTTGGCTTAGGAATTTTATCTTTTGGGGGTGAAAGTGGTAGATTGGGTTGCTACTCCTTGCTGTATTTTATTCCTTGAATATAAGGATATTCACTTTACTATATAATTTATCTGGTTTTGAGGTGTCTCTCACCCTTATCCAAAAGTCACTAGAATAGCATTACGTACAAATCCAATGTTGTTGTTCTAAATTGTTTCTTTTTCTATATCAGGTATTGTTCTTATTGGTGAGATAGGTGGTACAGCAGAAGAGGATGCTGCATCCCTTATAAAGGTGAGGATAAAACCTTTTGCACAAGTTGCATGATATAACCGAAAGAGCATTATGTCCCGAAAATGTACATGATTGAGCGAACATTCTGAGCTCTTGCATGGCTATTTTCCTTTCCCTTTCTGGGATAAATGTTGGTTCTAGTTTTTGATTTGGGAATTTCTTTAGTAACCTGACGTCTATACTATGTACCCGATGAAGTTAATTTACCATGCAATTTTAACATTTTGTGTTGCTTTGAGAATGCAGTTTTCCATTTCAAACTTAAATATGCATATGTGTGCTGGGGACATATTGTATCTATTAAGTATTCACACACACGACACACTCTTACAAGCCTACAATTGTAGAAGAGTGTTCATGTTGTGAATGATGGTTAACTCTACAACTTCTGGGTTCCAAGTGCTGTATAAGGCTTCATCTGTGTGATTATCAGTTCACACCTTCATAATGAAAACTAAATCATTATCTTCTGTGTTTCAATAATATTTCTATGTTCCTAGAGGAGTGAGTGAAACACTTGTTAAGTTTTACTTTTTTCATTTGGATTAAAGGCTACATCTTATGATGGTAAATTTTTCCTTTACAGTTTAGATTGAGCTTGTAATCATTTTCCTTTTACCTTTTTGACCTCTTAGTTTGAAAAAGATTAGATGTGAATCTAGCTGTTTGGAGACTTCGAAAAATAATTTTGTTGATAGATAACTAATATTTCAACAGTATTCTTTAATAATATGTTTGGCAACAAAGGTGTATCATTTCTCTGATAATGCTGTATACCACTAATTCTTGCCATTCATACAAAATTACTGCTTCTGCACATCTGTCTTAGAGGCCTATGATAACGTTTTTGAAGTCTTCTGCATTATCTAGAGCTTAGACCAAGCTGCGTGCGAACAGCTTGAGAACTGAATTGGGAAGCTTGATCCATGTACTCACCATTTCTCTTGTATTGTTGCGAAGATGTCCATCTATTCTGAAGTTATTATCAACTCTTATTGGCATTACCAGTCATGTTTATTGGTTAGACTTAAAATTGTTGATGAGCTATTACAGTGAAATAATCAGCCTATGTGTACTCAGGCTTACCCACATACAGTCTTCTTCATGAATTTCATCTATATTTTCCATGCTCTACTTAATGGCATGAAGCAAGGAGAAAGGAAAACAAAGATGGTGTAATTGAATAGTGAAAGACTCGATTCATGATCGAGGATATGTCAGTAGGTGATTCCAAATAGTTATTATGATACGTTGTTGAGTTTATTAATTATTAATAATTAAGGATTATTCATGTAGAATTCTTTGAATTATTTCCGCGTACCTTGGCTTCCGCTTTTAGGATATTAAGAGTTTCTGTATTTTTTATTGTTAAATGCTTGATATCTTATTACTTAATATATTTGGAACTTGGAATTAACCAGCTCTAATTCCTAAAACTGAAACAGGAAAGTGGGACGGAGAAGCCCATTGTTGCTTTCATTGCTGGACTTACTGCTCCACCTGGTCGACGGATGGGTCATGCAGGAGGTACCATATCGCGATCAAAATTGATGAATATCATGCTTGTACTTCTATTATCTTTTTTCATCTTATTTCCCATGAACCTATAAATAACATCTAGTAGTGACTAATTTCCTTTCCTCGTTAGACATGTCTTGGGAGAGTTAATTGGTAATTCTGGTAACGTCTATTTTATAAAAGGTTGTCATGTAACAAATTGCATGTTTCTGCACCTTATAAATATATATTTTTCTTTTACTGGCAATCTATTTTGACTTGTGAATTTCGATCATTTTACAGCAAATAGTCATCTGGAGCCTACCTACCATTTTCTTGGTGTCAGTTTTGACCGATTACATTAACATCCAATGCCTGTGGTTGTGAAGTTTTAGTTTTTGCTTTGAAAGTTAGTGGGGGTGGACTGATTATACACGTGGTCTCTTTGTTTTTTGATCAGTCAATTCGATAAATGAGAAAACAATAATAGTACAGTTACTTAGACAATGCCAAAGTCAGAACGATGGTTTTTAGTGAATTGATCTATATTGGCATGTTAAGTTCTCTAGAGAAACTTCTCAGATATTCTAGTCTAGAATGAAAAAGATACAGGTGCATGTATTAGTGTGAAAAAATTTCCAATTTACTTGGAAGAAGTCAAAACTTGGGAGGAGAAGATAACTTGCTCTTCTTGCAATTTTTTTTTTCCTCTCCTGAATAAGTATATGGAAATATACTGGGATCAGAGTTTTATGCCTATAATTTATTTGGTTGTTTGAAAGGTGGTGTTCTTATTCGTCTTGTGTGTGAGCTTTAGCCCTCGTTTGGCCCCCATTAAATTCTATTACATCACATTCCATATTTCTCTCTCCTATATTCAACCACAAAATTTTCCATAAAATAATATTACACGTAAATCGAAAACTTTTCATTCTTTTTCAACCACTCATTTTTCAAAAAAACACTATTCCACTCATTTTCATTTTCCGAAAATGGGGGCGAAACAGGGGCTTAAGCTCTTTTCAGTCTTGTAAGCATCTCGTAGCACAGTTCCATTGTCACGAATTCAATTAACACGGAAGCTTATTAAATACTAGAGTTTTGAATGAAAATTTGGTGGTCTATATTTGCTATGTTTGTCTATCAATATCTCTACAAATGTTTTGAATGACAAGGTTGTTTGATGCTAGAGCTCTCTTTCCATATCTGAAACTGTCTGGGCTACCCTTTTTAAAAGGTATTTCTTCCGAATTTTATCAATTAAAAATGCATTGTAATCTCCTGGTTGAATTTTGCAGCAATTGTATCGGGAGGGAAGGGAACAGCACAAGACAAGATCAAGACCCTCAGAGAAGCTGGGGTTACTGTGGTTGAGTCGCCTGCAAAGATTGGAACCTCAATGCTTGATGTCTTCAAACAGAGGGGTCTTCTTGCTTGATTAAGCTGAATTTTGATTTTTCAAGTTCATCGTTTCTTTCCTTTTCTTGAAAAAGAGAGTGGCCATTATGATGGATGATTTTGTTGTAATGCATTCAATTCCAAGCCCCACAAATATTTTCTTTCATGAGAGCAATTTTCTATCATTTATAGGTTTGAATTTTGAGGATAGTTATTTGTACCGTTTGCCTCAGGTTTGTGCATCATTTATAGCCATTTGGCATCTTTTAGCTCAATGTCGAAGTTGAAATGGGAAAAATCATTGCACTTATACTACCCGTGGAAAGTCATATCTGAACACATTTCTAAAACCACCAATTCTCTTTATTTCTCTTATTATTTACTATTTCTTGTATCGTATCTTCTCTTAAGTGCAAGTACGTGAATTTGTTCGAGTAAATATTATATTCATCAAAGTAACATTTTGAGATTAAAAAATTTGCAATACTACCGAATTAGAAAGCTGTTTTAATAAATATTTTTTTTAAACAAACATTAGGATAATTTCCTCAAGAAGCTAAAACAAAAGCAAAGTAAAACTCGTGTCAAATTGATCTTAGCCACTGTTTGATGATCATTATTTGGGAAAAACAATGTTTTGAATAATTTTTAGGAAAATATATTATTAAAAAGTAAAAAAAAAAAAAAAAAAATTTGATTTCAAAGATAAGCACGTTCTCCTTGCCTGAGCTTCCAGTCTCGTCGTAAAGGCTGTAAGCAATGGCGGTAGCCATTGGCTCATTAATTATACACATTACATTGAGCCCTGCAATTACTCTAGTGTTACTTCTTGTATTAAGTTAGTCATCAGAAGCAACATGTGGAAGTTCCACTGACGTCATCGGTAAAGTCAGCCTAAACATGTGAAAAAATGAAGCAACAAAGTTACGAATGCTACAGAAGCCGAAGTCTTTGTTCGGGCGCCAAGGTGTCACTCAACCAGATACATGTCGAAGCCCTGACGAAAGGTTTATGTCGAAGTTCTCATATTTGCAACATGCCGAGGCTCTGAAAGACAAGGCTGAAGTTCTAAGAGACAAGGCTGATGTTCTAAGAGACAATGAGGCTGCCACATCTGCCGATTTGATGAATATCTTTGTGAAAGATTGTTTAGGCATCTACTTTATCTTATGTCAAGAATATCAGCTTAGAAATATAGGGCAGTTGACCCTTTATTAATGTAATGAATGCATGTGTAAGAAGGATGTGATGTGTAGAAAAAGGAGGTAGGGGCACGTGGTTTGAATTCAACGATCACCACATCTTCCCCAAATTCTATATATATCCTCTCCTTAGGAAGAAAGAAGAGAGAGATGTGTGGAACAATGGAAACAATACACATATAGAAAGAGAAAAAGAGGAGAAAACCCGAGAAGAAGAAGAATGAGGAACGGGTATGTTAATTTTTGGCACATTTTGGAGAGAAAAATAAACAATACTACATACATTTCAAGACATCGAATCTCTTATTCATTTCCTTTCCTTTCTATTCATGTGCAACTGTTTCGAGTATGTCAAAGCGAAATTATATTCGCGCATCTTCAAGCTTTTCGATCACTTTAGCCGGTGTCCGAACTGTTTAGTCACACGTCGAAGGCATATCCTATGTGTTTAGTATCATCGCCTAATCAAACAAGTAATCTTAACACACTGGAATCTGCCCACGTGGACGCGTGTGGATCCGGCACTCGTTGGCCATTTTCGAAGGTCAATAGATTAGCGCGATCTGTAGGAAACTTGGAATAGCTAAACCACGAGCACCTCGTGGAGTAAAGCCTTTGAACAAAAGGTAACGTTCTTGAAAAAGAACGGTACGGGGCATGGTCGAGTTGTTGAAAGAGGCAACTAAAAATGAACTTTACCAAATCCTTGAGTACAGGAAAGCAAGCACAGGAACAGAGCCAAAAAATGGTTATCTGTCGAGGAGCCATGAGTTCGACAGAGGAAAAAATTGCACCTAGGCGGACTTGAGAACACCTCGATGAGGAAGCGTCCTCGCAAAGCACCCCAATAAACGAAGAGTCTTTGCCAACTGCTTCAGCAGTTCTTCACCGAAGTGGTGGCTCGAGGAGTAGGCCAAGGCTAGCAGCGAGGCTCACTAGGGAATTGGCCGCAGTCGCCACAAACATGAGGGCCATCTCCAGCAAAATGTTGCAATGCAAAAACCGCTAGGGCGTATACAAGGTCAATTGGCCAACTCCTCAGAAAGCAACGAGGTCGTTGTTTCACCGAAAAGCAAGGTGGGAGTAGATATGATCGCCAACTATGCCACCCACCAAATGACTGGGGAGATTGTCGTTCCGCCAGATTACAGTAGGACAATCACATCGAGGAGGTTGGTTAGTGTCTTTGATAGTCTTGATCCTATAAGGAATGGGCAGGATCGACCCCAAATTTTGCCCGTTCAAGCCAGACTCTCTCCTATCCCCTTGAGCTGGCCACATCTATTCGACCCTCCATCAGTGGGAGGTCAGCACGGACAACCTCAATCGAAAGCCGCAGCTGAACTCGCCCATAGATACATACATCCCCCGCTAAGGAATAGGCGTGAAAGACAAGTTGCATTAGCTTGGATGCTTGCCAACCAAGGCTGACCACACAGGAGAAAAATATAAGCCTAGGAAAATACACTTCCAAAAATGGGCCATTCCAAGCGAAGCCCTCTTGCTAAGAGAAGCACTAAGGCATATAATTACCTAGTCGGACTTCATAACCCCGACAAACATGAGCCAACCTTCGCAACAGATCAATGAACCAAGGGCACGAGCCTCACAGAAAGATGATCTGCAGCCTTTCCCATCCCATCCAAAGGATGTGGCTCGAAGACTTTAGATGGGTCCAGAGACAGAAGTCTTAAGAACTGCCCTCCTGAGGAAGATAAGAGGCGTAGCCTAAAATGATGAGCTCCAATTTTGGCCGTCTCAGACTAAATCCTCTTGCGAAAAGAGGCGCTAAGGCATATAATTGCCAAGTCAGAGGTGACTTATCAGCAGATCAGCTACGAAAAAAGTGCGATCTGTTGTCTTCTCCATCCCTACCGAGAAAGGCAACTCGGGGAAGGAAATTTCGAAGATGGCCCTTGTGGGGAAAGAGACGCTATGCTTGAAGGAGTGAGCTAGGACTATGGGAAATCCTCCTAATAGAGGAGGCGTCAATGCGCTCCCCTACCAGGCCAAGCTCCATTGCTCCAGCAAAGCAAGACCAAAACAGCTTAGACATAAGCCTCATAGAATTATATTATCTGTTGAAACTTTGGCTCAAAAGGTGAAGACCGACCCTCCTATCGTTAGTGGGCTAAATGCATCGACCCTATTGAAAGAGGTAAAAAGAGGAGGGACAGAATAGGTCGAAGAGGACATAGCCCCACCTTATGAATAACCTCAAAAAACCGTACAATGTACTTGTAACAAAAGTCCATTTAAAGAAAAGGTGAAGAGGAAACCACTTTGGTATAGAAAATGATAAGGAAGGACCCCATAGGGGCCACCCCATAAATACGCAAATCTCATTTGAGTAATTGTAAAAGAGGACCATGCATGAGCCGTTAGCTTAGCCTCACGAAATGAAAAGAAAAACAATTACAAGTGTCAAGACTTCAGCTTGGAAGACAGTATTGACCTGTTGCCTCAGGAAAATATATATACATATATAACAAGCCAAAGAGCTTTGGAAAATAGGGACCTCAACTCCCTTCATAAAATTCTAGTAAAAATTCAAAGTAAATAGCCTTGGGCAACAGGACCTGGCTTCCTTTCTCGGGAATTTAGCAAAATATTTGGAGTGGACGGCTTTGACATAAAGCTTCAACTCCTTCATCAACACTTCAAAACCAAAAGATATACATAATTTAGCAAAAGATTGCATTTCAAAAATGACATTCCCATCAATTTTTTGTACTTCTCAATCATAATTTGAAGAAATATTTTCAACTTTTTCTTCTACATAATGACACCCTAGTTTTTCATCCTGTGATATACTCTAGAGTCTTCTGGTGAATTATAATTCCTAGATTGGATAACAAATAGTGACCTGCAACATAAAAAGGCATGTAGTTGAAACTTGATTATATATTATGTACCCACCTAATCAAACAAAGGCTAAAAAATATATATTCTTTCTTTTAACTAATTTGAATTCTACCCTTCTGCTCGGATGTTAAATATATGTTACTAAATAGACATCTATCAATGGTATAAAGAATTAGAAGAATGTTAGAAGGTCCGCTATCTATGGTGGTTTAAAATGATGGGGTGGTGAAGAATATTTTTCTAGATGTAGCGATAAATCGAATAAATTTGAGAATACAAAATTCATGAAGCTGAAGATTAACTTATTTGTCTGATTGCAAACATATACTAGGAATTAATGCATATCTAAATTAGGCTACATTGAATCGAGCAAAAACCTCCAATAAAAGTAGCTGTTTACTAAATACCCTCTCATCTGCTACAGACATATACAACAAAGAGAAGCCATTAGTAATAGAGGGATCCTGAAAATACAAATGCAGTGTAATTGTGAAATCATAATATTTTCTGCTAACACATTACACGTAGAAAATAGGTCCATTTGGCACGACTTTAGAAAAGTTAGAAGCAGTTTTTGAACATGTTTGAATATTTTGTGAAAGTAATTTGTCTGACCAGAAGAGTTGCTATTAGAAGAAGTTGGTCTGAGTTAACTCTTCTAAACGAAACAAAAGCAAAAGTCTTGCCAAATGGGCCTAAAATGTCCAAAAGTAAAAGTCCTGCCAAATGGGCCTAGAATGTCCTGCAGAAATAATTTTTACCCTTCCACCAATTTCCTCTTGAAGCAAAATCTCCTGCATCTTTATTGAACTGATCAAGTAAAAAATAGAAAAGTTTTTACCAAATGGCTATTTGCTTTTAAAATATTAAGTGTAGGAGTGAATATTACTGTCTTCTTTAAGAAGAAAAGGCTTGTACTTACAGTATTATGCTGAGGAATAGTATTTTGACTTGTTGGAGAATAAACATCTTGGGCACCATAGTAGATGGATGAGTTGTAGTGGTATGGAATGGAACTCATTTCTTTCTTATTAAAGCTTTCCTTGCTTCTCTGGGACATATGATCTCGAAATCAAAGGATCCAAAAAAGGTTAAAATAAATAAATAAATATATATATATCAAATCTTTAGTATCTAGAATCCATTATGGCAAACCTGAATTTCCATATTTGTTATTCGGGCCAAAAATAGATTCAACAAAGCCCGACGACGAGGGTTTTGAGGAGTCATTTGGCCCGAAGAGAACTGCAGTAAATGAAGATGACAACTCACTCATCTGCTTTGCCTTCTCCATGTTGTGCTTCTTTTTCTCTGTTAAGCAACGAAACAAAACTAAGTCTTCTATTAATTCGATAGCGGACGAGGTTCGGAGTTGATCACATGAAAGTTAATTATTGACTATATATTTGTTAATAATACTCGGGAAAATTTTCAAACACAAAGAGGACATGAAATTCTGAGGATCCGAGGGAGAATAAATAACATATTGGTATTTATACGCCCCAGAAAAGACTGCATAAGCCGTGAAAGCCAAGTGGACATGTTGCCATCTTCAAGAAGACGAACTACGAGAGAAAAGAGGAAGTGTGGTAGACAAAAAAATCGCAACTTGGACAAAAAAAAAAAAGAAATAAAAAGATAAAATGCCCTTTGTTGTGTTATGCTTTAATTTTGTGAAAAAATGGAGTGGATTAGATTAAAAATAAAAAATTGTCGATAATATTAGACCAAACCAATCGAATATTATTAATATGCAGTCAATCAAACACCGCTTGCAAGCTCTTCTACTTGAAAACTAAATATTTCCCTTCCATGAATTTCTTAGTTCGAAAAATTCAGATAAGATGATCTAATTGACTTTTTTAATTCAATAAATGTTGGATGATCCTCAAGTTGTAACAAATCTTTATTGATTTCAGACTATTGATGTTTAAAGTTAGGAGGTGGCATATCTTTAAAGGTTGAATCCCAACTTTGAGGACCCCTACCGTCTCGTCCCTAGAACTTTGTGAGGGAGGTAAATCGTGGGACGTGGTATATCTTAGAAGACCTACTAGACGATAATAGTCAACAGATATGATTTGGATAAGGTCCTTTTTTATTAGGACATGCTCATCAGTTTGACTCTTTTTTATTCTTCATTTAAGATACTGTGAAAGATATCATGCAAAGAAGTTATTAAGCCCCTGTTTGACGCCCATTTTTTGGAAATGAAAATTGGGTGGAATAGTATTTTTTTGAAAAATGAGTGGTTGAAAAAGAATGAAAAGTTTTTGGTTTACATGTAATATTATTTTATGGAAGATTGTGTGATTAAAAATAGGAGAGAGAAAATAAAATGTAATGAGATTCAAATGGGGCTTCATTGTGTTCATCATATTTCCTTTCTTGAATCTTAAGAGTGAATATTTGACAAAATTGGTGTTTCGTTAGGTTAGACACGTCTAATATTCTTCAACTCAATTGATTAAAGTAAAAGTTGGAAAACGTGACTCGGTGTCAACTTTGATCAAATGTTTGGATTTGATCCGATGGTCAAAATATGGAAGTATATAGACCAACTTATTCTACTCTTCGAGTAGATCGTCGTAGTATATTTGAAATCTTAAAACTAATTCCGAATGAATGAGAAATTGAGATCCAAATTTGGATAGAAAAATGAGGAAAATTGGGTAATTTAACCCTATATGTCACTCGAGCGAAATGCGAGCAACAATGGCACTGATCGAACAGTGGCCTTTTTGCTTGAGCAAAATTCTAGCGAAAAGCTAGCGACATCAAATGGTGTTTTGGTTCGAAAGATCGTGATATTTGGCTTGCATTCTTTCATCTCCAACCCTTCATGCTCTATAAATAGGGGCCTAGGGACGTCCTTTTCCTCACACCAATGTAGTGATGTAAACAAGTCGGGCCGATCCCGCTCGCGAGCTTAAAGTTTTGGCTCAAGCTTGGCCCGGTTAAAATGATTGAGTTTTTTTGCGGGCTCGATCTGGGCTTCAGAGCCAAGCCGAGCAAGCTCATGTTCTCCCTTTTTTTCTCTAAAAGGCAGCAGTTTTGCTGCCTTTAGTCTCAAAATTTTAATTATTATTATTATTATTTTTGAAAGCTTGCGAGCTCACGGGCCGGCTCGGGCAAAGCCCGTGTCCCTAAAATGGGGCTCGGCCCGAGCCTACCAGCTTGGGCTTTTCCCGAGCTGAGTCACAGGCGGCCCGAGCCGATGAGCCCGATTGCCATCCCTACCAATGATATGCAATCATAACCATTTCATTTTCTCTCCTTTCTCAACCAATCTTTGCATATACGTTGCTTATATTGGTTTTCTTCATAATTTTGCATTTCGGGAGTGCTACTCTGCTTTTGGTTCAACATTCTTGTGTGTTGAAGTGCTATTCATATAAGAAGAAGCCGTTGTATCTTGGAAGTCGATTGCCGTGAATCCGTAGGCATCGTTGCGGGGAAAATTTGACTTAAGGACAAAATGTTCAACACTTGTCTCGAGTTACATTTGTTCGGCATTATTTGCTGCATATTTTGATTTTATTTATAACTGTTACTCTGCCAAAATTTTTGGAGGATTTTACCAACATTCAAAGCTGTTATTTGTGTTCATTTGTCACTCCATACACACCAATTCACCAACAAGAGTTTCATAAAAAAACTATTTTAGATCAATTTCTTTTAAAAATTCTTTTAATTTTCAAAAGATCTTCCTAACATGTTTATAAATAATTTTATAGCTTTAGAAGCAAGTTTTTACTTTTCAAAAGTCCTATAACCAATATTATAGGTACGTGATTAAATGCGACTTTAATAAAACCATTATCAACTCTAGTAATATAAATGAATAGAGAGTATATATACATAAAAAGATGAGCATTTCCTTCAATGTATAATATTTAAAATAATCTTTAAGTACTCGAGTCCTAATAATAATCCCTACGAAATATTTTATAATTATATTTTATTCTTTATCAATGACTTCCTATAATCTATTCGGGTCTAACTTTACGTATCCTAATAAATACTAGTTTTTATCAAATATCATGAAGGATGTAAATCGTTAATATATAAAGATTCTTGTTTCGAAAACAAGATAATAATTAGAATATTAGAAAGAAGCGAAAACTCACACGTTGAATGAGATAGTCCTTTACACAATCCCGGTGACGGTAATATAAACCTCTTACCTAAAATTTTATATAATATGGTTATCCGATTATGTAAAATGATTGTTGTTTCATTTTATTATAATTTCCTACCCTTTTTTGGACCTCCGTGTGGCTAAAGATCAAGTAAAGTTTGTCTTGGAAATGAGAAAGGAAAGTAGAGTAAAAGGGAAAGAACGATATGTATATATATTTTTATAACTTAAGGAAAATAAAGTATCAAATAAATAGAGAAATACTTCACGAATTCCTGTTCATTATACTTGTATCCAGTGGTTTTAATAATATAGTTATTTTATTCCAAATTATTTCTGCAGGTTTTTATATTGGATTTTACTGTAATTAAACAAATAATTTGGACATATTCTATTTCTTGAAAGGTTGAGAAACTGTCAACAGTATATGCTTTTTCTTTAAAAAGTTAACAAGATTCCGGAATATAACTTTTTATTGTCTAGATTGGAGAGGAAGATTAGGATGCTTAAATGGAATACAATAAAGTAATGAGTACAAAAAATTTTTAACAGAATTTGTATCGACACTGTGGCAAAACATGATTGAACTGTTTTTTTCATTTTTCTTACCTTTCAATGATGTCGCTCCTTATATTGTTTGTGAGATTTTTCTATCAAAAAATTCTGTCCATGTAACATTGTTCAATGGAATAAGTGTGGCGTGTTTATGAAGCTTTTTGGAGTTTAAAGCACTTTTAAAAGGTCAAAGTACTTTTGTATAAAAATGCGATTGTTTAGTAAGTTAGTTGCAACTCAGAGAAGTGCTTATGAAAATAATAATAATAATAATAAATAAATAAATAAATAAATAAAACCCTTTTTGGAAGTTGTTAAAGAAGAGCTCCAAAGTGGAGCTTTTTTCAGAAGCTCTAAATTTCGATTTTATGGAAAGTTGAAATATATGCTTATTAATTTATAGTAAAAAATCTAACATCACTAATTTCCTCATCCATCGATTTGTATACAATTTACAATTACTTTTGAACAGTTAATATGATTTTTTTTTTCACATTTCTATTTCTTGTTATTTTTCGTTTGTTATTTGTTATTTTTATTTTTAGATATGAAATTTAGGATGAAGAGAGAGAGAGAGAGAGAGAGAGAGAGAGAGAGAGGGAGAGAAGAAGAAGAAGAAGAAATTATATTTAAGATGATATACAAGAAATTACGATATTTCAGACTTTTTATAATAATTCACATATTAATGTGTTATATTTTAGCGTCTTGAGCAAATGAATTTTAAATAATACAGAGTATAAATTCTACCATGAAAATTTAATTCAAAATATTTAATTTTAATAAAGAAATGACATTAATCAAATGATTATATGTAGTGTTAATAAATCAAATGTGTTTTTCTAGGAATGCTCGTTGAAAAATGAGAACGTATATTTCTCATTTTCGATGGGCGAGGATGATTCGGAATAAAGCTCAAACATTTGTTTGTTATTTTACCAATTTCGCCAAAATTTGAAACTTAGTAGAACGAGGGAGAGTTCTTACAATGTTTGTCCGGTGTGGATAAAGTGAATTGTATGTGAAAATGGACGAGGTGATGGTCGAGTGACAAAGTTCTTACAATTTTTCTTTTCAATAGTTAAATTTAAATTTGTATATTGATGTTTTAAACTAAAATTCAATAAAAGTGCTCATATGCAATATATATATAGCTCAAACATTTGTTTGTTATTTTACCAATTTTGCCAAAATTTGAAACTTAGTAGAACGAGGGAGAGTTTTTACAATGGTTGTCTGGTATGGATGAAGTGAATTGTATGTGAAAATGGATGAGGCGATGATTGCGTGAAAATATAAATAAATAAATAAATAAATAAATATGTATATATGTGTGTGTGTGTGTGTACAATACACATACGCGGAGTTCTTACAATTTTTCTTTTCGATGGTTAAATTTAAATTTGTATATTGAAGTTTTAAACTAAAATTCAATAAAAGTGCTCAAATGCAAAACATACATGCAAACAATTTTCATTTCTTGTCTTGCATTTTAGTTTCATGACTTCTGATTTTACGAAATCAAATTCTCGTGGGTTGATCGTAATTTTTCAACTGATCAAGAACCGGATGTCGTTCAGACCAGGATAATTAGATTCTATTTCGAATCGTTGTGTGCGAGGTAATTAATTTCCTCTTCTATGCCACAGTGTATTGTCCACTCTCTGTAATGCTTATCTTGTAATCTAATGCAATATATTGGTGGATTCATTACTTAACATTGAAGCTCCGTCCTGTGTTATAGCTGGAAGTTTGTTTCCTTTTTCCATCTAAACCATTTCGAAGGATTATTCTTGACATCTTTAGCACTACCATTCATCTTATAATTTGTGAAAGGAAAATTGGCCGTTTCCTCAACTGCACTTTGAATTTTATCATTATAATTTTGCATTCCTGTTATGGACAAGTATCTTTGCTCTAGAAGCATCCGTGTATTCGTGTCAATATCTGCATAGAACAGTGAGGAAGGACTGACAGCTTTCCTTTTTAGGGATGAAACCGAGTTCCCGCTTACAGATGTGAAAGAGGATTGCCGTCGTGCTACTTGCTTCTTAATTACTGCATCCATAAATATCGAGGGTCGAAAGCTCATTTTTTATGCATTTCATATCAGTCTATCAAAAATATTTTTCTGAAAAATTTCAGGTGATTCAGTAATTAGGATAAAGGGGATCATCTTAGTCTCAAGATGAAGGCTCTAATTCTCGTTGGAGGGTTTGGTACTCGTTTGAGGCCATTGACACTTAGGATGTGTTTGATTACATTTATTTTCCATGGAAAATATCAGTTTTTCACCCAAATTTCTGTTTGGAGTGTTCGATTGTTATTTTTTTCTATGGAAAACATTTTCCAACTTTTGAAAATATGCCTAATTTTCCTTGTTTTTAAGGAAAACATTTTCCTTGGGTAGGGGTGATTTTTATTTTCCACAAAAGATGGAAAACATTTTCTTTTCTATGTGATATTTTTCATGCCAGTCAAACACATTCTTAATGTCCCCAAGCCACTCGTTGAATTTGCTAACAAGCCCATGATCTTGCATCAGGTTCCATTTTCTTGTCTATTATTCTTCTATTATGCTCATTATGCCTACTTCTATTGAAGTCAGCTCTTCAATTTGCTATGCA
>NC_036237.1:6064744-6069908 GCF_002742605.1 Olea europaea var. sylvestris
GGTAAGACGATGTTGGATGCTTGTTTCCAGAGTTACAATTTTAGAGGCCTATGGCGGTTTATGTCAGATTTTAGTTTATGTTTAATGAAATTAATTTACTTATTGATATAGGTGGATGAGCCTTCAAAATATGGTGGTGTTGTTATGGAAGAATCCACTGGGCAAGTGGAAAGATTCGTAGAGAAGCCAAAATTATTTGTGGGAAACAAAATCAATGCCGGCATTTATCTGTTGAACCCTTCTGTTATTGACCGAATTGAATTACGCCCTTCATCAATTGAGAAAGAGGTATTTCCAGACATTGCAGCGGATAAAAAACTCTACGCCATGGTCCTTCCTGGGTTTTGGATGGACATTGGTCAACCAAGGATTATATAACTGGGCTGAGACTCTACTTGGACTCCTTGAAGAAGAAATATAATCCTAAATTGGCCTGTGGACCTCATATAATTGGAAATGTACTAGTGGATGGGAGTGCCAAAATTGGGGAGGGATGCTTGATTGGCCCTCATGTTGCAATAGGCTCTGGTTGCATAGTTGAATCTGGTGTTCGGCTCTCTCGCTGCACATTAATGCGTAGAGTTCACGTCAAGAAATACGCATGCATTTCAACTAGCATTATTGGCTGGCACTCCACAGTTGGCCAGTGGGCTCGTGTGGAGAATATGACAATACTTGGAAAAGATGTTCATGTCCGTGATGAAATTTACAGCAACGGTGGCGTGGTTTTACCTCACAAGGAGATTAAATCAAACATCTTGAATTCAGAGATTGTAATGTGAAGGGCTGTTGTTACCATAACTGATTGATAAGTTTATGCGTTTGGTATCAGCAATTCTCATTTTCGAAGTTGTAAAAGTCGGTCTCTGAATGTAATCTGTGATTGCGTCCGTTAAGGTTTTAAATGCTGTCATCTGTATAAACATATGATCTTAAATAAATTATCAAATGCTCTCTCTGGTAATTTTTTTCTATGTGAGGTTCACTGAATGAGTTATGTGAATGTGACAGGTAATTTTTTCTTCAGAACTGGATTTCTTAGCCTAGAGTGCATTGAGTTTCTTCCTTTATGCATAGGATTTATAAGTCCCTCAGATGGCAAAATCTTGTACAAGGACGAGAATTCAGTGATGGTATATTTGGTAGGATTCGTCGAACTAAAATTTTATTTGTTATATTGTTGAATACAGTGTGTATCAAATATGCATTAATGAAAAATGATATGTTCATCTGGACTTCCTTTTAATTTTCTTTACGGATATTGTAAATCATGCATTTCCATGAGTCAAATTTAATGTTGGAAGTACCTTAAGAATATTGTAATTTATGAAGCTTCTCTACTTAATTCAGACAAAAAAACATTCATAGATCATTGAAAACAGCAGAAAGTACTCACAAAAGTTTTCATTTCACTAATGTATGAATAAACCAAACTTGAAGGTTTAGATCTCATTTACAGATTGTGCTATCGAAGTACAGCCACCACTGTAAATCAGATCATGTTTCACAATGGTCATCCAATCGGGGAAAAACAAAGGGTGGGGGCTTCAAACTCGACAATATGTACATTCAGTTCAAAAAACTACTCGTGTTAACATTCTAAATCTTTCAAATCGAGGCCACAAGCCAAAGCATTACATAAGATGATATGGATAGAAGAAACCAGGAGGCGAAAGCAAATGATATTGAGATGGGGAACATATTGCAAGAGAGTTTGGGATCTGTCTTGCAGATATTTGTGTCTTTACTAAACAAAACCATGACACCAGCTGAGGAGCATGCAGCAGCAAGCGATAAAGTCGCTATTACCTGCGTCATGAATTGCATCTTTTAGTCTCACGAGTTTACATAGCATAGCCATTTCAGTTGAAGTTCACCATCAAAAGAAATTCTCACTGGGCATAGTTAACAACTAAAAGCAACTTGAACCATGTGACATAAATTTATATCTAAACCAGAAACTGTCATTTCTTGTGGATGTGTTATTGGACAAGGAGATTTCTTCATAATTGAAGAAAGAATCAGGAAGTAGCAAATAAATGTTAAGAAATCATACAAATCTTCAGGAATTATCCACAGATTCTACATATAAATCAGGAAAATCTTCAATCACCGAGCATTATAAAAATCGATGACACTATTGATTGCTTCAGGGAAGAGAAACATAAACCGTGAAATTTTGTTTGATGCTTAAACTAGTAACAAGTTCATATTATATTTATATGAGGCATTGTCCTCGGCTATGTAACTTTCAGTAGATATTTTCCAGCCAACACCCTGAAATGGCAACATCGGAACCAAGCAATAGGACTTCACATACTCCTTCCATTCTAAATTGAAGGCTCCTTTTCCGATTTGGAAAGTCCATAAATAATATCATCTCTCAAATATATATTGACTTTCAATAAATGTGACTAACAGATTCATAGACATTAGTTTTGAAGGTAAAGATGAAATCTTACAGCAACTTTCACGCAAAAATTGTTCCATTTCGAGACCACCTAATTCAACTTTAGGGACGAAATAGTAGTGAAAGTCTGAAAATCTTCTAGAAGAGACAACATTAAAGGCAGGACCCGTTCTTGATGCTATATATATTACCTTCTTGAACGTAATGAAAAAATTAAGCCTAATAGAGAATTAAGTACCCAATCACCGACGACGAACAAGCTCACGATGATATGATTATGCAGGTCTTTATGGAACCTCAAAGCATGCATGTCGAGGCAGGCAAGTCCAAAACTCCACAAAACCTGAAGCCCCATTGAAGCAATTAAGTAGCTGGATCAAAGATGCATAACAATTAGCAGAAGCACTATGATGTTAGAGTAAAAAAATTCTTAGTCACAAAAGCAATGGTATTCAAGAAAATGAACACATAGAAGTAAGCAAGAATGTCAAAATTATTGGCGCAAATATTATATCAGCAGCCAAGGCCAAAGATCATCCCATGTGCTGTCATAAGAACAAAATACTTGTGTGAGGCTCCAAAACATGGCAGCCATGGACTATAATTTTCTTTCCAAAAAAAAAAAAAAAATGTCAGTTTTATAGATCAAGTCAATCTGCAGATAATTGTGTTCATTCACCTAGGTTTCATGTAAATGGCAATAAAAAGGGCCAACAAACAGATAAGAGAACAAAGGAAAAGTGAAGATAAATAGTAAAAAGGGGGGCAAAGTTACCAAGCAAACTCCAGCTCACCAGTTAGTCAGAAGTTCTTCAAAACTGACAATCTCCAGAATGCACGACTTGAAAAGGGGAAATTAAAAGGAAAAACAAAAAACAAAACTTTTTCTGAATAATGATGTAAAACTAGGTATTCCACAAAAAACTAATGGGACGCCATATATTATTATGAGGGTGGTATAAGAGAAAATAAAACAGAGCAGGGCCCATAGTAATATAAGAGAAAATAGTTCTCTCTCTCAGACCAACCAATTGAGAAATCATGCAATTTAAGATGTCCAATGTAGCAGAGAAGTGTAGAGATTGAAAACCCCTTGTAATCATGACACCTCAGTATACAATCAAGAATAAACCAAGTACACAAATATAACCAGCGATGGTTTAAGCTGAACAGGAAAGGAAATTCAGAATATCACAAAAATAAGAAAACAATTAGTAAAAGTGGAGGTTTTAGACCATATAAAAAATAAAAAGTACCAAAAAAAAAGCACTTCCACATCAATTCAACCAAAAATGGATCTGGTATTTTCACTTATCATACATCATGATTAGTTGAAATGGATAAACAGGCCAGAAAGATGCCACTCACACTTGTCATATGACTATAGTAAGATCTCTCCTTTAAAATTTCAAGAGATACTTCAGCATAATTAGCACCTTCAATTATTTTCTAGCTAATCACAAAACTTTCGTCTTGATTTATTTAACAAACCTGTGAACCGGTATGACATTAGGAAAAAGCAAACAGTATATACAAGTGTCTTAAATCAAATCAAACCAGCCTTAGTTTATTGAATACTGCTATGTTGGCATGCAAGTGATAGGGCATCTCGACTCGTTTCCCTACTTTTAAGGAGATCTATCAATTAATAACACTTACATGTCATCTAGACAGGTCAGCAACTATGGTGCTAAATAGTATTACTCTAGTTTATAATACTAGAATCAAAGGTGCTGCACAAAGCTGACCAAATGGTAAGAAGGTGAAACCAAATAAAGATGAAAGAATCTAGGACTGAAGTCTATTTGCTATCAACCACGATTTTTTATCACATAATATGCAATTGAATTCATCTCCATTCACATAGCAGTTGTGCAATCCTTCAAAATATTATAGGAAGAACCTATAGCTGAATGCATGAATCAAACTTAATTGATAGGCAATCACAATTGCCCTCTGAAGACTCTAGCTACAGTTCTCATAAGTATTTGGTCCTCAACGATTTTGATTGACCATATCCTCAGTGTTGCGTTGTTCACCTCACCTTTAGTTTGACCAATGGCATGCATTAAATTGTATTGATCAAGCCTATTTTTTCAGGGATTATAAACTACAATGTTTCTCTGGCTAAATCAACCCTTCCATACAGTATTTAGAAATTTGCCAAAAGGAAGATATTTATATTTGCCCAGATCCTTCTCTCAGAATGGGCTTAATTTTTTCCCTTTATTTGGAACTGATCAAAATGCACATGGAACCAACTAATAACCCAAATACGATGAAAAGTGAAACCCCCCGCTATCAAAGACAAAAATAAAAGGAAAAGGCAGAATCGTGAGACCAAAATAGAATACCAAAACGCAGTAACAGTAGAAAAGCCAGAAGCAGAAGTCATCACTCCAATTGAAGCTGTTGAAAACAAGCACTGTCCTATCCGTAATATCAGACCACTCGCTTTCCCTGGACTCCCAAAAGGTTTCTTCATCTCTCCCTATATCAGTGTGTATATTTGGTAAAGATTGAATCTTCAAGAGGTGGGTCTCTTTTCCTGAGGAAGATGGGAGAGTGGGATGATCTCGGATTGTCCCAACATTCTGGTAAGATTCAAATGAAATTTGTTTTGGCTGAATTGAGAATTTTTTTTGTATGATTCCATCCTTATCATAATTAAATTATTCCGATAATACCTTATTTTTTATTTTTCAATATATATTTAATTTAGTTAACAATTTAGTTACCATAAATATACATGTT
>NC_036237.1:6076808-6080537 GCF_002742605.1 Olea europaea var. sylvestris
GCAAATTCCACATATGGAGTGCTCGAGCATATGCTCAGCCCGAGGGTTATTCTCGAGCACTCACTGTCTTGCTGCTCTACATATTGCGATTCTTGTGCTCGAGCATTAGTAGTCCTCGAGCATACCCTCGTCTCACAATCTACGATTGTTGACCTTTTAGAACTCCTATGCAATTAGGACTCTAACTCAACCATATACTTGACTCCCGCAAGGATTTTATCCCACATATAATTATGGAATTTGACCAACTCCTTAACTATACAGGACTCCAACAGATAAGGACACCTAGCTAGTTCAGTCCCACTAGGAGAATGTCGCTTACTACTATAAATACAGAATCTTGAGCCATTATTCAGGTACATTTTCATTATTATCTAGTCTATAGCCTCACGCATATAATTCCCTTTCTAACTTAAGTATTGGAGGGGCGACGAGAACACACATCGTTAACTTTGTTTCAGGTACTGGAAGACTACGATCGTGCTTAATCCGAATCATCAAACTCGAAAAATATACAGGTACGATTTTTGGTAGTATCATTGGCGCCGTCTGTGAGAAACGCTATCAAAAGTCATGGTTAACACACAATCAGGTCTTCCTCCCCCAAGCTCATCTACTCCCATCCCTCATCCTGCCAAAGATCAATCGGGTCCTCATGAAGAATCCTTAGGAGTGCCCGCACCTCTGCCAGCGGTCATCACAATCGAAGCCTTTGAAGAGCAGCAGGTGGCCACACTCACGCAACTGTTAAGTCAAAGAAATTCACACTCGTCGCTAGCGCAGGCGGATTATGGCGATTTTAGGGCCGATGCTCGAGCACGGCCACCAAACCTCCTAAATGGCGGAGTAGGAACCTCGGGTATTCACAATATAGCCTCGGGCTCGAGATCGATCGCCATGGATTCCGGTGAAATTGCCCGAATCATTCAAGAAGGAATTATAGCTGGCCTGCAACAGAATGTTCGGGGGCCAATAGGTTTCACCCCTAACACTCCATTCACGCCAGACATATTGTCATATCCCTTACCTGACAGATTCAAATATCCTCGCATTAAAGAGTATGATGGGACGACCGACCCCATCAACCATCTCAATGTATACACTGATGTTGTCAACTTGAAAGTTGCGCCGGATCAGGTTATGTGCAAAGCCTTTCCACAAAAGCTAACTAATGCTGTTAGGGATTGGTTCTCGACATTGGAGCCCAATTCCACAGCCTCATTCTCAGATTTGGTTGATAAGTTCTCAGCCTTCTTTGCAAGTAGCAAGCGAATCAGGAAGACCGCGGCCTCTCTCATGCAACTTCGCCAGGGACCAACTGAATCCCTACGAGGATTTATGAGAAGGTTTAATAAGGAAAGGCTTCAGATACTCGACCTTCACATCATAGTAGCTGTCTCCGACCTCACTTACGCCGTAAGATGTAAAGCTTTCAAGATGTCTTTATCGAAGACCCCACCGTAGACAGTGACCGAGCTCCTCACCCAAGCTGAAAAATACATTAATATGGAGGAAACACTAAATCCAAGGAGACCTGGTTCTTCCCATGAAAAGATCGAGAACAAGAGGCAACATGATCCCGTCCCCCGGCATGAGGTTCCCCGGGATAAGCGTAGGAACGAGGCACCATCAGCACCTCTCACTCAATTGAACACCTCTAAGACAAACATTTTGATAGAGGTTAAGGATATGAAAGAATTAAAGTAGCCTTCAAGAATGAAGTTGCCCCCTGACACAAGAGATAGGAACAAGTATTGCGAATTTCACCGGAATCATGGGCATACCACAGAGGATTGTCATGCTTTACAGCGAGAAATTTAAGCCCTTATCAAAAGAGGATTTTTAAAGAATTACATTGGTCATGATAAACAACCAAGGAGTGATTGTGACAATCGAAAAGAGCCTGGGGCCGGAAGCAGTGCTCAACCCACTGCCAGAACCATTAATATTATCGTTGGGGGCATAGTATCTGGCGGAGACACAAGTAGTGGGCGAAAGCAGTATGCCCGCCAACATGCTCATACCCCAACAGAATCTCGTAATGAAGTCAAAGACATCACTTTTGGAGCAAGAGATTTGGAAGGAATATCATATCCTCATGACGATGCCTTGGTCGTCTCTGCTGTGTGGCTAACTTCAAAGTAAGGAGGATTCTGGTTGATAATGGGAGTGCAACAAACAAACTGTCGTATGAGGCTTTCACCAAAATGGGAATCTCTCCCAAACAGCTCAAAGCAGTAAAAACTCCCCTACAGGGATTTGTTGGTGGAGTCATTATCCCTGAAGGCATCGTCGAGCTCCTGCTTACATTAAGAACTGGTAGTACACAAGTGACAGAGATCACACCATTCCAAGTGGTTAATACCCCAATGGCATACAACGTCATTCTGGGAAGACCCCTACTGAATAAGATCCAGGCTATTGTGTCAACTTTCCACCTCGCCATGAAGTTTTCCACAGGTCATGGCATCGGAGTAGTTCGAGGAGACCAAACAGCGGCTAGACAGTGCTATGTTACTAGTATCTGAGGAATGAGTGCTGACGTCATGCAACTCGCAGACCTCGAGCTCGAGCCAAGGGGTAGATTGGCCCCTGTTGAGGAATTGGAAGTGGTCGAGCTCGAGCACGATAAAGTTGTCACGATTGGTCGGGATCTCAAGGCCAACCTCTAGGAGGAAGTCATCAGTTGTCTGTCCCGCAACATTGATGTTTTTGCATGGAAGGTGGAGGATATGCCAGGGATAGACCCAGAAGTAGCTGTCCATAAACTTAATATCAGCCCAGGGGCCAAACCTGTTAAGCAAAGGAAGAGACAGTTTGCGCCGGAAAGACGTGTGATCATTCCAGAAGAAGTCGGCAAATTGTTGGGAGCGGGGTTCATAAGGGAAGTCCAATACCCCGATTGGCTCGCTAATGTTGTTCTAGTGAAAAAGGCCAGTGGTAAATGGAGGGTCTGCATAGACTTCACAGATCTTAAAAAGGCGTGCCCAAAGGACAGCTACCCGCTACCAAGGATTGATAATCTTGTAGATAGCACATCCGGACATAAGCTGTACAGCTTCTTAGATGCATTCTCAGGGTATCATCAAATCATCATGGTCAAGGAAGACCAAGAGAAGACTTCATTCATGGCTAATTCAGCCATATATTGCTATAGGGTGATGCCATTTGGATTGAAAAATGCTGGGGCAACATATCAGAGGCTCATCAACAAAGTCTTCGTCAATCTGATAGGAAAGAACATTGAGGCCTATATGGACGATATGGTTTTGAAGAGTAAGAGTGTGGATGAACACATATCCGAACTAGAGGAGGTGTTCGTCACCCAACGAAAATATAAGATGAAGCTCAACCTGGAGAAGTGTGTATTCGGCGTAGCTTCAGGAAAGTTTCTGGGTTTTATGATCACTCATCGGGAGATTGAGGCCAACCCCGACAAGATTCAGGCTCTTACATCAATGGAATCACTAAGGACCAAGAAAGAGGTTCAAAAGTTGATAGGCAGGGTAGCTGCCTTAAACAGGTTCATGTCTCGAGCAGCTGACAGGTGCTTCCCCTTCTTCAAAGCCCTCAGGGGGGAATCATTGCTTTGAATGGAATGAGGAGTGAGAGAAGGCTTTTTAGGAGCTCAAGCAGACATTGGAATCTCCTCCTATCCTCACCAAACCGAGCTCAGGGATACTTTGTATGTGTACTTAGCCGTATCTCAGAATGCAGTGAGTGGTGTCT
>NC_036237.1:6081200-6085656 GCF_002742605.1 Olea europaea var. sylvestris
AATATGATCTACCTACAAAAAGTCTTGCCCCGTGCAAGCAATCAAAAAGCCTTGCCCCACGCAAGCAACTCAAGCCTTGCCCCGCGCAAGCAATTAAAAAGCCTTCCCCCGCGCAAGCAACTCAAGCCTTGCCTCACGCAAACAATCAAAAAGCCTTGTCCTGAGCAAGCACGTCAAGTAACATTCGCGATCACACAGCGCCCGATCAATGGTGTGAGAGATCTTATAAAAAGGCCATCACTGTCCTCGGGAATCGCGCTATTGGTCAATACAATTACGTTGTCATGGAGTCCTCGAGATAAACATGCATAATATGCTCAACGCATAGTGTTCAAAAATAATTTTACAAATTGAGTCCTTGAGATAAACATGCACAATATGCTCGAGCTCAACTCATAATGGCAAAAAATGATTTTACAAATTGAGTCCTCGAGATAACTTGTATACATGCCCGAGCTGAACTCATAATGATTTCATAGATTGAGTCCTTGAGATAACTTGTATACATGCCCGAGCTGAACTCATAATGATTTTACAAATTAAGTCCTCGAGATAACGTGTGTACATGCTCGAGCTCAACGCATAATTCAAAAATGATTTTATAAAATTCAGTCCTCAAGACTATTATTTATCGAGCATGACAAAAATAAATCTTTGTTGTCGGTGAATAAGTACGTCAAGGCTAGAACTTTACTTAGGCGTCGAGATATTAATACATCTTAGGCGTCGAGCTGTTTAATACATCTTAGGCGTCGAGTTATATAATTAGTCTAGGCGTCGAGCTATGGATTCTCTTAAAGTCGAGCTAGGTCACATCACTTAGCATAGTTCTCAAATGAACTTAAAGCTCGAGGCTCGAGCAAACATAAACATAGTAAGAAACGCAAGTCAAGCTCGGGAAGAACACATTGTTTCAAAAACTGATTAATCAAGTACAAGAGTTGAGTATCCAAAAACAGAAGAAAAACATAAACTAATCTAGGTCCTCGGCTCTTTCTCTCGAGGTCGTGCTTCCTTGCTCTTCCGCCATGTCCTCACCGTCAATATCGACCTCATGGTCCTCGATGGTTTTTTCAGACTCTGAAAGCTCGAGATCATCAGCAACCTCAGGGATGCTCTTTAAATCCTCGGGCTTTGCGTCAGGCTTCGACCTAAAAAATGCTCGAGCCTCTTTTAAAGCGTGGAAGTACGAGCCCATGGCGTACTCTCCCTTCAGCCCGTTGAACTCCTCGTACGTTTTGAAATCTTCGATTGCAATGCCTCGAGCTTCAGTCAGGAGAGTTTCGAAATCCCTCTTCAAATGCTCGATCTCAAGCTTTAAATCCTCGGCCTCGGCCTTGGCCGCTCCAGCGTCTTCCCGAGCTCTTTGAAAGTCGTTCTTCGCGTCATCAAGCTCCCTCTGGAGAAGGAAGCGCTCATCTTCCATGTTAGCTATCCTCTTCTCATGTGCTCGAGAAATATCCTCGAGCTCAGTAGTTTTCTGTGCCTCGTCTTTCCCCTTCAGAGAGAGGCCTCGGGCAATACTCAGAGTCTGCATCATATAAACCTAAGCTTAAACAATCACATCATATAAACCCATAAATTACACCAAGTAAGTTGAGCGAGCTTACCTTCAGCGTAAGGGATTCAAGAGCTTTCATGCCCTCGTCAAAGCTGAGGTCCTTTCGATATTTGTCCACGATGCTCGACACCTGATCTGACGAGTTACCTTCCATACTTTGGACGTATAGAACGTCCCACAGAACTGCTACGGGAAAACCCCCTTCATGTTGGCTTTTGGTATTGAGGCCACCATCCCTGTTGAAGTCAAGTTGCCCAGCCAAAGGAGGCTCGAGCCCGAAGATGCAGGGCGCACCACTGAACATCTCGACCTCTTAGAAGACGTTCGTGATCAGGCAACTTTAAGAATGGCCTCCTACCAAGATAAAATAGCAAAGTACTTCAATAAAAAAGTGAGGACGCGGAGATTCAGAGCCAGAGACCTTGTGTTAAGAAGGGTCGAAGCAGCAGGTCATGCCCCGAGCAAGCTAGGACCAGTTTGGTAAGGGCCCTTTGAAGTCATATGACAACTCCAAGGAGGCGCATATAGTTTAAGGGATACATCAGGAAAACCACTTCCAAGACATGGAATGCCGAGAATTTAAAGATATATTACAAGTAACTTGGTCTGCCAGTTATCAGTAGTTAGGCCTGCGCGTCAAGGTTCACATTTTCAATTCTCAAGCCTACGTGCCAAGTTTTATTTTTCAGTAGTCAGGTCTGCGTACCAAGGTTCACGTTTTTAGTCGTCAGGCCTGCGTGCCAAGTCTATTTTTAAAGTATAATAAGAATTAAGGTATTCGTCAAAATATGATCTACCTACAAAAAGTCTTGCCCCGTGCAAGCAATCAAAAAGCCTTGCCCCACGCAAGCAACTCAAGCCTTGCCCCACGCAAGCAATTAAAAAGCCTTCCCCCGCGCAAGCAACTCAAGCCTTGCCTCACGCAAACAATCAAAAAGCCTTGCCCTGAGCAAGCACGTCAAGTAACATTCGCGATCACACAGCGCCTGATCAATGGTGTGAGAGATCTTATAAAAAGGCCATCACTGTCCTTGGGAATCGCGCTATTGGTCAATACAATTACGTTGTCATGGAGTCCTCGAGATAAACATGCATAATATGCTCAACGCATAGTGTTCAAAAATAATTTTACAAATTGAGTCCTTGAGATAAACATGCACAATATGCTCGAGCTCAACTCATAATGGCAAAAAATGATTTTACAAATTGAGTCCTCGAGATAACTTGTATACATGCCCGAGCTGAACTCATAATGATTTCATAGATTGAGTCCTTGAGATAACTTGTATACATGCCCGAGCTGAACTCATAATGATTTTACAAATTAAGTCCTCGAGATAACGTGTGTACATGCTCGAGCTCAACGCATAATTCAAAAATGATTTTATAAAATTCAGTCCTCAAGAGTATTATTTATCGAGCATGACAAAAATAAATCTTTGTTGTCGGTGAATAAGTACGTCAAGGCTAGAACTTTACTTAGGCGTCGAGATATTAATACATCTTAGGCGTCGAGCTGTTTAATACATCTTAGGCGTCGAGTTATATAATTAGTCTAGGCGTCGAGCTATGGATTCTCTTAAAGTCGAGCTAGGTCACATCACTTAGCATAGTTCTCAAATGAACTTAAAGCTCGAGGCTCGAGCAAACATAAACATAGTAAGAAACGCAAGTCAAGCTCGGGAAGAACACATTGTTTCAAAAACTGATTAATCAAGTACAAGAGTTGAGTATCCAAAAACAGAAGAAAAACATAAACTAATCTAGGTCCTCGGCTCTTTCTCTCGAGGTCGTGCTTCCTTGCTCTTCCGCCATGTCCTCACCGTCAATATCGACCTCATGGTCCTCGATGGTTTTTTCAGACTCTGAAAGCTCGAGATCATCAGCAACCTCAGGGATGCTCTTTAAATCCTCGGGCTTTGCGTCAGGCTTCGACCTAAAAAATGCTCGAGCCTCTTTTAAAGCGTGGAAGTACGAGCCCATGGCGTACTCTCCCTTCAGCCCGTTGAACTCCTCGTACGTTTTGAAATCTTCGATTGCAATGCCTCGAGCTTCAGTCAGGAGAGTTTCGAAATCCCTCTTCAAATGCTCGATCTCAAGCTTTAAATCCTCGGCCTCGGCCTTGGCCGCTCCAGCGTCTTCCCGAGCTCTTTGAAAGTCGTTCTTCGCGTCATCAAGCTCCCTCTGGAGAAGGAAGCGCTCATCTTCCATGTTAGCTATCCTCTTCTCATGTGCTCGAGAAATATCCTCGAGCTCAGTAGTTTTCTGTGCCTCGTCTTTCCCCTTCAGAGAGAGGCCTCGGGCAATACTCAGAGTCTGCATCATATAAACCTAAGCTTAAACAATCACATCATATAAACCCATAAATTACACCAAGTAAGTTGAGCGAGCTTACCTTCAGCGTAAGGGATTCAAGAGCTTTCATGCCCTCGTCAAAGCTGAGGTCCTTTCGATATTTGTCCACGATGCTCGACACCAGGAGACACCAATCAGGATCTTGATTTTGGAATGAAGGCATTGAAGGGACCTCATCCTCTAGGTCAACAACTTCGGGGGTACTCCTTGACCGAGGACGTGACCGAGGAGGGGAAGTTGGAGTTTCATGAGCCTGTATGGTCGGGGATTGTCCCCGGGCAGAAGGTTCGCCTGGCCCACTCCAAATATTCTCGGGCCCTGAATCACCAGCTCTCTTCTTCCTTCTCTTTTGACCTGGAGCTCGAGCTTGAGGGGCCTTCGACTTTTTGTTCACGGCCTGTTTGAGGGCTGAAGGATCGAAAGTCATCTCTGCAAAAACAAGTCATTGACATGAGCACAATTATACATTCAAAGATAGATCGATGAGGAAGAAGGCAAAAAGATGATCCCTACCCTCAGTGCCTTTCACATCCGCAAGAT
>NC_036237.1:6086140-6088714 GCF_002742605.1 Olea europaea var. sylvestris
GATCGAGCCCCCTATGTCCTCGGTCGAGGAGGAGGAGGAGGAGGACGAAGACTCACTACTACTACTACTATTACTACTACTACTAAACATCCTGACCTAGGTAAAAAAGTGCCTAAAGAATAACTTAAGAACTCGAGGTCTTACCTTAAAGTCGACGCCTAAAAACTCAAAGTTCTGATCCCGACGATTAGCAAGAAAAGTTTATTGAGAGTAAAAAGTGAAAAATGAAATGTAGAGAGGGTATTTATAGGCAACAGGAGCGGGTAGTCCAAAAGTCACTACCTCGATCGTTAGATCTGGCCACGTGTCCTACATCCATCCCTACCATTTTTATCTCCTTTTCTTATTTAGGGCTTACCTCAGTACACGTCAACCCATCTGAACACCTGTCTTCAAAAACTTCCTCGAGCTAAAACACCCGAGCTTTTGTTTCAAGCCTCTTTGCATCATATCCTCGAGCGAAGACTTTGAGCATATGTGCCGGAGGCCAATGATACTGACATTCCGGACCACCATATTAACTCGAGGATTACGCTATCCTTTTTATGATATACATGAATGCTCAATCATTTTATCCCGACCACAAATCTTGGATAAACTCGCAAATTCCACATATGGAGTGCTCGAGCATATGCTCAGCCCGAGGGTTATTCTCGAGCACTCACTGTCTTGCTGCTTTACATACTGCGATTCTTGTGCTCGAGCATACACTCCCATCACAACCTACGATTGTTGACTTTTTAGAACTCCTATGCAATTAGGACTCTAACTCAACCATATACTTGACCCCCTCAAGGATTCTATCCCACATATAATTATGGGATTTGACCAACTCCTTAACTATATAGGACTCCAATAGATAAGGACACCTAGCTAGTTGAGTCCCACTATGAGAAAGTCGCTTACTACTATAAATACAGAACCTTGAGCCATTATTCAGGTACGTTTTCATTATTCTCCAGTCTGTAGCCTCACGCATATAATTCCCTTTCTGACTTAACAATCGGAGGGGCGACGAGAATACACCTCGTTGCCTTTGTTTCAGGTACTGGAAGACTACGATCGTGCTCAATCCGAATCATCAAGCTCGGGAAATAGACAGGTACAATTTTTGGTAGCATCAGAAACCAACATCAATCTCTACAAATAGAACCTTCTTCACTTAATACATAAATAAAATGATGCTTGAAAAATTAGGTATAATTCTGAATTGATTGACACTTTAAAACAAATATGACCCAAAGGTTACCAAATATCACCCGTTATATTGCTATTCGAGAATATAACTTGGAGCTTTTAATCTTCCTAATGACAAACTCATTATCTTTATTGCTTCGACGTTCCCCACCCCCTCGATAATTTCCTCAAATTTATTTCAAGCACTACTCATATTTCTAAAATTCTAAACCCTTGTTTGATACAACTAAAAAATCTCATTAAATTTAGACAAAGTCCACAATTAGTTTTACTCATATATTTTGTAAGATTCACAACTTTCAACCACACATATCATCAACTTTTATCAAAATTCACTAAAAGTTTTGATTTCTATCTAAACCAAATATGGCTAAATCTACTAGCATCGCTAATCAAACACTAATTCACTTTTAAAATTTCAATTTTTAATTTGTACTGCGTGGAATCCTATTAATCAAAAGGAAAATATTTTGATTGATATGTGATATTGTCAAGTTGGATACTCGAGGGCTGACATGTCTCGACGACTATTATCTCGAGGACATTCTGAATCTTATAATTCCATTATGAGGTATAGTCCCCGGGGTTTATATGGTCTTCGGGGTGTTTATCCCGAGGACTCTACTCCATCTTCTAAAGCCCACAAGTCCTCGAGGTTAAGTACTCAAGCACTATCCTTCCAGTCAAACTTTTCACCTGAGCCCTTAATAAGTCTTACCTTCTGAGGATTTCAATGTGATTCAAACATCTCAACCCAGGACTCCTACGTCCACAAGAACTCTATGTCAACAATAATATTATTGGTCATGCAATTATATTACAAATAATATACTTCTCTCAGGCAGGACTCTATTAGATAAGAACGTCCAACTTATTTAATCCTACTAGGAGTACACTACCTACCGCTATAAATACAGGAGCCAGGTCCATTATTTAGGTACGTTCTACATACTCAATTACCAGCATATATTCATCCTTGAATTCCTTTTCTGATTTAAGTATCGGAGGGGCACGAGCACACACCTCGTTGTCTTTGTTTTAGGCATTTGAAAGGCTTTGTTCGTGTCCATCTTCAGTCATCATCCTCGGGATCCACCAGTTACAATTTTTGATAGCATCAATATGCATTTTTTAACGAACCTCACCAACGATCTTAAAATCCCATGTGTTCCATCACAGCTAAAATGAAGTCTCTCTCTACTTTTTCATAGATTTTATACATATCAAACTTCAGAGTCATACATTCAAGTTTGTTGTTACTTTACTGTTAATGTCTAATGATAATACGCGATTAAACATTTTGATAAAATAAAATAAAATCAAGATGTGACAAATTAAACTATAGATCGGCTCATTGGAGATGCTCTTTATCCAAAC
>NC_036237.1:6103551-6105921 GCF_002742605.1 Olea europaea var. sylvestris
GGAGTGTATCCCGAGGACTCAATCTATACCCCACCTCATTTCTCTTCTTCGGTCCTCGAGGTCATCTAAGTCCTCGAGATACCGTGAGGACACATTTACATTCCCTCAATGTCCTCGAGAATAGTCCTCGAGACATACACCACCAACATACCTCCTAAGACCTGGGTACCTAACTAACAAACCTAAACACCCAAGGATTCTACATCAACCCTAACACCACTTGTCAAACAATTCCATTACAAGTAGGACATTCTTTATAATAGAAATTCCCTTGGATAAAAACATCCAACCAACACAATCCTACTAGGAGTACACTACCTACTTTTATAAAAGCAGAACCTTGGGCCATTATTCAGGTACGTTTGACATTGTTCTTCAGCACATAGCCTCACGCATATATTTCCCTTTCTGACTTAAGCATCGGAGGGGCGACGAGAACACACCTCGTTGCCTTTGTTTCAGGTATCGGAAGATCACGTTCGTGCTCCTCACCAGTCATCAAGCTCGGAAAATCTACAGGTACGATTTTTGGTAGCATCAGTAGAGAATCACTTTTGTCCACAAGGTGTTGAATGCCAACGGAAATCATCCTAAAAGCATTATTCTTTTAGGATATGCAACCCAAAAAAATAAAAAATTATTCTATTAAATAACTGAGTTTTTTATACACATGTTACATATGTAGATCAACTGATCCGATGGTAAATTTATTGAATGTACGATAAAATAATTTAGAGTATACGTTTCCAGAAAAGTAGGACTTGACTAGGTAGATACACATGTTTTTCATTTGTTGACTTGGAAAATCATGTGTATCCATTGTGCCATCACAAAACCCTACTCAGTTTGCAAGATTGTACGAAGCTCAGTCACAGATCAGTGCGATGGAGAGATTAGAGGAAATTTGATTGTAAAGGTTGTGTAGATTTCATGATATTTTTCTACCTTTCCTTTCGACATTATATTTATGATAAACCGTGTAATGGAGTTAGATTGCGAAACAACGTGGTGGAAATTTGAAGATGGAATAACTATTAGAAGAGGAGAAAATAATATTTAAGTTAATACTTTATTGAATAAAGCAGGTTGTACAGAGTCAATTCTATTATTGGCACCCCTATAGGTGGGACAATCATGTTACAAGTACAAAAAATTTTAACAGCTTACAGACAACACATGATGTAATATTATTGAAAGATGGGATAAAAGAAAAAAAACGGCCCAATTACATTTTGTCATATCAGCATCGATGCACATTCTAATAAATTTTTCCTATACTTAGAGCTTTATTTGTAAGTGGGGGCCTATATTCTTCAAGGAGTTGAGATTTGCTATATATCCAATTATAAATTGAACTCTTCCCCAGGTACATGAATAAGCAAGTGCATTAATGTATGCATGAATAATCCCAGAGGGCATGAATGAACTTAACTAAATAAATAGCTGAAGTTTATATTTTCAACACCTATTTAAACTTTATTTACTGTAACTCTAAACAAACTTTCAAAATGCATCAAGTGACCCCTTCCACATCTAAGCTGTAAATTCATTCATGGCCGGGCCTGCTATTTAAGTTGATAAAACTACTTCGGTTGAACCAAGCATAGGATGTGGTGGAGCCAAGATTTTCAAATAGGGATGGAGGGACAAAAAATGTTGAAGGGACAAAACAGTTGCTCAAAATAAAATTTGAAGTGCAGTTTCACAAATGATTTAGGGGTTGAGCCTGTTGACGTTATCCGGGTTCCTTCCAAGCCTAAAGTAATGTGAAATTTATACGTGGAGGCATCAGAAGAAGGCTCGTGAAGTAGCCTTCTTCCTTGCCATGTACTTCTATTTCTTTGGGAACTGGAGGACACAAGCCTTGTTTACAGAGCTTTCGAGCCGGTCAATTTCAGGATGATCACTTGGAAGAATCAAGAAAGGAAACAGAAAACGTCTTTTTTCAAGTGGTGGAATTTTGCACTCTGTTGTGGAGCGTTGCTTGGTGTGACATTCATAGTTTATGTGCAAGATTATGGAAGTTGGGGGTGTTGCAGATCTTACACTTAGTATAAGAGCAACATTAAGAGACTTTTAAAAAATCAAATACTCTTTAATTTAAAGAATTTAACCTTTAAATTAGGTTCCAAATTAAGTTGGAGTAATGTTATTGAATATCATTTTTACTTACATCGGTTTAGGTGGTATAGCTCGTGTCATTAAACTATAGGTTCAATTAAATACAAGAATTTATGACAAATATTTTATTATGACCTATCACATGTTGACACCTAAACAAGTGCTCTATCATCACTGATGCTAGATAGCATTATTCTTTATTTTAATATTTTGAAATAGAGGGTGAAATTCTCTCTATTTGTATTTTAT
>NC_036237.1:6106963-6137792 GCF_002742605.1 Olea europaea var. sylvestris
TATTCATCAAAGTTTTTCTTATCTAACACTTGAGTTTCAATTATTGCTATTTAGTAAAGTATTAGCCAACTTTTCTTATTGCATTCAACTCCAAATATATCATTCATTACAAGAGAAGCCTCTATTTGTAAACTCTTTATTTTCAAATTTGTGGGTTGGGTTGAGGTCCCGAAAATCTTAACATTGTAAAAGGATCAGTGCTCCTTAGTTGTAAGTCAGTGGAAGCGTTGTAAAATGGTTGGATTGCACCGTAAGTCAATCAATATAGTGAAAAGGTCTTGCACGTGACGGAGAGTTTGATAACGGTAGACGTAGATAATTACATTGGATCAAACTTCCATATCATATCATTTGACTTCTCTTCCCTTTTACTTATCTTTGCTTTTATTTATTACTTGTGGTTTCATCTTAGTCTTAGCTTTTTCTTTTTCTTTTTTGCATATTTATAAATATTTGATTAATTGCTACATTTAAGTGAGTATTAGTTGTGTAATTAGAATTATTTTTCGAAAAAATTGCAATAATCAATTCACCCTCTTTTGGTTAGCTAGTCTTGAGCTTTCAGTGATATGGATGATTGGGCATCTACCTCATGAGATTAGGCCTATTTTTTGGGTCAATGGATACGTGGTTGGCCTTTAGTTTTTCATGATGGGTGGAACCTACATAGAGTAGGGAAAATTGCAGCAACAATTTTTACTCTTTTCATTTTTTGCAGACTTTACTCTTAATATTCATTTTTGTACCAGCGAAGGTTTCTAACATTTCATAAATATGCATATGAGGTCCATCTGGATGGAAACCGTTCAAAACACCGTCAATTGATCGAGAAAATTCCTTGAACTGTCTATTATTGCGACGATTATATTGGATGTTGATACATTTTTGGACAGTATTTTAGATGATTTTATTGAATTTTGATTCCTTAATTTTCTCAGTCAATTGATGGTGTTTTGGTCAATTTTCATCCAGATGGACCTCAATTGCATATTTATGAAATGTTAGGAACCTCCGCTAACATAAAATGAAGGTTAAAGTAAAGTTTGCAAAAATGAAAATGTTAGGGACTGCTGCTGCAATTTTCCCTAAAAAGCATAAAAAGTTAGTTCACTCCATCTCCAAGAAAACGTTTGACAAATTGGGTTTCCCCATCAAGAGTTGTGTTCGTACAATTTATTCTTGGTAGTTGGCATAGTTTTTGAATGAAATAATTGTCTTCCCTCTACTCTGAAAGTTCTTCGTCTTAAATCTGATGATAATGAATAACAGATATTAATGGTGTAGATCCCTTAATAAAGCTGCGATAGTGGAAAGTAACAATAATCAAGCAGCAGAAGGGATGAAAACCCACAGAGACTGGCCACAGTGATCAAGGTAGAGGACACGAAACTCCTATTTGGTTAAGTTCATTAATATTTGAAATACGTATAGCACAAACCTCAACATTCTTCACTAAACAAAGCATCAAATGAACAGAAAGATAGGCCATAATTTTGAAATCCCACCAACCTGTATATCATCTCTGACAGTAATTGGGACGATATTTACAAGGGTGGAGCCATGAGGGACGAGTTTTTTCTTTATTTTTTGTTAATATACTGGAATATTACATTAAAAAAAAATTACCAAAATTTTTTTACCCTCTTAAAACAATTGGGCCTAGGGACAGGTTTTGGCTCCCTCTGCCCCCATGATCATTTCAACCATTATTTATAGGGGTACTTACAAAAATACCTCTAAAATTAAAGATCTTTTAAAAAATTATATAAAAGGTATTTTGAAATTTGAAAAATACTTTGTAAAATGAAGTGTGTATTAATACAATGGCACTTTTTTTTCTAAAATTAAGTGTCACTTAATACAATGGCGCTTTTTAAAATTAATTGTCACTTTTAGTAAAAAGAGGTGTTTGTAATTCAAAAAAGTCACAGAAATTAGACAAAAAGTAACAAACAATAAAAAGAAGTGACAAATACTCAAAAAAAGAAATTCAAAAAAGTAACAAACGCTCCAAAAAGTGACAAACACCAAAGGAAGTAACAGAAATTCTATAAAATAAAAAATAAAAAGTGAAACAACAAAAAAGTGACAAAAATTCTAAAAAGTGACATACACTCAAAGCAAAGTGACAAAAATTTGAAAAAAGTGTCACTAAAAAGTGACGCATAGCCTTCCCACTTTAGAAAATGGTTAAACATTTACCACACCAAAATAGCTCCAATTGAACAAGTTTTTACAAGAAAATAAAAAAATCAGTTAACTTTATCTCTACATGATGTTTTCATTTCAAGTTTTACTAGAGAATGATGCATCACTCCATTTCGAACACTGATTAGAGCAGTAGGGCAACAACATTAGTAATCATACAAGAGAGAAAATTTAATTTATCTAAGCAGCCTTAGATTAGGAAAACTTTTAACAATAAACATTAAAGATACATGAAAGAGGCAATTTTTTCTAAAAAAGTCAAGGTTTTATCGTGTACTACGACACTATAATATAATGAAAAATGACATCCCATCCCATCAAGAAAATAATTAGTATGCCGCCCTTTAGACTGAAGCTCTAAGAGAAAGGGAGAAAACATGCTATTCATCCTCTCATACCAATCCTGCAAGAATTCAAGCACCTTTTGCCAAATGATTGATGAACACAATAAATTACTATGTGACATACTTCTTAGGGCAAAAGTAACCAATATAAAATGATAATGCAAACAATTTGAGAGCATAATCAAATATTGCATAATAATATGTTGCTAAAAAAAATATTGACAAAAAGGTAACCATGATCCAAGTGCCCACAGTCAATTCCAGACTATTATATGGTATTGCAGTAAATACGTAAAATGTACCTAAAAACTAAACAAGAAACCACAATAATCCACATCTTGCACAAGGTTTGGCACCAAGAGAAGGCATCCCATTGCAATCCCTTCTTTGCTTGACAAAGAGGCCAATCACACAAAAATCATGCATAGAACTGATAGAAGGCAGCATACAGAAACATCAGATATTATATAACCCTATGATTTAGCTTCAAGAAACTTGTTCGAGAACGCAATTTTTGTTATCTAGTTTTTATTCAATTCACGTGTTACATCTCGTCTGGCAAAAGCTCCAGAGAATCCTATATGGTAGGTGAACTTGGACTTGCACTCCACATTACTCTACCAAGAGGCAGTTTGGCCAAACCCCTGTGAAGAGGTCAAACCTATATGTAATCCATTTGCCTGAGTCGACCCTATTTGAAGAATCGAACCCTCATGACAAGGCGAGGTTGTTAGGGGTCTAGTAGGAGATCTTTTATGCAATTCTTAATATGTGATTGATTTGACAACTCACTTCTACTATCGCCCTATCTAGCCAATCAATTCAAGTCTAAGCTATGTGTCAAGTTTATGGGCAACAAATAATATTAGCATTGAATATTTATGATTGATTGATATCTTTAACAAGAGGCCTTAGCAGCGTGGATGAGGCCACGTATACTTCCATCCTACGGTTGGTATTCATTTTATTCTACTATAAAAGTTCACCCAATTTACCATTTCAAAAATAATGCAAGTTTAAACTTTGAAATTTTAACTTTGTTATCCTTACTATTATTATTAGATATTCTCCCCAAAGTCGACCCTTCTTTTTATGTTCGAGGCTCCCTTCTAAAGCACCTCCCACGTTCATATACTTACTATTTCAACTAACTTGATCGTTGGAATACTCGCAGCGAACTCTACCACTAACAAAAAGAAGTCGGATGTAGCTAACGGTTTGTCTAAGTGTGTAATAATCAAACTTATGTGGACATGGGAGGCTTTGGAATATGTTGGCTACATTGGAGGCACAAAAATCGAGGTCAATATTGTGTTTTCAAAATAAAAAAGAAACATTTATAAAACTGATTTTGAAGTATCAGTCTACTTAGAAAAAATACGCATCAAAATAAATATAACATGAAAAGATTTATTTATGTACGAACTTCAGTGTCATACTATTTTCATCAATAAATGTGAAGTGATGGGACCAATAAGAGGAAATTTTCCACTGATCTCTTCATCAATAAAATTCGGAATTACAATCACGGAAGCTTCTGATTTCGTGGTTTTTGATTTAGGATTTTTTGGGATCCTAGGTTCAGTGGTTGAAGTGATTCGTGGGTGAGAGTTTCTAAGGAAAAATTTTGGAGTTTTCTACGAGTTGGATGATTTTGATATAATTTGAGGGTTTTGATTTGGGGTTTAAGGCTTTGGCGTACTTTGAATGTATTATCTACTGGTTAAAAAATTTAGCCTCGCTTGGCCCCATTAAATTAAATTTTATTTTTCTCTTTCTTATTTTCAACTACACAATCTTTCATAAAATAATATTACACGTAAACTCAAAATTTTTATTTTTTTCAACGACACATTCGCCAAAACAAATACTCTTCCACCATTAAAATTTGAAATAATGAAGGCCAAACGAGAGCGTAATTAGTTGTAAGTGTAATATTCTAATTTTATTTTTATTTTTGGAGCGTAATGAGCCTAATTTCCTATTACTATTTATATTTACGCAAGCATTTATGCTTTTCATATAGGTGATCGAACGTATAGCATTCCTAATTTCCAAGGGGCAAGGGAACTACTCGATATATATATTATTTTATTTTTCTTTTCTTTTTTTTAATAACTCAAGTGTTCATGTTTCGCCTAACTAATCTTGAGGAGTAATGGCCCTCTGGCCTTCTCCTCTGGTTTGCCACCCAAGTAATTCGGATGCGGTTACAACTTATACATATTTGGACCGAACATTCGGGATGCGATTCTCCTCACTGTAAGCCTCCCTTTATGACGTGTGGACAGGACCCCCGGAGGGACTACAAAGCGTACCATAACTTTGCCTCAACAGGATAACTGCCTTCCAATATAAATGTTTCCTTCCAACTGTCGTGGAGATTCGAACCTTCGATGCTCTGTATAGAACCATCCTGGTTTACTACTGCGCCATGCCTGTGGGGCAGGGAACTACTCGATATTACTCATATTTTTTCTTGAGGATAGAATATTCAACGCTGTTAAGTTGACTAGTCGTTTTTGTAGAATTATTTGGTGTTTCAACAAAGACCAAAGGAAGGCCCCGACTGCGAACTCTCTCTTGTAGGCTAAATCACCATTTACGGATAAGCCATAATTTGCCAAAACTCGGTCCAGCTTCCATCCGGGCATTCCTCATAGTCCTTTCGAGTGTATTTAGGGTAGTGTAGGGGCACTTGAAAGAAACCACCAATCGTTTTCCTCGCTCCCCATTAATGGTTTTCTATTTTCTTAATATGTTCGTTGTATTAATTAAGCCCCCATTTGGTATTACTTTTTCATTCCAAAAAAATTGATTTTTTGACAATTATTTCACTATTTCAACCGTCATTTTTTATTTTTTCACTCACAAGTGACCCTCACTTTTATCTTTAACAGTCAAAAAATAAATTCTCATAATCACTATCGAACGGACCGTAAGTTACGTTTCCCTTTTATATATGAGTTAATGGAGAGGCTCTACAATTAGGGTTGGACAAAACTCTCAAATAGAATTGGACTCGAATCGAACTGAACAGTACCGAGTGGTTCTTCTTAAATTAAATACTCAAACGAGTATTTGAATTGACGGTTCGATTCGATTCTTAATTCTAAATGAAGAATCGAATCTCCCTAATTTTTAAAATTTTTAATCTTAAATAAGTGAAAATATTTTATTTTTTTAAAATAAACTTGCTAACTAATTAGCCCAGACCCAAAATATATATTCCTATTTTTAATTTTCAACAAAATCAAACTTAATCAAATGACCTAAGTTTTACCATAATCCCTTATTCTATCGTTTCTGCCATTTTAGAGAATCAAATTGAAAGTTCGACTGCACCTCTCTTTATTATTGTAAGCTCACTATCTCTTTATCTTGTGATTTTAATAGTAAAATCTATAAAGAACTTAACAAAGAGATGCGCAAAAGATATTATAGGATTGAACTACGTTATTTTGTAAAACTTATAATTGACATATCATAGTTGAATTAATATAGCATTATAAATATAAAAAAAATTAATTATTGTACGAAACTTGGGAATCAAATAGAACTGAAAACCAAACCAAATGAAATTGAACCCAAATAGTTTCATAACTAAATTTGGATTCGACGATTTCACTTACTAAATATCCGAAAACTTGATTCAATTATCTTCAGAATCGAACCAACCATATCCAACCCTATCTACATCCATACATGTTAAGCCCTGTTTGAACCTCATTATCAAAAAAATTATTTTTTTAAACTTATTTTCAACTAAACATTCTCCAAATAAAATAAATTTACACTTAAACTCAACCCAAAAATATTTTCCATTTTTTAACCACACAATCTCAAATAAACAAATAAATAAAATAATTATTGCAAAATCTATTTTTCCCAAAAATGAAACTCAAACATAGAAAATAATTAGGAAGAGATGAAGTTTGAACAAAATAGAAAATAATCCCTCTGCAATAAAAATAAATAAATAAAATGATTAAAAATGGAAGTAGAAAAATTCCCTTCTCTTTTCCAATAATTTAAACCTTAATTTTTTTTTCCTTTTTTTTTGGTTTAGTTTTAGATCTAACGAAGTCGTTAGTAACATAATGTTCTCGATTGAAGAAAGATTCGGATTTTCCACATTCCTTACTCGTATATGTTTCAATCTCTTCCACACCATTTTGTTTTGATTAAAATTTATATCTCCTTATTTGTTTCTCATTCTTCTAAAAATTCATTTTTAACCACACATTTTTTAATAAAATAATATTACACGCAAATTCAAAATTTTTCTTTAATTTTTAACTATGCATTCTCTATTAATTTACTATTCAAAATACATTAATTCCCAAAATGAGGGTAGTTTGACGTAAACTACTACCTTATTATCAATGAAGCCAAAAGATTACAAATTAATCTCGTTGACTTCCATAGTCGGCAATTTCTTTCCTGCTCTTAACAAAAACAAGGATGTGTGATTTATGTTGGGATCTGTGATCAGTACTAGAAGTAAGCAAGTTTCAGAATTTATAAATGACATCAAAAAAATTTAAGGTGCATTTTCAAGTTGTTTTCAGCTTGCAAAACATCAAAATTTTGTTTGATCTGATATTTAAAAATATATATATATATATATTTTTTGAAAATAAACTTATAAAATTGAAAGGGTGGCACAATGATGCAACAACCCCTCATTGACTTAATGTGTTGACCGGTTGAATTTTGTTAAATCTGTTAAAAATTCTTCCTGGAAGAAAAACTTGTTTCTATTTTTTTAAACCGCATTTGGACCTTTAAATGGACAGCTGAGATGATGCCATGTGTTAACCCTCAACCGTAAGATGGCTGACCATTGGTGACTCTTACATAAGGCTCCTCTAGGGTTTCACGTGCGAGATTCAATTTTCATTCTTCCAAATTGTTCTCTCTTTTTGGCTGCGAGACTTCTTCGTCTTCTCTCTGAAAAATTCAAAACCCTTGTTTGATTTTTTCTAACTCAAAATAGTGTTATCTTGGGTGATTTCTACTACTAGAGGTTTGTGTTCTTGTGTGAACTTTTGATTTTGAGGGAAGGATGTGCTCTTTACTATGATCTTGTGTGGTTACGGTCTGAGTGCCAAAAATCCTTATTTCGATCGTGTGCTCCTGGAGACGGAAGCACTCGTGATTCTTCCAAAGGCACGAAGTTCTGTGGATTTTGGATGCCTTTTGCCTTACGGCAAACAACAAAAATCGATCTTTAATTTCTGTCCAATTTATTACTTCAGTTTTTAATACGTGTTTTTTTTTTGGTAGCTTGTTATAATAATTGCCTAATTTGTTGAACCTCCTCTTTACAGTGGTATCAGAGCTCTTGAACGGAGGTTCTTGAATCTATTCGTGTAGATCTAAAAATGTGACACTCAATTTTAGCTAACATTCGTTATTTCTTGAAACTCTAATGAAGGGATCTGGTGAGATTGTTCTGTTTTTCGATTAATATTTCAGATTAAATTGTATATACACTTAAGTTTGCTGCAACTGTGAGTAAAATCCTTGATTTGCGACTGAATGGGTAATTCCTTTGTCCAAAAACCCTTAGGTTGTCTGGAATCTGAGGGTTACCTTGACTTAAGCCAAAGGTCTTGATATTGATATGCTGTTGTGATACTTATTAGTGTATAACCTTGGTTCTTGCTACTTAAATGTGATTTGCGTTGTGAAAAACACGATGTGACTCCAAGACTTTGAATAATTCCTGTGAAATAACTGAAGTTCCTTACAACTTGTGATTACTGTATATTCATGTCCCTTGTGTGGTGATACTTGAATTGATTTTAAGTTGTAAGTATTTGTGAAGTGTCTACCTGATCTGCATATAGTGAGTTCGCATTCAAATTTTTCAAAAACAATAAGAAATACAAAATTTGAATTAGATATTTTTAATGGTAAAGGAGACTTCAGTCTCTGACGCTAGAAAATGAGAGCAATTTTGTTACAACAAAAATGTGCTAAAACTATTGATGAAATATGGCCTGATGATTTAGAAGAGACCAAGATAATTGAACTTGATGAAACTGCCTGAAATTCAATTTTGCTGCATTTATCTGACAATGTACTTAGAGAAATTGGTAAGACTACGACTGCTGCTGAGTTGTGGAAAAAGTTGAAAGATACGTGCTTGAACAGATCTATGCCTAATAAAGTGTATCTTCTGAAACAGTTCTTTGGTTTTAAACTTGATCCATCACTTGATCTTGAGGCTAATATTGATAGATTTAATAGATTATCACATGACCTAGCCGACTGTGATGAGAATCTCTCAAAAGATCAGTTGGCTGTGGTCTTGCTAAATTCAATTGGTGATAAGTATAAAGATGTTAAAAGTGCAATTGAATATGGGAGGGAAACTCTAACCACTGATGTGATCATTAACACTTTAAGCAATAAGGAGTTAGAGTTAAAGTCTGACAGGAGAGAATCTATCAATGGGGAGAACTTGATGGCTAAGACTAAGTCTAATCCTAAGACTGTGAACTTTAACAAAAAACCTAGACACAAGAAAAAGGCAAATCGTAATGATAGAATGAAAATGAAGACTAAAGTAAAGAAGTGTTTCTGTTGTCTTAGTGAGGGTCATTTTATCAAAAGTTGTCCCAAAAGACTTAGTGATTTGAAAAATAAAGATGATGGTGGTGCAGCCTTAGCCTACAATAATGAGACCTTAATTGATGAAGTTTACGTGGCTGTAAGCTGTCCACCTTGTCAAGAGTAGATTCTTGACTCGGGCTGCACCTACCATATGTGTCCAAATAAATAATGGTTCATTGAGTTTGAAAATGTAATTGGTGGTAAGGTTTTAATGGGTAATTACATGACATGTCAGGTTAAAAGAATAGGAAAAATCACTTTGAAAGTAAAATGAAATAATAAACTGGTCTTGGAAAAGACTAGATATGTTCTTGATTTACAAAGAAATCTTATTTCCTTAGAGGTTCTAGATAACCTAAACTATGACATATTGATTAACAAGGGATACATTAAAATCTTAAGGTGTTCACAAGTAATTGTTGAAGCCCCAAAGAGACATGTCCTATATATTTTACAAACTGAAAATTCTTTAGAATCTACATCGGCAGTAATCTCAGTCCAAAATGATAAGTCACAAATATGACATAAAAGATTGGACCATATTAGTGACAAAAGGGCTACAGATTTTGAAAAATCAGGGTGCCTTTAGAAAGGATAACATAGGAAAACTTAATTTTTGTGACTATTGCATTCTTGAAAAACATAACAGATGACCTTTCTTGCCCGTAATGCATAAATCTATGTCTATACTTGAATATTTGCATGCTGATATTTGGGGACCAGCTTCTATAACAAGTCATACTGGTTTTAAATATTTCCTATCAATTATTGATGATTTTCTAGAAAAAATTGGACTTTTCTTTTAAAATCAAAGTCTGATACTTTTGGTGTTTTCAAGGACTGGAAAACTTTGATTGAGAACCAAACTGACAAAAATATTAAGGTCTTAAGAATTGATAATGGTTTGGAATTCTACAATCTTGAATTTGATGAGTTGTACAAATTTTCTGGTATATTAAGACATCGAATAGTACCACAACAAAATGGTTTGGCCGAAAGAATTAATAGAACAATTCTTGAAAAAATGAGATGTATGCTTTTAAGTGCAGGCTTGCCTAAGATTTTTTGGGAGGAAGCTATTAAAACTGCTAGTTATCTGATTAATAGAAGCCCTTCTAGTGCTATACACTTTAAAGAGATTTGGAGTGGAAAACTAGTTGACTTTAGTAACTTGAGGGTATTTGGTTGTGCAGCCTTTGCACACCAATCTGAAGGAAAATTAGAATCTAGGGCCCTTAAATGTGTATTCTTGGGTTATGATGAAGGGGTATAGGCTATGGGTAAGGGAAAACAAAGGCTATAAGATCATAATCAGTAGAAATGTAGTGTTTAATGAAGATGATCTTCCCTGCCTTAAGTCTGAAAATAAAATAGAGCCCTTAAGTCAGGGTGAAAGTGTGGAAAAAGGGGTTGAAATTGAGGTGGAGCAATTTGATGATGAAAATCATCAGAATGTTATACAACCTGATGAGAGAAATGAGGAGATACCTGGTAATGGTGTTCCTAATGATGAATCTGAAGCTAAATTAGAAACTGATCGGCCTTTAGACAATTATCAACTTACTAGAGATAGGCAAAAAAGACAAATAAGGCCTCCTGTTAGGTTTGATGAAGATGTATCTTTGCTATCTCATCAAAGTATGGTTGCAAATGAGCCCGAGTCCTTTGAGGAAGCCATAAATAGTAAAGATTCTAAAGAATGGCTTGTAGCAATGCAAGATGAAATGCAATCACTTAAAAAGAATAGAACTTGAATTTTGGTAAAAAGACCAGACGGAAAAAGGGTGTTGACTGTAAATGGATTTTCAAAATTAAAAGAGGTGAACAAAGTGAAAATGATATAAGATTCAAAGCTAGACTAGTGGTTAAGGGTTTTACCCAAAAAGAAGGAGTAGATTTCAATGAAATCTTTTCACCCGTTGTAAAATTTACTATTGTTAAGGTTATTTTGGCCTTAGCTACATAGTTTAATTGGGAGCTAGATCAATTAGATGTGAAAATAGTTTTTTTAAATAGTGATCTAGACAAAACCATTTACATGAAACAACCCAAAGGATTTGAGGTAAATCAGAAATCTGACTTAGTTTGCCTTCTTAAAAAATCCCTATCTGGCTTAAAACAAGTTCCAAGGCAATGGTATAAAAATTTGACAATTTTGTACTTGGAGGAGGTTTTAAGAGAAAATCCCTATTTGGCTTAAAACAAGTTCCAAGGCAATGGTATAAAAAATTTGACAATTTTGTACTTGGAGGTGGTTTTAAGAGAAGCAACTTCGATACTCGCTTGTATTGTAAAGGAAATGGTGAAGAAAATTTCCTTTATCTACTCTTTTATGTGGAAGACATTCTATTGGAAAGTCATGACATAAAAGAGATAGAAGATATCAAAAATAAACTAAAATCAGAATTTGAAATGAAGAACTTAGGTCCAGTAAGAAAGATTTTAGGTATTGAAGTTAAAAGAAATAGGAGAAAAGGCACACTAAGTCTTAGCCAACAGTCATATATGCTAAAATTGCTAAATAAATTTTCTATGTTTGATTCCAAAAGTGTGAGTTTGCCTTTGGCAAATCATTTTAAACTCTCAAATGAATAATGTCCTAAATCTAAAAAATAATTTGAAAGGATGGCAAGAGTGACATATTCTAAAGCAGTTGGGTTTGTCATGTACCTCATGGTTTGTTCTAGGCCAAATTTAGCATATTTTATAAGTGTTTTAAGTAGATATATGTCAAATCCAGGTGAAGCTCGTTGAGAAGCCATGAAATAGCTTTTTAGATACATTAAAGGTACATTAGATTTAGGTATTCAGTTCAGAAAACAAAATGAAGGTGTTGTATTGAGAGGGTATACTGATTCAGACTATGCTGGTGATAGGGATAATAGGAAGTCCATTTCAGTCTATATGTATACTTTATGTAAATCTTGCATTAGCTAGAGATCCCAGCTCCGAAAGATAGTTGCATTATCATCTACCGAGGTTGAATATATTGCTGCAACATATGCTATAAAAGAAGGAATATGGCTGAAAGGGTTATTAAATGAATTTGGCTTTGTTAAAGAAGAGAGGGTATACTGATTCAGACTATGCTGGTGATAGGGATAATAGGAAGTCCATTTCAGTCTATATGTATACTTTATGTAAATCTTCATTAGCTAGAGATCCCAGCTCCAAAAGATAGTTGCATTATCATCTACCGAGGTTGAATATATTGCTGCAACAGATGCTATAAAAGAAGGAATATGGCTGAAAGGGTTATTAAATGAATTTGGCTTTGTTAAAGAAGAAGTTCTTTATTCTGATAGTCAGTCAGTCATTGATTTAAGTAGAAATCCAATCTTGCATAATAAATTTAAACATGTTGATATTAGATTTCACTTTATAAGAGATAGTATTTCACAAGGAGTTGTGAAACTTGAAAAGATTTATACTAATTTTAACCCTGCTCATGCAAGTACAAAGGTGTTGCCCCTTAACAAGTTTATGGACTGCCTGAACTTGTTGAACATCATTGCATGCTGATTTGAGTATCTGAGAAGAGAGCTAATGATGTCTAAAAATTGGGAGTAACCACACTGTGAGTGAATGTGGATCATTGTACCAAGATGGAGATTGAAAGGGCAGCACAATGATGCAACAACCCCTTATTGACTTAATGTGTTGACCGGTTGAATCATATTAAATCAGTTAAAAATTCTTGTCGGAAGAAAAACGTGTTTCTGTTTTTTAAAACCACATTTGGACCTTTAATTGGATGCTTGAGATGGTGCCATATGTTAACCCCTCAACCGTAGGATGGCTGACCATTGGTGACTCTTATATAAGGCTCCTCTAGGGTTTCACGTGTAAGATTCAATTTTCATTCTTCCAGATTCTTCCTTCTCTCTCTGGCGCGAGACTTCTACGTCTTCTCTCTGAAAAATTCAAAACCCTCGTTTGATTTTTTCTAACTCAAAATAGTGTTATCTTGGGTGATTTCTACTACTAGAGGGTTGTGTTCTTGTGTGAACTTTCAATTTTGAGGGAAGACTGTGCCCTTTATTGTGATCTTGTGTGATTACAGTCTAAGTGCCAAAAATCCTTATTTCGAACCCTTGGTTTTGAGATTCATACTAGCCGTGTGCTCCTGAAGACGGAAGCACTCGTGATTCTTCCAAAGGCGCGAAATTCTGTGGATTTTGGGTGTCTTTTGCCTTACGGCAAACAGTAGAAATCGATCTTTAATTTCTGTCCAATTTATTACTTCAGTTTTTAATGCATGTTTTTTTTGGTAGCTTGTTATAATAATTGCCTAATTTGTTGAACCTCCGCTTTACAAAAATAAAACTCAAAATACATTTTATACATTTTGAGCATTTTCAATGTAAATTCTGAAAATAGTCCAAACATAAAACCAAGTGTTTGAATAAAATTTAAAATTAAAAAAAATAAAATTCAAAAAAATAAATTAAAAATTGATAAAATTTTAAAAAATAAAAGTTTTGAAAAAATATAATCTAATTAGACATGAATGTAGTTAAAAAAAAAAAAAAAATTAACTTTCGTCTGGCAAGTTAAAGAGGAATATTGAGATGAATGATGATAAGTTTCATGAAATATGTATATAATGATAATTAATAATTATGAATGTTCGACTATGTAACGATTTATAAATTGTGAGTGCAAGATGCTAAAAACGTAGAGACATAATTGCAATATTCTCCCTCTAAAAATGGAAAATTACACCATTGGTCCCGACTTATTAGGGCGGTTGCAATATCTTCCCTGCCATTTCGTCTTGGATGTTTACACCTTTATTTATTATTATTATTTTTTCACTAATTTGTAATGTATTTATGTCTCATCCTTTTTTGTCATATTTTTACGTTCAAGCTTTAATTAACTAACACACATATTCCGTGTTCTGTTACATTTTTATATTTGTTTATTTAAAATATAAGGTTCAAACATAAAAGAGGAGTAAATACAATATTCACACAAAAAAATTTATTTGTTATACCACATTTTAATTCTACTTAAAGTTCTCAACCTTTATTTATTATAACATTTATATCCCTAATGACTTTTTATGGTATTCTTATTTTCGAACTTTTTATTAATTAACACATTTTATTTTTTTATAACTATTTATGTTCAAAAGGTTCGTTGAAATGGCGTATTCCAACTTATTTTTCCATTAAATAAGTACGTACAAAAGTATTTTTTTCCTCGTTTTAAAGTATGAAAATTAAATATTTTGACATAAGTCATTGTCAAATGTGAGATATGCAAATTAATGGAAGGTTGAAAATAAGAATTCAACGAAAAAAACTAGAAAAAATTTATTACAACAAATAAAGACTGAGAAATTAAACTATAATTAAGCCCTCGTTTGACCCCCATTTCCTGAAAATGAAAATGGGGGGAATAATGTTTTTTTAGAAAAATGAATAGTTGAAAAAGAATGAAAAGTTTTCGATTTACGTGTAATATTTTTTGTGAAAGATTGTGTGATTGAAAATAGGAGATAGAAAAATGGAATGTAATGTAATTGAATATAATGAGAATCAAACGGGAGCTAAAATGTGATATAACAAATTTTGTAGTGTAATGTAATCACTTATTTACCCCTCCATCCATTCCCAATCTGATCTTTTCGTTAGTGCAACAACTTTTTTCCAATTTCCCTTCTGATCAATAATACGACGTCAAAAGTTTCACATTTCCCTCCCTCGAAAGCAGAAACCGCAGGAAAAACGTTTAAGACACTTCAATCAAACACTTTCTTCACTCTCAAGCTATGTTCAAGTAGCAAAATTCTAAATAATATACGAAACTCACTTCGAAACAGCAAATCCAAAGTCTGAATCTTTCAGAATATGAAGGAAATGGGCAATGAAGGGGCCGCGGATCTGTTCAAATCCGTAACTTTAATCAGATTCTCAGGATTTATACTCGTATCAGTGGTTTTCTTCTACTTGGGCAAGCATTTTTCCGATGGTTCTTCACAGCAACTCGTTTTTTTCTCCACCCACCAAAACCCAGATCACAATGAAATTACAGGGCCACCGTCCTCCGTTGCCCTCTCCCCGAATCACAATAAAGTCTTCAATATTACTTCCCTTATAAATGACCCTTCTCCTGCCCAAAATAATGAAAAAGGAGAACAGAAACGCATAGTAGCAGTTTCACCACCACTCCATCAGTCGCCGACTCCGGTGGTGAAAAGGATGGGGGTGGTGGATGAGAATGGGGTGATGGCGGAGGATTTTGAGGTGGGGGAGTATGATACGGAGGTGGTAAAGAATTGGGGGAAGGCAAATGATACATTGGATTTGGAGAGTGATGGCAAAGGAGATAAGGTTAGATTTAGGGTTAACAAGTTTCCATTGTGCCCTGAGAGTATGAGGGAGTACATTCCCTGTTTGGACAACGAGGAGGCAATTAAGAAGTTGAAATCTACAGAGAAAGGGGAAAATTTTGAGCGTCATTGCCCTGAAAAGGGCAAGGAAATGAATTGCTTGGTCCCGTCTCCTAAAGGATATAAGACGCCCATTCCATGGCCCCAAAGCCGTGACGAGGTAACTTATTTTCTGCAAGGATAAGATCTGTTTTTGGTGTTTTTTTCATTCATTTAGGTTCTGTGTTGAAGAAAGTGGAGAATTTGATTGAGAGTTATAATGTTATTTCTTAGAGTTGGTACTGAAACTTAGTAATTGTATACAGAAATGGGTATGAGTACTTGCTTTTTTCTGCAAAGATGTGACTTAATAGTGTTATTTGTGGGTTAGTTTCAAATTTATAAGTAAGATTAAAAGCTATAATTGGTATAAAATGAAAATGCAAATGATTCGAATGATAATATGTGTTTTTATGGTGAAACTAGAATTTTTATTTGAATCCATTTATGGAATTTTTGTGGCTTTTCCTTGTAATAACATCCAGGTTTGGTTTAGCAATGTTCCTCATGCACGTTTAGCTGAGGATAAAGGAGGTCAAAATTGGATCTCTATAAACAAGGACAAGTTCAAGTTTCCTGGAGGCGGCACACAGTTTATACATGGGGCAGATCAGTACTTGGATCAGATTGAGAAGGTGTTCCTATTGTTTTAATTAACATTAACTGCTAGTACCGTAAAATAGAGAATGGGCTTTGAGTCTTCTAGTTTTCATAATTGTCTAGATGATCCCTGAAATCGCATTTGGCCACCATACCCGAGTAGCTTTGGATGTTGGCTGTGGTGTGGCAAGTTTTGGTGCATATCTATTGTCACGAAATGTTACCACCTTATCTGTAGCTCCAAAAGACGTTCATGAGAACCAAATTCAATTTGCACTTGAGCGTGGTGTGCCTGCAATGGTTGCAGCTTTTGCAACACGACGATTACTGTATCCAAGTCAAGCATTTGACTTGATACATTGTTCAAGATGTAGAATCAATTGGACTCGAGATGGTTTGTATCCGTATCTTGTATGCTATTTTATGACTTTATCTTAATATTGTTGATTGTTAGAGAGCTTCAGTGATTTCTTCATGCTCTTTGCATATTATACTCCTGTTTTCAATTATTATTTTCTATTTTATAAAACTGAATTTAATTGCAACTGAAATTTTCTTTAGGTTCTATATAGTCCTCAAATGAGATTTGGTTCGTGGGATTTTGTACTCCCAGAAATCAAAGAATTTCAGGGGAACCCTTAAAACCAATTCATCCTTTGAACTGGAAACTGAGATCATAGTAAATGGTTGTAATTCATAAATCTGTAGAGCAATCTGTGACCAAAAAAATAGTTTAGGGAACTTCTAATGTCAGTCTCAAAAGTCCAAATTATTTAGTTGTGCATTTTATGACGGTATCCATGTTATATTAATTTTGGCTCTTAATTATGAAGACAGTTATAGGTTTCTAGTTATTGTGGATTCCGGTCATCTTTCATGAAAAATCATAGTGTTAGGGTTGTTGGTTTTGAAATAATTGTTTCAATTCATATCACAACATCTTGTTGCACTGGACGGGGGAAAGATACCATTATTTGAAGATATCTTGATGTTTATCTATCATCCTTGCCATGTGATACTGCTCATACTATTTCATTATTTATTTAAGTCTTCCCTGCTCAAATTTTGTACTATTTTTGGTTCAGTGAAATATCTTTACTGATGTTAAACTCTCATTTTTTCCTTTATCTTTTCATGTGCCGTGTCAAAGATGGGATCTTGCTACTTGAAGTCAATAGGCTTCTCCGAGCTGGAGGATACTTTGCTTGGGCTGCACAGCCTGTTTATAAGCATGAAGCACTTCTCGAAGAGCAATGGGAAGGTAACAGAACATTGAAACTGTGCACAACTCAGGAATCATCATTAGTTTATCCACGAGTCAAACGGTCTCATCTTTTGGGCTTGTCATCCGTGAGACAGAGCTTAATTCTTGAGCTTTCTGTAACTCACCCTATTTCATGTCCACTTCTTTGAATCTAATTTTATATTTTGAAGTTATCACATTATAAAAAATTGAGCAAGGGCTCCCAGATCATATCTTGCATAATTGAACTTTAGCAGATGGCGCACCATCTAGGAGCAAGAACAGTTTTTGTTAAACCAATTTCCTTTGCTTGTTTCCAGAAATGGTCAACCTTACTAGTCGTCTTTGTTGGGAGCTTGTTAAGAAGGAGGGGTACATTGCTATATGGCAGAAACCCTTAAATAATACCTGCTATTTAAGCCGTGTGGAAGGAACCAAACCACCGTTATGTGATCCAGATGATGATCCAGACAGTGTTTGGTATATTTTGTGTTGTTTTCTGTTTTATCTTTTCTGTAAGTGATAACATGCAATAGATTAACATAGACGTTCCAGTTTTTTTTTTTTTAATAATTATTTTTTGGTAAATCTATCTGTTCGGTAACTAATGCATATGCAAATGAGGTGCGAGCGGGAGATAGATCTTAAGATAAAAATTGATAGCATAATTTGTTCAATGTCATCATGCATTGATATGCTTTTCTAGCATGTAATGAGTGTAGAATCAATAGGTTCTTTGAAAGAATATCGAATTATGGTAGTTCAGCTCTATATTCTTCTGTTATGTAGCTGTAAAAATGAGAGAATGTACAAGATATTGTGAAATAACATTTGTTCTCTAAGCATTAGAATTGACTTAAATCTCTTCAAATTTGGCTCATCATTGGTATCATCTGATGCTGTTATCAATCCGAAATGCAGTTAACCACAGAAATTGATTTATAATATTAGGGGTAAAATATGCTAAATTAGATAGTCAGGTTGAGCGTGCTTCATTATTGGTGTAGCAAGACTACAGCTGCTATGAATATTTTATTTAATTACCATATTGCTAAATGTGTGCTGGGTTTTGGATAGATTCTCTAGGAGTGCTGTTACCTTGTGAATGTGTCATGAGAGTATTCCTAAATATGTATAATACCTGATTAAGTAAATATAACCCTCAACTTCAGACTGGTTGAAATTAATCATTTTCAAACTTGAATTCTTCTCTCACGTTCTTGAATATGCATGCTGATATGAGTAATAAACTTGAGGCATAGAGATGCTTTCTATTCAGAAAAATGACCCATAAATTATTGAAAATTATTGTTTTTCTAAACTACATGAAAGAGATGTGAAAGAACTACAAGTAGTTACAGTATAGTTTGACTGGTTTCCAGCAAATCATCCCAAATGTTAATGGGGCTGTTCTAATATGAATCTAATTTTAAAATTTGTAAAATGTTGCTCGTGAATGTCTTTGCCTTCCATTTTATGCTGATGATTAAATTTTGCATACATCTGAGTTGGTTACAAGAGCTCTCTTTGCATTTTTCTGTCCCTTCGTATTGATAGATTCCTCTCCCAATTATGTTAGGTATGTTGATTTAAAGGCGTGTATAACACGATTGCCTGAGGAAGGGTATGGCTCGAATATTACCACCTGGCCAGCACGGTTGCAGAATCCTCCAGATAGGCTCCAGAGTATACAGATTGATGCTTACATCTCAAGGAATGAGCTTTTCAGGGCAGAATCAAGATATTGGGATGAAATAATTCAAAGCTATGTACGAGCGTTACATTGGAAGGAGTTCAGACTTAGAAATGTGTTGGATATGAGAGCTGGCTTTGGAGGGTATTACTTTTTTGCTTCCTATTTTATTATGCAGCTATATATTATGAATTGGACATCACTAAGTATTTTGTTAATTTTTGTGTTCAGTCACTCTGAATAATTGTTTCTCTGGCAGATTCGCAGCAGCACTAATCAAAAATCAATTGGATTGCTGGGTTCTCAATGTCGTCCCTGTTAGTGGACCCAATACATTGCCCGTTATATATGACCGTGGTCTTATTGGAGTTATGCATGACTGGTATGTATTTGACATAAGTTATGTATGATATTCTTATTGTTTCATGCGTGTTCCTTATTGCACAATTCATACGCATTTTCTTTCTTACATTTCTAACCCAAGCTCTCCCAACTCCAATAAATAAACGCCACAAACATTTTGGGAGGACAAGAAATAAATGCGGAAATCGACCTTCATGTCTGAAACCTTTTCACAATTTTATAACCCAAAATGTGCATTAATTATATTTGGTGGTTCCAGGCGTGGATTTGTGTTTGCAATTGTTGAGCAAGTGAACTGTCATTAGATGTTTGTATATTGAGTTTCACTTCACTTTCCAGGTGTGAAGCATTTGACACATACCCAAGAACCTATGATTTACTGCATGCTGCTGGACTGTTCTCCATTGAACAAAAAAGGTACACTAGTTCTTTATTTGCTACAATTACAAAGACAGTAAATTTCAATATTGACGATGTTGACTTGAAAAATTTCAGTTTTGAATGTTGGCGATAATAACTTATTTCATATTGTTTCATGATGGATAAAAAGTGATATTTTTTGACATTTCAATTGAAAGTATTTGATCTGTATCTTTTCATAGATGATCTTGCTTAAGTAGTCCATTTTGTTTTAGTTGTATGAAGATGTTTTGTACGTCAGAATTCTGTTGGTTTCTATACCTCAGGTGCAATATCTCGACCATCATGCTTGAAATGGATCGGATTTTAAGGCCTGGTGGACGTGTATACATTCGTGATTCTCTTACTGTTATGGATGAACTGCAAGAAATTGCGACGGCCATGGGTTGGCATGTATCAATCCGAGACACGTCTGAGGGCCCTCATGCCAGTTATAGGATATTGACAGCTGATAAACGCCTCCTACAAGCATGAAGTAAAAAACACGGGTTTCAAATCATACCTTCTATTCGTATATGCAAGGCAGGAATAAGGGTGCGGGAGTAAACATAGCTGCGACTCCATTGCAAATTGAGCTTCAAACATTCCATTAGGAGTGAATGGTGTCACTTGTATAGCAGTTTGTGTATGAGATAGCTCTCTGTGGTCATATTTAATAGAATTTTTATATTTTGCCATTTATGTAATTGTCAAATATGTGCCAGGCTCCAGTTTTCATATTCGTTCTGCTGAATATTGTAAAACAGTTGTAAACAAATTTGTTATTATTTATTCTCATTTTATAAAAATGTGTTTGAATTTGAACCTTTATTCTCATTATTTTACAAAAAAGTGTTCGAATTTGGACATGAGCCGCTTCGTCTATGGATCATCCGGGCTTCTAGTGTATTATTATTAGTATTATTATTATTATTTTTTTAAAGTACTATTTCAACAGTTGAACCTAATCTAGTTCCTTGAATTCAAAATCATCATCATTGCTCATCATTCCTATTGATCCAAGTGACTAAAAAAAACACATAATTGATATGCAATAAGATCAAAAATCCAACACTCCGAACCTGACCTTGAGATTAACGTGCTCGATGTTTCCAATATCCTCATGGAAACTACCACGACCTTAGGGACACAGAAACTTGAGGTAGCCACATGATAATCATGCATTAATGAAGCTGAGTATGGCCTAAAAGTTGAGGTGTGAACTCGGAGTCTAGATAGGATCTCGAGATGGACGATGCTTTACTTATAGGGGACATTTTCACAGGGCTCGACCAAGGCACACACAAGGACGGGGCCCGCACAATTTTCATTTTTCTTTTTAATGCAGGTCGATCTACAGTGAGGGAGCCGGAAGCCCCTGTAGAACAGTACCCTGTACATAGGGCATTGTTCTCTCAAGATTTCAATATATAGCCTCATTGCATACATCCGTTTGATCATCGGAATGATGATAACGTCAAACTTCGATGCAGTTAGTTTCATGTCTCCAAAAGCTAAGATCAAGGTCGAGCCTATCCTAGCAACCCCAATGTAGTCTAATGCCGAGATTATTCCACTAAGCCAAAGTTGATCCTCAGGTCAAGCCTATTCTCTCTAGATTTTAAGCTCCAGGTTAAGCCCATGCTGGATCTTGGATCGAGCTTCAGCCTCTCTTATTTGATTAAAGCTGACCCTGCCGGTCCAGGCCAATATTTTCCAGGTCTTGACCTTCAAAGATTGAAGAGAATTTGATGTTTCAGTTTATATGCCATAAAATAATGGATGATATAACATTTAGGTTGAATGGGATGACGATTTTTCTTTCATGAGTTGCTGGATCGAAATGCACAATTCTTCATTGGAGTTAACATCCACAAAATGTGAATCGAGATTACACAGAAAATTATTACATAAAGTTCATATTTTTAGAATTTTTTTCTTCATTTTCATTCTTTCCTTCTTCAAGGAAGCCGGAGAAATTCCGTAACTACCACATTCGTGTCAAACGTAAAAATGGGTAAATCTCTATAGTTCCTTCCTCAAATCAACCACGACAACACTAACGTTATCGCTGCTATGACGGGCCAAGGCCAACTTAGTCAAAAGAATTGACGCGTCTGAACATGCCTTGTCGGAGCTCTCACCAGCAGCGGTCACTGTTGTTTCATTGCCTGGAGATTGCGATGGGTATGAAGGCTTCCGGGACCGAAGACACATACGCGCCACTCCACACGCCACCTCATTCGTAACCACATCCCACAGCCCATCACTAGCCAAGATCAAACATTCATCGTCCGCTGTCCTCTCTGTTATAGTCACGTCCGGCTCCGGGATCACATATGGCTTCAAATAGTTATCTCCGATCGCTCGAGACATCGCCAATACACCAAGAACTCTAGGCCCATCCCAGAAAATGACCCGGCCACCAGCTTGGTTAATTCGATCAAGCTCATCGGGTCGATCAGGCTTATGATCGGTTGAAAGGGGAATTGCAACACCGTTCCTGCAAAGGACGGCGCGAGAATCACCGCAATTAGAAACGATAATTTTGTCAGGCGTTACCGCCGCCACAACGGCTGTGGATCCAACGGCATCACAATGAGGAGTTTGAAGCTCACATCTGCAAGTAGAGGTGGGAGCTCCATTAGTAGACCATTCTGTTACCTCCTTGTCCATTTTTATAAAACTCTTGAACATAATTTCGTTCCATGAAGGATCCTCCCCACTTTTGAGCTCGTCTTTCACTATTTCATGCATTCGTTCTTTGCACTTGGTCGCCACCTATAAACACGCAAATCAAAATAAATTCATCAACTTGTTCAGAAGTTTAAAAATAATTTATAGTAATTAATAATTACTCACATGTGAGCAGCCATGGCCATCATATACTCCAAAGAAATGTAATCCAGTTGAGATATCATTGATTTTGCCACAGAAACAAGGGTGAATTGCCACTGCATCTTCCATCTCTCTTCTTCTTCCACAAACCGACGTCACGCCGAATTTTGGCCACTCCAGAACCCGATTGAGCTCAGTTACGGTTTCAAGCTGTTTCTCCTTTACTTGGAGATTCTGAATTGCGTTTATGCACTCACAAGGAGGTGAAACGGGGACAGTTACCTTTATCTTCTGCCTTTTATTTTTAACGTTCTCTAGCGGCGGATCCGCCGAGGAATCGGTGCGTAGAAACTTTAACTGGTGAATTTCCGTTTTCCTCCTACCGGATTTTGAACTCCGGTCTCCAGGTACAGTCGTCTCTGTCTCACCAATATTCACCTCACAGCACATACCCGCCATGGAATATCAGTCTCGTAGAAGTATGGGACGAGAGCTTTGTACTTGAATGGTAATATAATAGTGAAACAGTTCTATCCTGGTGAAGAGAAAGAGAAAAGGATGAAGAAATCAGTAGACAGACGAAACAAAAAAAGATACGAAAATCTGGTGCAGACCCAGTAAATGAAGCTTTTTGGAGAGTTGAGGGGGAGACCACATTATGGTTTGATTGAAGTAGGGTGATGACGTGTTGCGGGCAGCTGCCCGTCACCGTCAAGGGCAGACTGTATCCGACACATGTACAGTTGGTGTGACGTCGAAACATGAATGATCTTGGCCGTCCTTTTATCTGTCTACGTGGACCAATTAGAAACCACCACGACATTATCAAAACAGAGTTCATCTGTGACGCGCATGTGGTCCAGGCCCAGGGGAGGACTCCTCTTTCTCTGTTATTCCTTTTTCTTTTAATTTAATTTTTTTAGAGTTCTTCAGGAAATTGAAGTGTACGGGTTTCAAAGAGGATTATGACACGTGACAGGATCGTGGCGTACGAGATTCTCCTAATAGCGCGTGATGTCACTCTCTTAAAATAAGGGTGTAAAATAAGCAAGTGTGTGTGTGTTGGGAGTAATCATCCCAATGAATGCAGCAAAAGCGTCAAGGTAAGTAAAGGATATTATGACACGTACATGAAAAGAAGTCAACATCTGAAATCTATTTTAACTTTGCACTTGACACGTGTCCATCACTTACGTGGACCTGATGAAGCTGCAAACCCTAGCTGTGTTGCCCAAAATATCTTTCTTTCTTTCTCCAAAAAGGCCAAACTATGTCCTCACACTATTTTATATTATTTTGGTTAGTGGAACTGTGGAACATCAATTGAACCTAACTTTAATCCGTCTCAATCACAATATTTTCAGTATTAGTCACTCCATTAGCCGTCTTACCAAACGTAACGATCACTATTATCAGGCATCGTTCAGTGGTGCTAATAATAGGAGTGAGATTATCTCATATTTTGTTAACAGTTACTGTGTGAGGGTTCGATTCTTGAGACATGAAATTGAACTCTTTATAGGCGCAATGTACAGACAGTTCTTGTTCCTTGACCTGTTGGGGCACATCCCGCGATTTATCTCCCTCACAAAACTTTAGGGACGGGAAGGTAGGGGTCTTTAAGGTTGGGGTTCAACCTTTAAACATAACGATCACTATTCTTTTTTAGCCTCGTTTTTAGGTAAATATATGTTAATTATTTTTGTTGCAATTGAAAATTACTAACATTGGAGGTAATTGTTGCTGCAACAAGTATGTTTCATTGAATTAATTATCATTTATTTTAAAATACGATTGATATTTAATTGTGCGCCCGCAACATTATTAGGTTATACATTTTAGTGTTGCGAGTCTATCCCTTCTTCTTTTTTTCCTTTTCTACCACCCTCTTTAGGGGGTAATTAATTACAAGTTAACAGAGTCAACCCCCCTTTTGTTTAATAAAAAAAAAAAAAGAGATATTATGGAGATAGGATTTGAACCCTTGACCTCAAGATTATGAGCTTTGCAAGCCGTCAAACTTTTATGCCCCACTATGAAAAGAAGTGAAAACTAATAGATAAACAAGATCTGAATGTGCTCCTCTACCCTATCTGTAAAATAGAATAGCCAATTTATACGGAATTGTAAAGAGACCCTATATTATCATCGACCATATAAATGAAAGGTTAATCCTTATATATATTTAAGATTTGATAATAATTGTCGCATATAAATATTTCAGTGTGTGATTAATCCTACATTACTTAATTTTTTGAGAAAATCAATTGGCCAAAAGAAATTAAAATATTATTGATGAAAAGACAACATAAACTGTGTAGTATTAATATCAACTGTTTGCCTTTCGAATTTCTTTCTTTTTTTTTTCCAAGGGGATTGGAAGTGTATTTTGGAATAATAATTTTTTAGTAAATGTGTGGTTAAAAAATAAAAAAAAAAAGTCAATTCAAGTGTAAAATTATTTTATGGAAGAATGTATGATTGAAGATGAATTTTTGAAAAAATGGAGGTCAAATATAGGCTAAATTAATAAGTAGAATATTAGGCACTTCAATTTATTTTTTCCAAATTTATCAGAAGTCTTAAAAGGTAAAAGGGGATTATATGTTACTAGTTTTACAAAGTACCTCTTTCATTTTTTGAAATTAGAGAGTGTCTATATATCATCACGTACTTTAAGAGAATTTGGTATAAGTTCTTACTCTTTTTCAATTTTTGATATAAATTCATTGATTAACACACCTTGTCTTCACATGGCTTGAAACTAGCTAGTCGTGTAGAACACCCAAAAACAATAAAAAGTTTGCATATATAGTTGATTGAATCGGCACGCATCAATTGTGAAACAACTAGACAAAGAAAATGTTGACATGTGGTTGCTCGACAATGCCAATCGATGAAGATGAAATGCAAGTTAGATTGGATGGAAGTACAGTGTTAACATGTCTAGGAACTTCAATACATAATTCAATACTATTGGGAGTCCGCAAAAAATCTATATTTTAGAGCGGAGTAATACTAAAACATCAATTTAATTGAAATTATAAAAATAAGTCCAATTAAAGGTCATGACCCGAACCAGATTTGATCCAATTAACAATTCAACTGGCCATGACCCGAATCAGCCAGGTGTCACATCAAACCAGTGAAACTGTTTAACCAAACCTGAGTTTCTTTGCAAAATGTGAAAATTGTGGTGATTAGTTACAGTCAAATTTCATATGTAATGAGGAAAATTCATGGAAAAAGAAATGAAATACTGACTATATAAGAGAAATAATGTAACTTTTATATAGAGATCTTAGACTAACTAAAGGACTTTCTATACTACGCTTATTAGAAAAACAAAACTCTTATGGTGCGGTTGGTTTAGTCTTGCATTTTCTATTTTCAGTTTCAAAATGATTTTTAGTTTTCCCCGAAAACGGTGAGTTTTGGGCGTTTTCGTGTTTTGAGAATTTATAACTGAAAACGTTCAAAATGATAAAAAGTCGTTTTACGTTTTCAGTTATAAATTTTTACTCGTTTTCGAAAATGCATTTTCGAAAAGAACGGGCCAAACGCGTTTTCCTCGTTTTCGAAAACAAAAAACGGAAAATGGCCCAAAAAGGCCAAACCAACCGCAACCTGAATGGTTATAGATTAGGTTCAAATTTTTTGACTTTCATTTGTTAATAAAAATTGATGTGTTGAGATACTGAAAACACGAGGCTCTATCTGATAGTATTCTTCGATGACGTACACAACACTATTATGCCTTTCTTTCTTCGTTAGTCTGGAACATAATGTTAAGCCATGTCAAAACCAACAATATAGATAGTGAATATAAAGGAATAGCATAATGACTAAAATACAACCGGAGGTTGACAGTCTCACGAAACTGAAGCCTATGCAAAAATTTTCACCCACGTATCAATTACTCTCAATGATTCATTTATTTACTGATTAAGTTAAAGTGATATTTTCTTCTCTTCTGTGAAGTTAAGTGTCACATACCCTTGTAATACGAAATGATTGTTAACAATTGATTTATGACCTAAATTATAAAAAATATACTAAATGTATCATCATATACTATAGAGTCGCAACATTTCATCCAGAGTCTATTGTGTGTTTACTTAGACATTGGCATGTCGAACCGTGTGAGGGGTTGGCTAACCTGGGGTGCCAAAGCTGTGCCAACAGTCTGTTACCTAATGTCTGCCTCTCAAAGATATATGGTTTATGTCGAAAAGGTATGAAGTTTGACTAATTTGGAAACATTGGTGCAGGAAATCAAAAATATTATGTTTTTCTTGGAATAATTTTCATCTGTCAATAGAGTGAGATAGCGATTGATTTGATCTGTTGATGAATTTCATGATGAAGTACGGGAGAGTCAAAGCAAGTGGATCGAGGGCCCATGGAGTAAAAGGCTCTAAACTAATGGGCCTGCTGTCATCTTTATGTTTGGACTTCTTGGTTGTGGGCTAATTCTAGAAGCCTACAAATTATTTCCTTCCTTCCTCCAATTATAGATTTTTCAGATTTTTTTTTTTCATTTTCACACATATCAGAAAATAGAATTAATATAATTAGGTCACTGTTTGATTCGCTTTACTTTAATTTATTTTTATAACTTTTTTAATCACACGTTCACACATTATTTTACACATAAATCCAAAATATTTACTTACTTTTTAACTACACATTTTTCAAAAAATACTATTCAAAACTATATTTTTGAAAATCTAAAGGCCACCAAACAAGGGTAATATCCCGTTTGAGCCCCTTTTGTCTAAGAATGCATTTTAAAGTAGTAGATTAATTAAGAATGTGTGATAAAAAAGAAGGAAAAGTTTTGAATTTGCACGTAATATTATCTTATTGAAAAATGTGTAGTTAAATATAAGAGAGAGAAAATGTATTTTAAAAATAATAAAGACCAAACAAGGGATTTTTTTTAAAACATTTTTTCAAGTATACGCTTAGATTAAATAATATAAGTAGTTTATATTTATTGATAACAACGCATATAGGAATATCTTAGAAAATTAAAAAAATATTTATGCTCCAAATAAGGAAATTGACCTATAATTTGAGACTGGCAGAATTTTTTTTTATCTTTATAGGATGAAGAAAGTATATTCTTTTCACATTCTTGGAATTTTTTAGGTCTCACCTTCGACTTCGTTGTTATGCACCATATCATAATATATTCTCACTAAAATTTGTACACACTTCTGTTTGAGCTATATTATAATATAAGAATACATTGTAAAATAGTAGATCAATGGAAAATTTATAATTAAAAAATACGAAAATTTTTGAATTTATGTATAATATTATTTTATTGAAAAATATATAATTAAAAAAATAGAGATAATGCATTTTAAAAACAATAGAAATCAAATAAGGACTTAAAATCAATTTTACTTTCTAAATGCTGTCTAAAATTTTACTACTTGGTACCCTATATAGGTACCATACATATGATGCAATTGATGAAACTTTAATTTCGTTATCTTTTTACCGTTCATCTTGCTAACAAGATATTATAATATAGGCCGCTTATGGGGTGTTCGACTTGGTGGAGTAGGTGAGTGCGAAGGCCTTTGGTCACGAGTTCGATTTTTCCTACCAACACTTTCTTAGTTAAGTCTGTCGCACTGATTTGCTTAGTGTGGTTTACCTAGGTGGCATGATTTGTAGGCTATTGTATCAGTTCGAGGGTTTATCCAATGCGCACTTGTAGGGTAGCGGTTGCAGGTTCCCTCGTAAAAAAAAAAAAGAGAGGTTATTATAATATGAAGTTGAAAGAGGAAACTGACATATATAATTGAAGTGGGACTGAAAAAAAGCATGACAATAACAAGAAAAAGGACAACAAAAAGGGTGAATTCTCAGTTGGATTTGGACCCATCGATTTGGAGTTGAAATATAGTCACTGAGGAAGTTAATTCATAGCTATTTCTAAAACTCATGTCTGTATAAATATTAATGTTATTGTGTAAAATTAAAATATCTACATCAATTTTACATAAATTCAAATTCCAACTAGTTATAAAATTTACTTATAGGCAACTTTAAGGGTTGACTTTGAACACGTTTAAATTACATATTTTCACAATAAAATTTGTATTATTCTATTTTGACAAGAATATTTACATTAATAAGACATTAATTTGGTATATCAAAACCAATAAATTAAGAATATAATTTATTTCTTGGTTAGATGTAAAAGTCATATAATAATTAAAAGAAAATTAATTAGCTTTAAAAAGGCATTTAATATAATTTAACTAAAATAAAAGGGTAGTTAGATTCGTGAAAATTATAAATTATTTTTCAATTGTACTAAAGGTCCTCAAACGTTGCTCTTACGGTACAAACTTTTTTTTGTCACATTTTTTTATAATTAATCTTTATTAATTAGCATCTCATAATTCTGATGATGATTTCTGTCCAAGAGTTCGCTAGAAAATCGTAACAAGATTAAGTAAGAATTAAATAATAAATACAAAATTACGACAATATTTGTTCTTAATTTTAATTAAAAACAATAATAACACGCTAAATGTGCTAATTAACTATCGACAACAAAAAATGTAAGTACATAATAGTGTAAGACGATGGCATGCCAGAACAATAAAATATTTTCACAGGCCAATGTATTGAAAATTTTTATTTTTTTTGAGAACCTTATTTTGAATTTTAAAAGACTTTTTAAGTATTCAAAAGTCTAAATTAAATGTTTAAAGCATGTTTGGAAGTGTTTATAAATGGTTTAAATTATAAATAAAAAATAAGTGATAAATAAATTGATAATAATTATGAATTTTTCAAAATTGTTAAAAAAAAAAGCTTGAATATTTCTTAATCGTTTATGAATATGAGTAAAAAAAAGTGTATATCTTCATCAAATTATAAATAATATTTTTAATAGTTAAATTTCAAGGAAAAAAAATACAAACTAAGCTTTTAACAAAGTTTTTTGAGATTATAAGCTTGTGAATTCCATGAAACTTATGATTAAAAATTATAAGAATTGTAAATTGAATAAAAAATTATGTGATTTAAAATGAAATTGATGAGTTTATAATTAAAAAAATGTTTGTCAAACTTTGTCTAACGTAAAGATGTTAGGAAAAAATAGGATGGCAGAGGGGCAGGTCTTGTCTCGCCCAAACTCCGCCTGCCCCCCGCCTTAGATGGGGCAACTTTTTACCTCATTTGTTATCCCGTTTAATTTTTTTTTTTTTTCAAAATCCCTAGCTATACTATTATTAGAGAATAAAATATAAATTCAAAATGAATTTTTAACGGGATGAATTGTCTAGAAATAAATTATTATTATTATTTTTTTTTCTCTTTCCTCACCCCACCCCCGGTCCCACCAACCAATAGGGGCAGGTTTCCTTTTTTAAAGGTTAAACTCTAACCTTAAGGGTCCCCCACCACCCCTATCCTGGAGTATCGTGAGGGAGGTAAATTGCAGGTTATGCCTCCAATGGTATAGGGTGGAAGGCTTCTTGTACACTTGCACTTATCCAAGAGCCAAATCCATATTTCAGGATTCGAACTCTTGACGCAGCAGCCTCAAGCAAAGCTAAATTTCTTCACCCTCCTTTTTACCATTTGTAGATGTGCCCTGGGGACGGGCAGGTTTCCTTTTTTACCCCTATTCGGGGTTGTGCAGGTTTTTTTGAGAGAAATTTTCATATATGCATCAGAATATAAAACTTATTCACATCTTACCATGTAGTGAGAAGTTTTTTTCAAAAATACTACACTAACTGATAAATATGACTAAAAATACTGGTTTCTATAATTAGCATTCAAAGTCAATCTGTAACTAAAGAATAACTTGAATGACCCTTTCACATGTTTTCCATTAAATGCATTCCATAATCAGATATAAATTCCAAAAAAAAAAAAACTATATAGATGAATACCATGCGTAAAGCATTATAAACCGTGAAATTACTGCACAGTGAGAGACAAGAACTGTTGGTATCACCATCTAAAATACATCCTTGAAAAGGCACGCCTGATCTCCTCCAAAAAAAAAAAAAAAAAAAAAAAAAAAAAAAAAAATT
>NC_036237.1:6139650-6141940 GCF_002742605.1 Olea europaea var. sylvestris
CGTCATAGTACCCTATATGAGGACAGTCATACTTTGGCGGTGTTGGATGTTGCTCTGAAAAGGGCCGCTAATACGACATCGTTCGGGTACGTCAAGAATCGTATGAAGGTTGTGATTGATCAATAAAGGATTCATCACTCTTAGATAGTAGGAGATGATCTACGTTTCATTCAATTAAGTCGATGATGAAATCCTTGGCCAAGGTGTACTCATAAGTCGAAAAGGAGTTTTCGATTTATATTGACTTAATAGTGGAATGAAAGATATGATCGATGATCGAGATTGACACAATTCCATATCTCGTAATTGATCGGATCGTATTGACGAAGGGATAATAGTTCCATGATAAACGAATGATTTTGATTTTGTCATACCACGTGACATTTCCCGTCACATGTATTGCCCTGACACATTGCTAGATGTCAATCAGGGACGGCGAATGTGAATTGACGATAAATTAAAAGGGTGTATTAATTTATCGATTTTGATTAGATCAAAATAATATTTCACGACGTTAGGCATCGTGGTCGGGAACCTAATGGGTCGCACACAAAAGAGAATTGGAAGACTGCGAATTGTTAATTGATTAATTTAACAATCGTTGGATAAATTAATTAATTGAATTTCTTATTTATAATCCCGAATTAATTAATTGGATTAATTAATTCACGGACCGGGTTTGATTAATTGGATTAATTAAATATTGGACCGGACCGGGCCGGGTCTGTTTGGGTTTATATATATATGCAGCTAGGGTTTGAGGTCCATTAAGTTATTCATTGTTCTTGCTAGCACAAGAAAGAAACCCTAACAGTTGCTGTTTTCTCTCTGTGTGGATTTCATTGGAGGCTGCACAATTGGACAACTGTGGGAGGCAGATTCAAGCTGCTGGAAAGGAATAACGCGAAAGAGTTTGCAAATCACACAAAAGGTATATTTCTCATCACAGTTTTTATCTAAATACAAAACTGAATCCTGAATGGGAATTGAAATTTGTTAAATTTCGCTGTGCATGTTTAAATCAATTCCCAACATAATTATGGATAAAGCAATATATATATCAAGGTTTAATAATAACTACGAAACACACATCATCTACGGAGCAAAATCAATGTTTGATAATAAATTATGACTATAACATTACCTATAATGAGAAAACATACAAGGTAGGGCGTAATTTATGTACCCGTTATCGTCTTAGGGGATGTCAGTAACAATGTTGACATCAAGTGGCGTCGTCTAGCCGTATCCATACAGAGCCCACGGGAGATGCATTTCTGAGGGAATCCATGGTGGAACTTTCAGTAATCAGTTGAGGGAATTTCTGAATTTCGAATGGATATAATTCTACAAAAGGTTAAAGTTTTTAAAACAAATGCGATATCCTAATCAGTGGAAGAATCGAATCAAATGTGAATTTGTGTGATACGGTGTTCATCATACATTGCGATAGAAGAAATCAAGAAATTTGGATGCGATGTGATAAATGGGGTTTTTCCAAATTTCATTCTTCATGATTGTATTAAAAACAGAGAACAGGGGCTCCGAATGGAGGAAATACACGAAAATGGCTCTTCCACTGTAGCAAAATTTGACATTGGCCTTTGACCCATTAAATGAATTAAAAAAAAACAAATTAAATTAAAAAAAAATTTCACAGTAAAAGGCCATTTTACCCTTCAGACTGTTTGAAAATTTCTGATCGACCGACCGACCGACTCCAGAAATTTGACCGATCAACCACCGGCAACTACACCAACGTCGCAGTCAACGACCATCATCTACACCGGAAATAAAATAACCTATTAGTTTTCATCACTTTTCTCCAGTTAATGCGGTTTATGTGCAAGTTTATAGCATTTTCCTTACTAATTTCGGTTTAATTAGATCCATGGGCATGAGTAGTTAGATTGTGGGCATGCTGGGAGTGTGAAAAATGTGGATTTTTAGCTTTTTTTGGAGCTCAGTGGCCGAAAATGGCGATTTTCGGTCGATTCCCGGCCCCCCGGCCGTTAACAGTCGACTTACCCGACTGTTAACAGTCTGGGCCGACTGTTAACGGCCCAGACTGTTATATATGTAATTTAAAATTTTTTTTTATAATTTTTGTAATTAATTAAATTTTTTATTTGATTAAATAGTAATTATGTTATTTATTTATTTAATTTTTATCATTGTCAATATAATATAATAATTGAAATATTGTAAAATTAACAATGTTGATTCTTTTTTTTTATGAAATTATCTTTAATTTATTTTTTCAAATTTATTTAAATAATATGAATAGTCT
>NC_036237.1:6142353-6157446 GCF_002742605.1 Olea europaea var. sylvestris
CTTTTTTTATATAATTTAATAATTGAATACATAATATTGTTCGAAATTAACAATTTGTTTTGTTCCTTTTATTGTTCTTTTATGAAAATTTTTGATTTTTTTTCAATTTATTTAAATAATATTTATATTCTTTAATTTTTTTTACAGTACATTTAATTTGATTTGTTATTTTTTGTAAATATATTTTTTAAATATAATATTTGTGATTGTATGGTAGTTAGAATTCGGTTCCCTTCATTTTGTGAGATTATGCTTTCTTTTGTTATCTCTTGTTCAATGTTATAACATTTGAATTTTTTCAGGATGAAGTATCATTTAGATGCAGAGTTGAGACAGATGCCGGGGAAAGCTACTTGGAACAGTAGCTTTGAGAGTTTTACTACTGTATTGGAGCTGCTCGATGATCAGCACGGAGATATGCTACGACGGTCCTTGTGGCCACTGTACCAGTTGCGAGAGGTGCAGTACTCAAGACAGATCATTGATGCACTTCTATGTCGGCTTCTGAGGCCAGTCGACGACAATTCCCTCCAGTTCAACCTCGGGGGCAAGGTTGTCAGTTTCTCGATGTTTGAGTTTACATTCATCACTGGACTGAGGATTACGGGCGACGATGCAACCATGGAGAGAAGCAATAGGCTGTACGAGACGTACTTCCAGGAACATGGGTCGGTGCTTCTACCCGACTTGATGGTCGCGATCAGGGGGTGCGACCATATGCTAGATAGATTGAAGCTTGGGCTGGTCTACATCCTCGAGAGTGTGATGAGGTATCATCACAAGAAGACTGCCATCGACATTTTTCATTTGCAAGTTGTTGACGACATCGATGCGTTCAACAACTATCCGCGGAGCCGGAGATGCTACGAAAACACCGTACATGTGTTCACCAGATCGCACTCGAGGCCCAGGGGGTCGATGCGTAAATACGATACATATGGATTGCCCTTAGCAGTACATGTAAATGTTTAATATAATCAAAGTTAAAGTTTTATTGTATTACATTGATGCTTAATAAGTGTATGGGGCCCGCTTTGCGCAGTGAGGGGAGACACGCTGCCCTCGGATGCATCATTGGAGATTATAGCAAGCGGAGGGATGTCCCACTGGGAAACAGTTATCTGCCCTCCTCGACGATCCTCAGATAAGTATTATACATTTGTGATTTATATTATACATAGTTTAAAATCTTGTTTACATGATCGTTAAGTAGTTGAAATGTCAATATGTCAACTTGAAGTCATACCTGAGTTGACACCGTCGATAGAAGAGGAGGCTCGGGGTCTTCTGAAGAATTTAGGCGTTCCGCACACCCCAGACGAGGAGATGTCTGATCCGAGCTTGGACCGAGATTGGGTATGTGAATGAAATATAATTTATTGAATATCGTTGACGTATAAATTTATTGAATAATTTTTCATTTTATTTATATAGGAGGGCGGTCCAGCTGATCAACGATCACCTCCGCCGAGGGCATCGCCGCCACCATTGCCATCACCTCCACCGAGAGTATCGTACCCGCCATTGGCATCACCTCCATCGAGGGCATCACCGCCGCTAGTGGCATCACCTCCGTCGGGGCCATTGCGCCACCTTTGGCATCACCTCCGTCCTGACACCTCCCCAGTGTGTCTCCGGGGCACAGTGATGATTTGTATGCCCGTTTGACTGGATTTATAGTGGAGGAGGTCAGCGCGCTACAACGAGATTTGACGGAGAGGGTCGATGATCTGGGATGAGAGTTGACAGTGAGGGTCGACGATATGGGATGAGAGTTGACAGGGAGGGTTGACGATCTATCCCATGATGTTGGAATACTACAGTCTGTCGTTGTCGACCTTCGGGATACAGTAGCGGCGCTTAGAGGAGATTTAGCCGGTAGACGATGGGGGGACAGAGGGGATGGCGGAGATCATGATCGAGAGGGGTGGCAGAGATGGTGATGGAGAGGGAGATCACCCACATTTTTGGCGTGATGAGACATTGGAGTCATTGTGGTTGTCTATGGAGGGGGTGGCCCCGATGGGGATGGGAGAGGGGACTACGGAGGGGGTAGCTCCGATGGGAGGGGCGGAGGAGGTGGCCCCGGAGGTCGAGAGGACGCCCGGCGTGATTGAGGTAAGAGACATGTTGTTGACGAGACGGAGCAGGTAGTCGGCAAGAGGTTGAGAGTGCCGTCACAGTATGTTGCTTCCCCCTTTACGGTTGAGGCCAAGAGGAGGACGTTCATCGATGGGACGTATCCGAACTTATTCAGAGAGGTGGATAATGCCAAGTGGAAAACGTTCGAGACAGAGTGGAGGAGAATTATCCCCGGGTAAGTATTGTATGATTTTAATAAAGCACTGTACTCTAACTCGTCTACGCTTATTTTAACATTTCCCTGTTTTTTACAGAGTTAGCCGCACGATAGGTCAAAGGACGGTCTTGGACCCTTACAAGTGGTTCCACGATATCACTACCGCGAGAGCTTGGCTCGCTAACGATGTAAGTGAACTATTCATTTCGTGTTTTTTTATGTATATGTGACCTTATGTTTATTAAATGAATAACTCATACTTTTTTGGTGTTTCCTGCTACAGCACATCGACCTGACCATGGACTTGCTGCGAGATCGAGCTCAAAGACATCCAAAATCATTTCTTGTCCATGGTCGAGTCATATTAAACAGTAAGTTCCTGGGTGCCGTTACCATAGAGTATCAGTCGCTCGAACTTATGGGTAACGAGTACACGGTGCCAGAATATGTGCTCGAGTGGGTGATAGGACTGTCACCGAGTGTCGGGGAAAAATCATGGGAGGGTTGTACACATATGTACGTTCCAGCGTGCATCAATAAACACTATGTTACGTTGGAGATCGTTTTTGCTGACTCAGCTATATATGTGTACGACCCAGATCATTCATGTTTGACACAAGGCCAGTTGGAGCAAAACCTGGAGTCCGTGGCTATAATTGTTCCTATGATGGCCAGACGAGCGGGAATAAATGTACAGGACAGATTGCGGATCATTCGGAACACGACGACAGCGCGACAGTTCGTAAGGTAAGTGTTTGAACTTTATTGTTTTCATCTTTCAGATTTAGTTTTTATTTACACAGTACTGAACTGATTCATTCTTGTTCAATTGCAGCGGCGATTACGACATATTTGCCATTAAGTACGTTGAATTTTTAAGTATAGGACATAAGGTTGATGGAATCAACTAGTCGTGGATACAGAACTGGAGAAAAAAGCTAGCATGTGATTTGTTTGAATTTAATGCTGACCCGTAAATTTCATTTATATATATAACATTTCAATTGTGAATTTAATTATTTTTGTAATTATGAAATAATTGTAAATTTGTGTTCAATGTATATAACATTCAAATTGAAAATTTAATTATTTTTGTAATTATGAAATAATTGTAAATTTGTGTTCAATGTATATAACATTCAAATTGAAAATTTAATTATTTTTTATTATTTTACACATATGCCGAGTATGGAAATATTTTTTCATATGAATCATTATAAATACCATTTATCAAAAATAAATATTAAATATGGAAGATTTATAAATAACAAATATTGAACAGTGTAAAGTAAAATGAAATATTATTCAATTCACGTACCTGTCTAGTCGTCATTTAGGGAAATTTGACTGGTACAAAATTGCCGAGTATGCCCTACGGCTCTGTACCGGCCACACCTACGCGGTCGAGGAAACTCTCCAGTAGATGGTATTCTAGATGTACTTGGACGTCCAGGACCACGCGGTTCAACTGCTGGTGGTAACAAATTATGAAATGGGAGAATGTGCTCGGGAACTTCCCACTCGACTTCATTCGGCAGAGGAAATATAGTCTCAGTATATGCTGTTCTCCAAGACTCAGTCATATAATACAAAGAGCATAACGTTCTCGCAGCAAAGCCTCGATACATGGCCACCGCAACTGCATGCTCACATGGAAAACTCTCCAACTGAAATTTTGTACAAGTGCATGTGTTATCAGTCAAGTCCACCATATATGCCATATTACGTGCACATTGCACGGAGAAACGAAACTCATCTAGTACTTCCACATTCAACTTCCTCGCAACCTCTGCCGCCTTAAACAGTTTCTCCTCTTGAGCTCGGGCCAACACGCTAGTGCAACTCTGTGATGCTGCACGTCGGTCATGAAACCACTGTTGTAGCTTGTTACGAATGTTCTCAATCATTGTGAGAATTGGTAACTATCGATCCTTCTTAAACAATGCATTGAGAGACTCCGCGTTATTCGACGTCATCATGTTGTATCGACGTCCTGGAAAGTATGACCGCGCCCAATGTTCGATCCCCATCTTCGTCAGATATTCCAACGCCGGTGATGATTTACTTCCTATCTCGAGCACGAACTTATTACACTCTTCAGCACTGTAAGCTTCGACTGCTCTTCTGAACAATGAAACGATGCCTGTGCCCCGATACCAAGTCTTCAAATTACTTTGTATATGGTACATACAATACCCGTGATGTGCCCCAAGAAAAATTTCAGCGATACCGTTTATTATAGACTGTCCTCGATCAGTTACAAAGGCAAGGTCTTCGACTTCCCCGATCACTTCCCTCAGTTTAGAAAAGAACCAACGCATGGACAGATCATTCTCGCTGTCGATATGCCGAATGCAATAGGGTAAATTTGGATGTTGGCATCTTGACATGTAGCAATAATTAATTTGCCTTGATATTTAGCTTTTAGAGTTGTACCATTAACTAGAATTACGGGTCGCATTGCATTTCGAAAACCCCAAATACATTGTCCGAGAGCCATGAAGAAATACTTAAAACAATTATCGCCCCCCGTCTCAATAAAAAATGCCGTGCCAGGATTAGTTGTCCCCATGTTATCACAATACCTAACCAATTTAGCATAGCTCTCTTCAGCTGATCCCATTAAATCCTCCAACGCACATTCTTTGGCCTTCTACGCTTTCTAATAGCTCATGACCACTTTGTACTCTCAACGGATGTCTTTAATAATGTCCGAAGGTCTGTAGATCGTCCGTGGATCCTGATACTTGTGCATTATCTGTCGACCAATAAACCATGCTCGAGCTTTCCTGTGATCGTTTCGAAGAATCTCACTTTGCAAGTATGTTCCCGTGAATACTTGCGAATTACGAAGCACTCATTCGTGTCCATCTTAGTTGCTCTCAAGCGCTAATTGCAACTGTTTTCGACGCAAGCAACTGTCAACAATGACTTGTTTGATTTCTTTACCTTGAACTCAAAGTTATATTTTAATGCCAGCTAGTGCACAGCTTCCTGCAAATCTTTCTTGGTTTCAAACAGTTGCTCGACCTGCAAGTCCTCATCATCGGGAGCGACACGGGAAGAATTGGAGGACGGTTCACTTGTTCCAACCTGTGAGCTTCCACCTGGCTCGTGTCTTTGTCGGGATAAAGCAATCAAATTCTCATTTATAAACTCATTTATATTCTCATTGTCTTCAATTGTCGACGAAATTTTGCGCGTAACAGCGACATCACGATCAGAAGCAACTGTCTCAGGAATACCCACATCATCCGCAGGAACTATCTCCACTGTCTCCCAAAAACCTCGATCATTGTTATCCGCCCTATCTGAATCTTCGCGTTCACTTTCGATAACATCCTTCGCAATTAAAGTCACACCAAGAACAGTCGGAGTCCGGTGCATTTTATTCAATTCTAATAGATAATTCAATTAAGCATCATTAGTAATGAATACCGGTGGCATCGGAATGGATGAATCCCCATAACCGTTGAATAGATATCTCAATTGCATATCGTATTGAGGTTGATCGACATTCAGCTTATTTTGCAAATCGTGGTACATTTCTAAGTATGGTGTACTCTCTGTTACGGGAATTGCAATACAACCACGTATGTCACTCGTCCATCTCCATTCCCACCGATTATTTTCATTCAATTCGAAATCACCGAAATAACACACGGGAATTATCATATCTGCATGAGGAAATGGTTTTAATCAACTTCATTTATTAATTATAAGAAAAAGGCCAACAAAAATCAGCTGCAGTCGGTTAATTGGCTGTTTAACAGCTGAACAGTCAGCTGTTTAACAGCCAAGCAGTCGGACTATTTCCGACTGTTTGTTAAGTCAAAACACCCAGTTTGGCTTTTTTGCGCAGGAGAATACGATTCTAAAGTTGTATGTTTAATTTTTTTTGATAGGTAAGATCTGTTAAAAAAAATCTATATCGACATAAAATTTCTCTATTTAAACGTATACTAATTTATTGAAAACGAAATTAAACATGCGTAAATGTACTTACCGATTTGAAGTAATTGATATGAAAAAAATTTCCGGCTTCAACATTCCAAAGGTTTTCTAAATTTTGAGGTTTAAGCAGATGAAAAGATGAGAGTTTTTCCTGTGTTGAAAGCTCGTTTTGAAATTTTTATAAGTGGGGAAGTGTTTAATTTTCAATTATTAACTAAAAGGGTAGTATAGTCCTTTCAACAATATATTGTTTTGTAATTGTACAAAACATTTAAGGGCATTTTTGTCTTTTACCATACAAGAGGCCAATGTCATAATATTCATGATTTTGGAAGTTAAAGTGGAATTTAGGTCCTTGATTGGGTCAAACTTAAAAGTACCCCTGAGAATGGGAATTGACGAGGATATGACTCCAATTTGGGGATTTTGAGATATTTTAGGTAAGGGCGTGTTTGTTGTTGATAAAATTACGATGTGATTGTTGGATTACTTTATGGTAAATGATTAGTTGTTATAATTTGATTAAGTTTTAAAATTTGTATTTTATACTACAAAAAAAAAGGAAAAAAAGAAAAGAAAAAGTATTTGTAGTTAAGCCCCTGTTTGGCCTCCATTAATTTTCATTATATTATATTTTATTTTTTTCTTCTATTTTCAACCACACAATATTCCATAAAATAATATTACACATTAATTGAAAAATTTTATTTTCTTTTTAATCACTCATTTTTCAAAAAAATACTATTCTAACTATTAATTTTTTAATAAAATGAGGATCAAACGAGAGCTAAAGAAACACGTGATAGTATATTTTAGATAATTATTGAAAAAGAGGTGTGTGCCATAATTTCCTTTTCTTTTGACCCCACTAGGAAAAAAGTATCAAGACAGACAGCATGGCCCAATTAATAGTTGGATTATACTGCTTGTACAAAATGTAATAGATGCAGAACTCTCCATGTGAGGGGTGTATGTACAACCAATACACATAGCATCGCCTTTAATAGTTTCATTTGCCATTTCTCCTCAATATAGACAGGATTCCATTTCACAAACAGAAACACAACACAATTCTCTCATGGCTGTTTTGGAGGTCTGTGTTAAGGCTGCAGCTGGCGCACCTGAAATTCTTGGCGACTGTAATCCACTCTTTCTTCATCCCCCTTTTTTTTTGTTTCTTTACACGCACAAGACTCTGTAGAAATTATTTTTTTCTTTGATTTTGTTTTGAAACGTTAAGGTCCATTCTGTCAAAGGGTGCTACTGACTCTGGAGGAAAAGAAAATCCCTTATAAGACGCATCTTATAAACTTCAGTGACAAGCCCCAATGGTACTCCTAACTGAATATAATTTTTTTTTTTTTTTTGGGTGTTATCTTTTCAAAAACATCGATTTTGATTATTGTGTATAATAATGAGAATGTGTTGTTGGGTTTGGTTTTTTGTGGGTTTAGGTTCTTGGAAGTGAATCCAGAAGGGAAGGTGCCAATGCTAAAATTTGATGAGAAATGGATTACAGACTCCGATGTGATTGTGGGTATTATTGAAGAGAAATACCCCAACCCTTCTCTCTCCCCTCCTCCTGAAATCTCCTCTGTGTAAGAATTCTCTCTTTCCTTGCATTTATATTTACACATTATCTAAAATATCCCACTATGTGCCAAACAATATAAGAAAGAACTTAAGTTTTTTATTTTTTTTTTTGATGGAATTGTAGGATATTGTACTCTGATTTATGACTCTATGATTGCATACTCTCTGCTTCTGGTTTCTAAACTTTGACCATGAAATCTCAGGGGCTCCAAGATATTCCCTTCATTTGTCAAGTTCTTGAAGAGCAAGGATCCCAGTGATGGATCAGAGCAGGCTCTGCTCAACGAACTGAAGGCACTGGATGAGCATCTCAAAGCTAAGGTGCGAACTTCGGGTGTGATGGATAAGTAAAGACATTCCCATAAGATGGGAAAAAAGCCTATTAGTGATTTTTGTTCTCCATTTCAATTGGACGGAAACTTACATGGTTGTACGAATGATCAGGGACCTTATGTTGCTGGAGAGAATATTTGTGCTGTTGATCTGAGTTTGGCTCCAAAGCTTTACCATCTTGAGGTGGCTCTTGGTCATTTCAAGGGGTGGACTGTCCCTGAAAGCTTGAGTTACTTTCATGACTATGTGAAGGTATCCAAATTGTTATTGTTAGTCTCTTTTCGTTTTCCCCTATCCTCTTTCTTGTAATTCTGTTTGGTGGCATAACTTGGATACCCGGAATTAAGGATATCTCTGCTTGCAAATCTGTCCCCGAGTGAATTAATAAAATCGCTATTGTGCCTAATATTTGTTTCAAATATGTGAATTGTTACTTCTTGTGTTTTCCAGGTGTTTATGCTCCTAAGGTGCACACAATATCAAAATTAGTGTGTTAGATATGTTTGAATGTGCACATTCATGAATCATGAATGAAAATGGAAAGGTGGTCCATTTAACAGTTAATTTATCTACCTAAGATATTGAAGTAGTCAGATGCAGGCTTGCAGTATATAGTTATTTACATCACATTCACTTCTAAAACTAATAGCAAGTAGCCACAAGCTTTACATATGCATTCTCGTATTGTGATGTCCATTGCGTGCTTAATTTTCAGACCCAAGACGACCCTGTCAAGTCACTGGGTTAGTGGGTCAATGGTTCAATCTGCATTCGCTGGTTCAAGCTTAGGCTCCCTAGTGGGTCACTGATGGATCAAAATTCAAAACCGCCCTGGGTATGGCTGGGCTTGACCGGGTTGCTTGCTACTTGGTTCAACTGTAACCTGGACTGGTCAGCCCCTGGTTGGCTGGTAAGACTGGCTTCTCTGGTCCGTGTTACAAGAAAGTGATTGCATGGACAATTTTTAGTTCCGAAGGTCATAAAAAATATTAAACTGTAAATTCAAAATGAGATGATGTTAATAAAAATTCTGCAAGTTTTGATCAAAATATATAATTGCAATGACGATAAACATTGATATGCCTTGAGGATAAGCCTGACCTGTAGCCAGGTGCATTTGGTTAATTAAGGTGAAGTGGAATAAATTATTTGGTTAAAGTATTAATGCTTTTTTGTTATATTTAACTTCAGTTTCTGGACAAGCAGAAAAATATTCCACAAGATCTTCTGTTTTGGTATTGCCTGTTTCTTCATCACCACTTTTTCATGTCTGTTATCTGGTCAGAAGCCTCTCCTGTTACTGATCGTTCATGAATATTGGTTAGATTATTTTCAATGAATTATTTGGAGAAGTTACTTTCATCGGAGTGGAGTTGGCCATTGACAAATGAAAAACAAAATAAAGTTTTAGTTCATTTGAACTTGTTAGAAGAGGGCCGGGCACAACCAAAAAATAACAAGACATATATCAGTTGCTAAGGATCAGTTTAGATGTTACGTAAATCTAGCATTTGGACTGAACAGAGTGTAGTAACCATCCAGCCAAACTCAATTTTATTGAGAAGATGGAAGCTTGGTTATGGGTTGAAATTCTCTTTGTTATGCCAATGCGTCCAAAGCATTTTCATTCTATTGGATTACTGTACTGTTATTATGTCGTAACACAAAACTGAAATTGTTCCCTTTCCTGCAATGCAGTTGCTCTTTTCTCGGGAGTCTTTCCAGAAAACAAAAGCGGCAAAGGAACATGTGATTGCAGGATGGGAGCCGAAAGTTAATGCTTGAACTTGTTCTCTGATGTAGTGTAACCGTTCTGAGTTTCTACTCTGTCTTGTGGCGTCTGTTATGAATGTTTCACAATATCTAAGCCTGTTGATGCATGCTCGTAAGTCGACTTTAGTTGCTTAGAATGACTTAAATAAATGTAGGCTGTTTGTCTTAGTCGCTTGATGGCTGATTTACGATTTGTGCAATGAATGGGTTGAAAGTCGAATGTAGTTTCTGAATGCTGCTGGGTGGATTTAGTGAGTTCATTTAAGTTGGGACTTTTAAGTCGTGTTTTAGTGATGGTGATAAGTTGAATGAGAAAACGGACCATTTTGAAACAAAAAAAAGTTTGTTGTCTAAATTGAAACAAGGCCTAAAGTTGAGTGACTAGTTGAGGAAATAGAAAGAAAGCTCAAATTGAAAAAAGACGAGTTGGATCTTAGCTTTTGCTTGTAACTATTAAAATGGCAAATAAATGGCAGAAGGTTCTTCCGAAGGCCTGATGCTAATGCTCTACCAAATGCATAACGAGTTGAGTGGAGATAACTTTCATGCACATTGCACAACAAAGAAGAGACAAACAAATGAATGTAGTTGTAGTATTTTCCTTTCATATCACTAACACGCTATTCCCCAGCCTCTTGTCCACTATGATCTTGGCTAACTCCATCCACTCTATATTAATTCTTGCCCTCCTTCATGGCTGCATCGACATTAAGGGTCCATTTGGTAGGATTTTTGTTTTTTTGTTTCTTGTAAAAGATCTTCATAATATAGTTATCTTAGGTTAGCTTTCTCTAAATGTTCTTCTAATCGAACAAAGTATTTTCAAAAAATTATTGAGACAAGTTCGATAGCATTTTCTGGTCTTAGAGCAGTTTTTGATTTTTCAAAAGCCTTACAAGTTTTAATTGATTCATTGGACTCTACATTTGCCTTGTCTCTACGAAAGCAATCGACTCATAAATTACTCTGTTGGAAGAAGACCGGTGAGCAATATTGTGCCATAAATAAGAATATCCATCCTTGCAATCTGCATTTAGAATGGAACCCTTGCACGATATTTTCCTTCTAGTATTTACGCGGACAAGGATTGCAGATTAGTAATGATCCGTGAACACTAATTCACTGATATATTCTGATTAAGTATGTTTAAATCTCTAAACCACAGGCTGCTTTTACTAAATTTAGTTCCTGCTCCGCGAACTTTGGTGCGAATTTGAACTGTGGAAGAAATGAACATGGTGGGACATTTGCCATCGATGAGTTTAACAATCAAATACAATATTTCCACCCAACTTTTTGGGAATTTCTAAAAGGAGATATTGACCCACCTGCTGGCATTACCGGTTAGAGAAAATGTCTAATGAGTAAGTAACAGAAACACACAGAGAAATGGTTGGCAATTACAGCAACTAAATGAGACTTCCAAAGGGATCGCATTGATCTCAAGTCTATATTCAAAACTGAGTTTTGAATGAATGAATCTGGATCATGCTATCCCTTTAGATGCCTCATTGGGTAGCTCCACACTTTTGAGATCTGCTTTGGCTTTATGCCTTTTATCATATCCAAGATTTTGCCCAGATTGAAGAATCATTTCAGCAAGTCGCAACACTTTATTGACAATCTTGATGTGTGTGTGTGTTTATACACTTCCTTTGCAAGTTTCAATCTTTCTTGAAATGTTTGGTGTCCCTGATAAAAGCATGAAATAATTGTACTGGAAAAACAATTCTAATCTTCATAATTTACGTTGTTAAAACTGACTTCTTAGCTCTTGCATTTCATCTTATTTTTATTTCTTGTAAAGAAATTCTAATCAGACACTATCACTCAAAAGATTCTCCGTTTCATAAGCTCTAATATTGCAGAATTATTCTTGCTATAATATAAATAATGGAGACAATTAACTAAATCAAGAATCTTCTGTTTCTGATGTTGGAGACAAATAATTCGATTTTTGAAGGTAGTAATCAATACCACTTTTAGCCGCCCTTTAATCCTTCTACTGATAATTTAGAATCGATGGAAATGCCTGCATATCCAAGATTTGCACGCTAAAAAACTTGGATATGCAAGTGTGTGTGTGTGTGTGTGTGTGTGGTATAATTGTGTTGACACACTAAAAGTGCAGCCCAAATCGAATAGTCCAAGGAATGAAGTCCAATTGGGGAATTTCCAAATCAAATAGCCCAAAGAATGAAGTCCAACTGGACAATTCAGGATAAATGCCCGGATAGGGTTATTAATGAATGTAGTGGAAGCCCACGAACACGGTAACATCATCGCCCAAGCTTGCAAGACACAGCTGAGCGAATGAAGTGCCTTACAGTTGCCCAGAGCTATGACCCTGCTCTCCCCCAAACCTTCAAATCGCCCAAGATCTTAGCAAACATAAGATGTTATGGTTATCCAGAAGTGCAGTTATTGAAGCAGTTATTGAGTAATCTTATCACGTTCCACGATTCAAGGAGTTCAGTTGAAGACGGTTGAACGACAAAGAGTAGTGACAACAGTTAGAGGTGGCAATTCCACGACAAGTTAGCCACCATAAAGAAAGTGAGTAGTTATAAAGCAATCAAACAGTTTCTAAGCGATTGATCACGAAGAAATCATCAAGGAAATATAAAAGGAAAAGAAGACATAGAGAAATAGACCTCGAATCAAACACTCTCAAACAGAGAATATGTAATTTCAATTTCTTAGTTTAAACTTAAACATTTCTTTCAGTACTCGTGTGTTTGCGCCCCTTGAAAGCATTCTATTTAGTTCCAATTGTAAAACATCATCAATAAAACACCCATTTTTTGGACTTTTTCTCAAGAGGTTTGTTCCTTACACAATCGTCTGATCCCTTTTTAATTGTTGGCGACTACTCGCGCGAAACAATTTGGCACGCTCAGTGGGACCTTGGTGTTTGTGTTAAAAATACAAAAGGTGAAACAATATGCCTCACAAATCTGATAAGGAAGCAGCAAGTCAGGGAGGAGTCCAGTCTATGATCGAGCGATATGAGGAGCAGCATAGCTCTTCACGAACAGAGGGACAGAGTTAGAGCAGTCACAATCATTACGAACCAATGACAGAGTTGAGTCCTCTAACCATGCGTGCATTACTTGAAGAACTCACGCAGGATGTCGTTGAACAGGTAAATTTGCGAAATATTCATAATATGGAAAGATTTACCCAGAATGAGAATGCACATTATGACAATATGGCCAAACAACTGAACACTCTGAATGAAATAATGAATAAGTTAGTAGGCCAAATTTGTCAGCCAGTTGTGCATCTTGCAAATCATTTTCAAGCTAGGACAATTGTGGGACATAATCTCCTAGTCCTAAGTCCAAATCAAGGGATAGAATCACCTTTTCGTCCCTCTACTTCAAACCAGGGGATGGTGTAATGCCAAATCTGAATAGCGGTAATGGTACAGCTAACTTGGGGATAATCTAAATGTAAGAGATAATGTCCTAAATAATGGACAGAATGCCCTACGTGTTAATGATGGAATAAATATTCAGGCTAATGGTAACAATGGCCCAAATCAAGGCAACTTTGTTACCAACTAGGGACCAAACATCAGGCCTCAAGCAAATCAACCGGTCAACCAACCTTTAGGAATTCCAAATGACCCCAATATCATGTTGAGGAATCAAATTATGGAAATAATACAGGATCAGATGGCTTTTGGAGTATGTCCTGTCATTAGGCCGACTTACACAAAGTCATATCCTGATTGGGTAGACCAAGCATATCCATGGCCTAGAGGGTATAAAGTGCCAGAATTCTCACTATTTATCGGTTTAGGAAAGGTGTCTACTCTAGAACACATAGGGCGATTCACACTGCAAAGTGGTGAAGTAACAGACTACCATAAAATAAGGTTGTTCCCTAGTTCATTAACAGGAATAGCTTTCTCTTGGTTCATCAATTTGTCAGCGAACTTTGTTCTAACATGGCAACAATTGGAGCAATTATTCCATGCTCAGTTTTATAAGATTGAGTCTGAAATTACTTTGGCCAATTTGGCGAGTCTGCGTCAAATGCCAAATGAATGGGCAGGAGGTTTCCTTCAAAAGTTTAAGACGGCAAGAAGTAAATGTTTTGTACCTCTACCCGAATAGGAGTTTGTCAAAATCGCTCAAAACTGTCTAAACTTTGATTTGAAAAAGAAATTTCAAGACAAGGAATTTCCTGATCTTTTTCAATTGAACGCAAACGTGATTAATTATGAACGATTAATAAGAGAAGAAGAGCAAATGAAAAATTCTAGTAAGGGGACTTATTATAGAGAATCAAATTTTGATGTTCATGCCATTAATGACGAATATTATGATCAAGCCGAAATGTGTATGGTCGAATTGATTAAAGGAGATATGTATACTTGTCCTATAATGGCTAAGCCTAGACCGTCGAGCAAGGATGAGCCTATAAAAGATGAAAACAAAAAGGCTAGAACGTTCTAGCTCGATGTAACTGAAGCTGACATTATATTTGATAAACTATAGAAGGATAAATAGATAACACTGAGCGATAAACATAAATTGCCATGCCCTGAACAAGTTAAGGGTAAAAAATATTATAAATGGCATAATGCATGCTCACATTTGACTAACAACTGTTTGGTTTTTCCCCATGTGTTACAGGATGCTATTGAATCAGGACGAATTACGTTCGAGGATAAGAAGAAAATGGCAGTGGATGAAAACCCTTTTCCACAGCCACTTGGGGTGAACATGGTGACGACTGGTTTCAAAAATAAATTGCCAAAATTCAAGTTGGTTATAGATGACGGGGAAGAGGACCCTGGACCACATTCCAGTGTCTTTGAACGTATCAAAGGGAAGGAGCCCAAAAAGGACGAAGACATCCTGTGTGCAAGATGCAAAAGAGAAGTAAGTGCAAATACAGAGAGACCAGGGATATGGCAGCATCACCATCGCCCTAATTTTTTCCCAAACGCTCAACCTGGTAGAGGGCGAGGTACATCATTCTATAGGGGACCACCTTTTGAGAGGCAGTTCAGGCCAGTAAATAATGGGAGAACATTCAAACCATAACCTCGCCAACCAAATGTATGACATTCGTTCTAGTATAACACAGGAAAGGTGATACCCTTCAACGAGATAACTAGAACCCAG
>NC_036237.1:6157546-6160596 GCF_002742605.1 Olea europaea var. sylvestris
CTGGTCAAATAAATTAGATTTTGATAGAGCAATTATAAATATATTAATATTGTACTCGTTGGATAGCTCGTAATTAATTAGAAATCTTTGACTCGAGAAAAAAGTTATTTTGGATAAGGACACATTAAGTTAGACCAATTAAAAGAAAATTGTATAAATATAATTTTATATAGATTATAAATCAATTTATTTTTTCTCTCTCCAAAAAAAAAATGTGTGAGGTGGGATTTTTATCATTATTTGTTAGTTTTGATTTAGAGATTTATAGGATGACACATGTTTTCACTATTCTACTATTCTAGTTACAACAAAATTCACTATACACTCATATACGGTTGGATAGAGATAGTGGATATCTTGTAGTTGAATGAGATAATAATAAAGTAAATTGTGAGTAGACATTGGTTGCAAGATTTGACCCTATTAAATCAAATTTTGGTTTATCTACTCTAGCCTACACCTATATATATTTATATTATGCCATTAATTTCATGATTTTGCTATCTTGGAGAGTATTTTAGAAGTGCTAACAAGTGATTTTGGTGTTGTTTTGTAGATTGATGGAAGTGGAGAAAACAAGAGCTAAAAGAGGTCAAAGGAAGGAAATAGGCAAAAGCTAGCGAAATTGGATGAAATGACCAAAATGTAAGAGATCCAAAGTTCGAGGATTAAAATGCAATTAATCAAAAGTCGTGTCGAAACTTGAAATGAAGATCCGAGAGTTCTAGAAGCCAATTGGATGAAGGAAGGTGTCAAAGGGATCAAATTTAGTCAAGATATGATCATAAATCATTTTCCAACCAAAAAGTTTTGCGCCGGAGTTTTGGTCTCACATTTAGACTCATTTTTGACATAGAAAACGATCTAATTGGAGAATGATTCCTGAAGTAAAACTGTATTCCTTTGAATTAGCTTTCCAACGCATCTTAAATCACTTCAATCGGATATCGAACGAAAAAGTTATGACAAAAATACTGAAAGCTATCCTGTGCAACCGAAGTAGTCCTCAGCGCCCAGGCGCCATGATGCTGAAATTTTGACAGAAAGTCAGCGCCCAGGCGCTTCCGTGCGAGAGTAATTTTTTAAGGTTTTTACCATTCTTTTTTGGCCCAACTCATCTCCAAATTTTTCCCTAAACTCCAAGACATTATAAACACAGAATTGAAGACCTAAATTAGAGGGGAGCCGCACACTAAAAATCGGTGGAATCAAGCCACGCGTTCTTGACATATTGGAGAGAAAACAACAAGAAGGGAGATTCAAAGGAGAAATTCAAGAAGATTAACACTAAGAATTGAAGATTGGAAGCATTTATTGGAAGAGGAAAGAGATCTTAGTGCAAGAATTCCACTTTTTCTTCTACATCTTTATTTCAAACTCGGTGATGTATTCTAAGACAATTTCCTATTTTTCTTCCATTATTATGAGTAGTTAAATTTGATTTTAGGGCGAACAATATAATCTTTTGGAATCCTTTATTTCATATGCAATTGAGATTCTAGTGCTTTTATATTTTATGTGTTGATTTTAATGTTGTTCTTAATACATTTAATTACTTGATCACTAGTTAGATGATTTGTGAACAATGATTACGTAGAGATGTGGATTATTTGTTTAGAGCCAATGTTTCGCTTAATTAAATTTAATTTGCATAGAGATATGAAATTAAACTAATTAAATAGGCTCAATGAGAACTCGAGAGTGGTAAGTTGAATACAATAGAAGAATTCGACCGAACACTACCTTAGATTTTATGAATCTTGATTTATGAAGTAAAGGTGACCAATAGGTGAAATTGTTCCACCCTAACGTCCATTTATTGTTTGAATTCTCAATCACTTTTCGTTGCATCCAATCGCATTTTTAAGTATTTAGAATAAAAATCACATTTAATCATTGTTTTTGTTTATTTTCGTCACCTAGAAGTTAGAAATAATAAATTGGGCAATAAAAGTACAGTCCTCGTGGGAACGATAATCCGGACTCAAAAGGTCCACTTTACTACTTGTTACGATCTGTTCACTTGCGGGATAAAATCGACAACAGTAGCATTAAAAATAAAGTTTGCATAAATTGAATATTTTAATCACGTATTTTTCAAAGCGGAGAAAAGATTTTGAACGTGCTTCAAATTTTTCTAACAAGGTAAGATACTTTAAGTACAAATGTTTTTGTTTCCTTATTCGTTTATGTCCAATAAAAAATGCATGGATTGCCAGTAGAGATTCTTTTTTTTTTTTAAAGAGATATGAAATCCTACGAGATTATAAGAGGACCTAAGATTGGTGTGTCGCTTGGTCACCAATATACTCCATAAGATCAGATGATATGAATTGTAATTTTTATTGTTATATATATATGTATATGAAAACTGCACGTATCTTACTGGGTGTTTTCGAATACTCACTCTTACAAATTCTTACAGGTTAGTTTCGGTCGATTGGAATTATGGAAGGACGGTGATGCGGGCTACCAAATGGATCAAATGAAAAGAAAAATAAATGAGTTTGTCATTTTTAAATTTACCAATTAATTTAATTTTGTTCCAAACGTGTTATTTGAATTAGTTTAGAGTTTATATTATGTTTAGATAAAATTTTCATATTTTAAATTTAAATTTATAAATGTTGCTGTTATTTGTTTAATAAAAAAATTTATTTTTGTAATTCTACATTTAAAACAAAGAAAAAATGATTTTTTTCGTAACGTTCCAGAGTTTATAAAAAATTGGGGCGTTACAGCCCGGTATCAGAGCACGGTTTGACTTTTCTGTAGACTTGTTTTGAAAAAAAAAAAAATTCGAATAGTTCACAAGAACAGTAAAAAAAATTTTTACAAAAAAATGTTTTGAATTTTTTTTAACAATGTTACTTTTCATGTAACAGTAAAGACCAAAAAAAAATTGTTTTGCATGACATGGCAAAGAGTTGTAGAATTTTAATTATGATGTGACATACTTTGAATATTGCAAATTTTTTTTTTTTTAGATTTTGTCATATTTTGTTGTAGTTTGGATTACCATTCACATCAATACACATTTATTTTTTATG
>NC_036237.1:6167280-6205048 GCF_002742605.1 Olea europaea var. sylvestris
TATATATATATATATAAAATTCTATGTCTAGGTTGTGTATAGATATCAATATTAATTAATTTGGGGGCGTGACAATTGGAATTGTGGAAGGATGGTGATGCGGGCTGCCAAGTGGATCAAATGAAAAGAAAAACAAATGAGTTTGTCGTCTTTAAATTTACCAATTAGTTTTTTTTGTTCCAAATGTGTTATTTGAATTAGTTAAGAGTTTATGTTATGTTTAGATAAAATTTTCATATTTTAAATTTAGATTTATAAATGTTGTAGTTATTTGTTTAATAACTTTTTTTATAGTTCTGCACTTAAAATAAAGAAAAATGAGTTTTTCATAACGTTCCGGAGTTTATAGGAAATTGGAGTGTTACAAATTGTAGCCGATCCCCTCCCCCAAAATAAAATATAATTAAATAAATGTGTGTGCGCGCTTTATGCAGTTTAAGAAATACCTATGGTAGTCCCCACATGTCCATAGATTGAGCATGACCAGCAACAATGACAGAGTTGAAATGAGTACCCCACAAATGATATCTCCTACATGATGGAAGATCCTATTTAGAAGTAACTAATATGCAAAGACAACTTATTTTGGTGCTTGTGAAATCTCTTCAATTATGAATCTTAAATAAAAAGGGCAACAAAAGGAAAATACTTGCTAAGTTCCATAATACGTAAGCATATTTATCATTTTTATACGTAACAAACAAATAAATAACTATTTCTTTGAAAAAGATTATAGTTTGTGAAAGGAGAATATAGCAGGACATAGCAAAAAAAATCTTGAAAAAGATGATAAATGATGTGAACCGGGTTAGCAAGGTTGCTATCGAACCCACAGGAATTGACATCGGATCCCAAGAACACCCAAATATGACCAAGGTTTAAGACTTAACTTGTGAACGATGAACCAAACAACCGAAGGTATATTAAACCAACAACCCTTGATCACAAATTGTGGAATTGAACCAATAAAACTATGAACAAAAAAACCCAGCAAAAACGATGCTTGAAAGACCCTTTGATTAAATAACCCAAAGATCCAACCCGATATTTTTGAACGCCACAAGAAATCACTTTCTTGATAAGTTCGATTTGCCCATTGACGAATAAGATAATTGAAGCGAAAATCTTCGAGAGAATTTTATTCAATAATTCATATGAAAAGTCTTGTGTATTACAATGAGAAAATAAACCTATTTATACTAAAAACCTAGCAAGTAGTTTGAAAAGGAATAAAACTTTCAAAATATAAAAGTTACCAAAAATAAGAATTCTATACAAAATAAAACTCCTAAGAATATAGAAATTACCAAAAATAAAGAATTCTAACCAAAACTAACAACTAGTGAATTTTGGAAACTTTCCCCTGCCGAAATTGAAGTTGCGGATCATATCAGTCCCTCCCTCTTCGAAAGGATTCAACCTTGAATCCAAACCTTGAATGTTCAAATTATAGCCTTTATCTCCAATCACGCAAGAACATGAAATGGTCCATCTCCCCTCGGATGCAATTTGGACTGCTTTTGAATTCAAACCCTTCTTTTTCATATGTAAATCCAATCTCCTTTACATGGATCAAAATGTGTATGTTTTGACGGCTTCCTCTTGCCATTTTGTGATGTTCTTAGAATGATTTCAGCTGATAAATCACCGTTCATTTTTCATGCTTTACTCGACCCTGGTGATTGTAGTAATGACAATTCAAATTGATACATATTTCCCGACATACCAATTTTGTAGTTCAATCCACTGCATATGAACTCCTTGCAAACAAATTTCTTCCATCGCATTTGAAACTCCGTTGTCTCCTCGGGAATCACAAATTCAATCTCCGATATATATGATATCTCCCAAGCAAGATGCGGTTGTTGCTGAAGTTTATCCACCAATTGATGTTCGATGCTCGGATTGTAAGGGATTTCAATAGGATTATTTTCTGAAATTAAATCTTCGATGACCTGCAAAATAGCATTATTCAAAATAAGGAGGGAAATGTTAGTGTTCGCCAACTCCTCCTCAATATTAACCTCATCTTTATGCAAGCTCACTTCCGATTCCCCTTTCACCTCCAACGACTCCCCTTTCTTTTCAAGTTCACTCTCGACTTCCTTTTCACTCTTTTGTGGCTCTTCTCCATTTTTCTCACAATCAATCACCTCGCAAATTTTACTTTTACTCTCTTGCGCCTTCATGTGATTAATTTGAGATTTAACCTTGTCACGAAGCCCTGTTACTTCTAATTTGAAATCCCGACTCACCAACTCACTTGATTTACTACACACATGCTTCGCACTAGGTGTTTTCTTTTCCCTTGGACACTCAACCCCATAAGATCTTCTATGCATCTCCCTAAATTCTTGCTCACCTCTTAATCACCCTCAACTCATCCCAATTCTCAATCAGCCTCTCACCATACCTTCGCCTAGATGTTGTCAATTAATCCCACCAAATTGTAGCATAATCCACAAATGAGTTCACAACCAACTTCAACTTTTTCTCCCCGGAGTAATTATGGCACTCAAACATCAACTCAACTTTTTCTTCCCACACCACTACACCTTGGGACCACTCATACCCTTAAATTTTGGGATTGTTGTTTTCATACTCCTATCACCACCATATCCATAATAATTCGTATCCCTTCTTCCAAACCTATCGCCTCTATTTTTCATACCCCATATTGCATCCTCAATCCACGCATCTTCATCACTATCGCTACAATATTCATATGCACCACAAATTTCATTCATAGGCTCCCATCTATTCCTTCTCCGTACATTAGACACTCCAACACATTGATCTTCATGAATATTTTTCACTTTCATATCCAGACTGTCTAACTTATTTCCCACATTCTCCATACCCACCAACAACCTTTCAAATCACTGCATCATCCTTTCTAACATTTGGAATTGACTTTGACACAAATTTGACGTTTTCTTTTTAAACTTTCTTTTTTCTGACTCTTTTTTTTCTAACTCTTTTTTTTTTTTTTTTTTACTTTTTTACTCAAATTTTTTTCCCGGTACGGCATGGACATGAACAGTAAAAAAAAATTTTTTTAAAAACTTGATGACGAAAAACAAAAACACTAATGACACAAAGAAAATGCAGAAAACAAAAGAACTCAACAAAAATAAAATAAAAACTGGATATAACCTTGATCTTAGTGTCTTAGCTCTGATACCAAATGATGCGAACCCAGTTAGCAAGGTTGCTATCGAACCCACAGGAATTGACACCGGATCCCAAGAACGCCCAAATACGACCAAGGTTTAAGACTTAACTTTTGAACGATGAACCAAGCAACCGAAGGTATATTAAGCCAACGACCCTTGATCACAAAGTCTAGAAATTTCACTCGGATTGTGGACTTGAACCAATAAAATTATGAACCAAAAAACCCAGCAAGAACGATGATTGAAAGACCCCTTGATTACATAACCCAAAGATCCAACCCGATGTTTTTTAACGCCACAAGAAATAACTTTCTTGATAAGTTCGATTTTCCCATTGAAGAACAAGATAATTGAAGCAAAAAGCTTCAAGAGAATTTTATTCAATAATTCATATGAAAAGTCTTGTGTATTACAATGAAAATATAAACTTATTTATACTAAAAACCTAGCAAGTAGTTTGAAAATGAATACAACTTTAAAAATATAAATTTACCAAAATTAAAAATTCTAGACAAAATAAAACTCATAAGAATATAGAAATTACCAAAAATAAAGAATTCTAACCAAAACGAACAACTTGTGAATTTTGGAAACTTTCCTTGCTGGAATTGATTGCGGATCATATCAATAAAACTTTGAAAAGTGGTGGCCTTCAATATTTTAGTTTTGAAGTCCTTTGAGTAGATAAATTCAAATTTAAAGGAACCAAAAATGGAAAACTGTGCAAAAGAAAAAATGCTAAAATTTTTACTAGAGTAATCTGGTTAAGTAATAATACAAATTACAAACTTATTTTCAAACATGTTACAAGCTTTTGTATGGCAACAAAACATGATTACCCGTCGATATTTCTCACGAGTTCGCTCGTTCGAGATTTATCTTGTATTAATTTACTATTCATCTATTTTGTTATTTTTTGGAACAAATAGCTGCTTCGACTAATGAACAAAAGTTTTGTTTTTTTTTTTTTTTTTTTTTTTTTTTTTAGTTTCTTACTACGCAATTGTTAGCAAATGAAATATCACAAAACCGCAAGAAGCCATCATCATAACCCGGAAAAATATATGTATATTTAATAGAAGCTAAAGCAATGAAACTCAAAATTACATCTCAATCACTACATAAATAACCAAAAGAAAAAAGTCAATCCAAATTTAGGAAACAAAGACAAATATCAGTGCAAAAAAAGAAAAAATAAAACACTAACCTTGGTTTATTAGAAGAAGTTTTTCTTGTTCTTCCTCGACCAAACAACTTTCGTATGGTACAGCTACATCCTCGTATCTAAAACCACCACAAATATTAAACCAAACAAACTTGAAGCTCCAAAAACCACCTAATCCGACACTTTCATAGTATACATGTATTTGAAGAGATGCTCAAATTCCTCGAAACAAAAATAACAAAATGGTAAAAATGAGTAAAAGAATAAAACAAAAAAAAAATAGCAACCCGCTCCCACCAAAAATAGGTCATAGTAAAGCCAAAAGTTTTTAGGAATGCAAAGAGTTAATGAACAGAATGACAAATGAGGGCATGAAGAAAAGTAATATTCCTAAATTTGATTATACTGAAAACTAATCTCATATCATGACCTTAACTAATCTCATGGCACTAAAAAAATCCAAAAATGAAGAATTTCCAAAAACAAAGAATTAAACAAAAAAAATTAAATCATCCAAACACCATAATGCATTCACGAAAATATTCTACACATTCATGAGACCCACTTAATACCAACATCCTGGAGTCAACAAATTCAAGCAAAAGAAGAAACCCATTTACCTATGAGGCCGAGATCGTACAATAATGATGAGATTTCTTTATCTTTACTTGAAATAGTAGCAGTGGATATAGTGCAGCGGTTGTAAATCGACGTCATGCAAGAATTGGTAAATGATAGTGGTAGGCCGATGGCATTGTTTAGGTGGCACAGCGACGAAGACGGCGGCAGATTTTTGGAAAGGAAAGGGAAGATTTTAGATGGAAAATTCAAGGGTTTACTTTCTTTCATTTCGTTTGTTGTAATGGAGAAGAAAGATAACAGGGGTGTGTAATAAGAAAGAAAAGCAATAAAGGGTGAGAACATATTTTGTCACAGTAACTAAACCCATTCGTGAACAGTGAAAACCAGAAAAAAGTGTGAAATGGATGGTGCACAGATGAATAGTGTTTGACCCATCCAATCTTTTAAGATAGTATATGAGTACTAGTTTTTTTACCCGTGCATTGTGTTACATTGGAGGTAATATTAGCGTTTTGAACGTTAAGGTTAGACGGTAAATTATATGACAAAATTTCCTCACACATTTTTGTATGAATGAAATAAGGTTTCATAGAGATATTATGGTCAATCCAAAATTTGAACGAAGGAAGCAATAAATATCATGTGGAAAATACCTCTTAAGAAAAGTTCAAATTTACAAGAGTAAAAAAATACATTTACAGCTTGGAATATAGCTATTTAAGAATTTCGTCGAGTTTCTTTTTTCCTGAACTGATATATAACTAAACAAAAACCGCCTACATTTGAAATACAAACATATAAGCAAGTTGCAATATTTGGGAAGAGAGAAAATCAACCGAACCAAATATTGGTAGCACTTTACCGTATAATGGCTACAATATCAGACTTGACAGGGGAGCCACGTGACATCCATATCAAGTATTATGGTTGGAATTTTGGATACCATTAGTATAGATGGAGTTTGTCCATTGGCCAAGACAAAATTTAAGCCACCAACCTGCAAAAGCACAAAAATCCAAGGAACAAAATATATAAGTACACACTTTGAAAATTCTCAAGGCAAAATCTCATAATATTTAACAAAAATTACAATTTTATTAAGCAGAATATTAGTCGAATACTGATCATTAATGGGTGGTAGTCGAATAAATAAGAAGCATTGAGATAAGAAAATAAAGACTCAATTATTGGCATATTGTGCCTCATCTCTTCCACGATAAGAAGACCTTCTAACGCGACCTCAAGGTGACAAACTTCGACGTCAAGGAGAACGGTCGCAAGGACTCAAAACTCCTGATTCAATTAACGTCATTCAAACATTGAGTTAAAAATAACAGTCAAAGTTCTTTATTCTTTCCCAAAAACGAAAAACCTAGCAACTCAATATATATTACCTTCGTAGCAAGGGCTCCTGCAATATCTAGGAGAAGTATGATTCTTATGCTTTCGAGAACCTCCATGGGTCATGCACTTATGGACAAAATGGTCATTCTCACCAGACTCGTAGCATTTTAAATCAAAACCAGAACGATTGTACCCCCTACCACCACCACAGTCACTGTCGCCGCCATTACCACCAGTCCATCGTCGTGACGACTTCCATCCCTAGAATTGTGAGAAGGCTTTATTCTCTAGCCATTTTTACCTATTTCAATTTACAAGGATATGATTTCTAGCATATTACATAAGAAATTTAACGTCAGAATGTTGATTGAAGAAAATACAGCATGATAAAGATAACAGGTAAAAAAATCCAGCACATAAAAAAATTAACATTTCAATATTGAATAAACATGAGATCTAATAGAAATTGTTTTTTCTCTAACACTCACCAGACCACTTTACTGGAAACCCTCTCATGTACTTTGGAGAACATGGATGCAATGCAAATGTCGGCATTATGAAGGTTTACTTGTGAAGATTCATGTTGAAAGACCAATAATAATATATATTATTTAAATGCATGCAATTTTATCACTATTAGGATCTTTCTAATAGGATGATGGTCAATTTTCTACACCATAGCTAAGGCTAGGTCCCATTGTGTACTTGTAAAAATGTGAAACAACTAAATGTCTTCTAATTGAAATTCTAGAAGTAAAATACAGTAGAATATATACAAATTATCGTAATATTGAACCCACTAAATTTAGAGGAATCTTCTAAAATCTAGACACATCAATCTTCCAGACCTTTTGTAAGGAACAAAAGTCTTAATTGGCACAAGCTTATAACTATACAAGCTTATAACCATACATAAATCTCACCTGATGAAAAAATCATATAGCATTTTTCATCATGATTGTAAGGCTTTTCTTCTTTGACAAGTAATCGATGATATTTAGCATTGTGTATTTGCAACAATTAAAATTTTCAATTCATGAGATACAAGAATGAAATTTTTTTTTTAAATTGGAGTTAAAGTTTAATAGTATAAAATATTTGCACTTATGCATATAAAAGAAGAGGACGGTGACAATGAGATAGGATGGGAAAATTCTCTCTCTCTACATGCCATCAGAACATTTGTCTCAATCACCTGTTCCGTCATTAGCAATTGTCATTGGCAACAGGAATCCCATTAAAGCTAAGGACAATATTTTAAGTAAACTAAACAACAAAAAACCGTTTAAAATTGTTCAATTTATATCATAAACTTAGCTTAGGGGATAGAATAAGTTTCGAATCAAATAATAAGAATCTTAAAATATTTATGAGGTCGTCAATGAAAATATAAGAAACGACTATTGCAAGGCAATAAAGAATCTAAGATAAAATACATTGTGCAAAATACAAACACTTAACAATCATAATTAATCAATTTCATGCATAAGGATATTGTGAACAAGAAGAAAGCATAAACAATTTTCACTTTACCGATGTCTCAATTAGCCTAGGATCAAAAGTTGGATGAAGAGATGTCTCTAGAGTAATAGCTCGAAAGCTAAAATGTGCGGGAGGAGAAGCTATAACAGGTGCAATAATAGTAGAGGGTTGATTACTGTAAAAAAAAATAAAAAAAATAATAATAATAATAACAACAACAACAACAACAATTTCAACAATTTACTATTTGGAACATTAGGTCAATTAAAAATTGTCAAAACATGATGAACACACCCAGTTACCATTTATTTCAGTTTGATAGTAGCAGCATGTGGCACCATAGTTGTAGTTGATTAACTAAATAAGACATTTCATAGAATCAGACAATGTCTCTATTTATCTCTTTTAGGATAAGTGTTCTAGTTGTTACACAGAGTATTGATTTGCTAGCTTTTATGTAAAATGGGCAATGTACTTTACCTTATAATGAAAGTAATTCAATAAGTGAAGAGTACATTTAAAGGCAAAATTTTATGATCTAAAAAGAAGGTATAAATTTAAAGGGAAATATTTTTTTTTTTTAAGGAATAAGCTGATAAGAATTATCAGACAGTAAAAAAATTTATTTTTTAGCAAGATGTGAAGCGAAAAGATCCCTAATCTCGTACTACTTCTATAGAAATACGTAAAAATTCAATTTGTGTATTCAAAAAGAAAACAATAAAATATTATAGAACTCATCACATTGATAAAAAATATTTCCAAAACTATACTTCACTGACCTTATAAGGTTGTATTTTAACCCTTTTTTCATATTTCTTCTGCTCATCTGTAACTTACTCCATGTTAGTTTGCTAAGTTGTTCAATGTAATCTATCGCATGAATTCAGAAGGTCCTCGAATTATGTACAACCAAGTTATTCTGCATTAATATAGAGGAAACAAATTTAAAAAGCAGATATATGATAATCCATTTTTGTTCTATTGAATTTAATCTCAGATTAGATATGCTAAAGATTAAAAAGTACTTACGAAAATGTTGTAGATCTATGGATGTATGAATGAAAGGATTTCCTTGTAAACAACATTTTTAGTACATGTATTGTGTAAATTGTCAATATTTGATGGTTTAAGCAAAACTTTAATAGACGTGCTTGTTTTAGCTCTTGATAATGCTACGTAAAGCTGACCATGACCAAAAACAGGTTCTGAAAGATACAAACCAACAAAATCAAGTGTTTGATTTTGTGCTTTATTTATCGTCATTGCAAAGTATGGTCTAATTGGAAATTGAGTTCTTTTAAATGGAATTGCATTCTGATTAGTTTTAAGAGGTATAAAAGAAATTCTTGGTAAAAAAACATGCTTTCCACAATATTCGCAACTTGTAATTTTAGCAAGAATTACATTCTTCTCAAAATTTCGACAAGCAATGTGTGTTCCATTACATAACCCTTCAAAAGGATTGATATTTCGTAATAACATCACAAGGCAATTTACTTTGAGCTTCAATTCATGTGGCGGGATACCATTTGAGGTCAAACTATTCAAGAAATCTTCATGTATGCTTTGTTCTGATTTGTCAATTGCTTCATCAAAACTATAATATGTGAAAATTTGACCTAAAATTTGTTCTAGTAAAATTTTGTTAATATGATCAACATATTCATTTATAGACGTAAGAATAACTCGATTTGTCATCTCATGTAAATTATCAGCATATGCTTCTATATTTGAAAAAACATGATTTATTAAATTTTTTAAAGATGTAATTTCATCCTCAAATGGTAGAATAATACTATCTGGAAGCTTAATGCAGTTACAAGTATGTTCTTGCTCCGTTCCATCTCCAATTTTAAGCAACTATTTACAAAACGTGGGATCCAACTTTGCCCTCGTGTTCTTAATCAATTGTAGATGTATATACAAAGGCCATAGATCAAAAAATTAAGCTAGCTTTCATTATATCTTCTTTTTTTCCTTTAGGTACTTCTGGTAGAACTTGTCGAAAATTTCCTCCGAGAACAACGACTTTCCCACCAAAAGACAAATTGCAATCGGTAATATCTCTGAGCATTTTATCTACAACTTCAACACTAAAACGATTTACTATGGGCGCTTCACCCCAAATTATTAATCTAGACATTTTCAACAAAGCTCCTAAAGATGATTGCTTGCTAACAGAGTAGCTAACTTCACCAAATTTTTCCAAAGGAATTTTAAATCTTGAATGAGTTGTTTGACCTCCAGGTAATAGAGATGCAGATATCCCAGAAGATGCGATTGCTAAAGCAATTAAATTTTGATATCTCACACCAGCAAGGAGTGCTTTATATAAAAAAAGTTTTACCTATTCCACCTAGACCATCGACGAAAAAAGCACCACGGCATCATATGTAAATTGTTGTTCAATGTTTAAGCTTGCAGCACAAACGCACCCTCCGTTAATATCCAAATTGGTTGTCTCCTCTCTAACCATTCTTCTCAACCTTTCATTCTCATCTATATTTATATTGAAAGGCACTATTCCATAGTGATTTATATTTTTACCCAACAATTCTAGAATAGAACTAATGTCTTGTAGTGCCCGTAGTTTAGCAACTTCCATAGGTATATGTTCATGTATATAATCGTCAATCATATTAGCTATAAATTTATCCCATAGTAACTTTGGATGATCGGGGTTGCAAAGTGTAAGAAGTGTAGCAAATAGACGTCTTAAAGAAGCTGGCATTTCATAAACAATAGCTTCAGATAAACATTCTTCACAGTGGTTATCTCCGCTTAATAGACCATGTAGAAGTATGGCTTCTCGATATGTTGTAACAGTTAAATCTTGAAACGATGTTGGCCCTCGAATGTGATTAAGAAGAATGCGGAGGAAATATCGTTCTCCTTCAGAAGGATTGGCCATGACAATTCGTCCTATAACAATTTGTTTCTTTCTCGGAGTCCAAATCTTTTTATTTGTGTTCCAAATAAAATGTGTAGGGAAATCTCGATATAACAATGTTCGAGCAAACTCGTTTACTTCATTCACTCGAAAAAATTCTGTTAGCGTTGTTCTTTTCATATTTTCATTGTCAATAACAGTAGATATCATCTTGATCATTGTATGTTACTTGTTGATGATTTTGAATATGAAGCTGTAGAGAATAAACAGTAGGATACGTTTCTGATAAATTAAAAGAAAAATCCTCCACATAGCTTCAGGTAGAGATATCCATCTAGCATATTGATAGGCAGATATTTCATCAATTTCTTTCCCTATATCATTTGTTCGAATTGAGAAATTAATACGATTATGTCCTTTGTACACATATTTGTATAAATATTTTACAGCTTTGATAGAATAACATACTTCAACATTAATGTGACAATCAAATTTTGCACTTAAATAAGGATTTTATGGTACAACCCACCGATTATCCAACATTTGACCTCTAAGTTTAACATAGACACCATTATTACTACGCTTATACAACAGGTATGAGTTAACACCAAATATAGTAGTATTACAATAATCCCTGGGATATTTATTTTTACATTATCTATTGGTCTCCATACATACGTTTTTAGGATTAAGATTCCACAAGGTCCATGCATATTGTGCTTAACAATAACAAAATGAAGATAAGAGTTTCTATTTTTGTCAGGAATTTCACAGCACACTATCCTATCAACCTCTTCAGCACAACAAATTTTTTGCCCAGATTTGAAAATCAACAATAGATGCGCATGAGAGAGACCTCTTTTCTGAAATTCAATTATATGTGTGTGTGTGTGTGTGTGAAATAACACGGCCTAAGATATTTTTCTTGTATAAATCATTTTTTAATTCTTCTAATTTTGCTCGAAATATACGTGCAATCAGTTCCGATCGATTTTGAACTTCATCATTGTATTTTAGTTCTTGTTTAATCTCCAGCCAATTAGGAATACATGTCACAGTCAAAAAAAATGTCAGGTTTTCGAAAACGTTGTACCATATATCTCAACATATCTCTAGGCTCACATGTAAAGGATTATGGTAGAACAAATTTTGTTCCTATTTTGTACTTTCTTGTTTCCCCATTTTCAACACTATCCACAATACCTTGATAAAGTTTAGCACGAATTTGTTTTTGATTATTACGAAAATAGTCTAACCTGGCAATTTCAATCTTAACATATATATCTACGACAAACTATTGAAACAGTCTACCAATGTAAAGCAATAAAGACTTACCAGGAGGTCTAATTTGAAATTTGTACGAATAGTACTCTCGACAAGAGACGTGAGAACGTTTCTTCGCTCGGTTAAGCACTATATCACAAAAAAGGAAAAAAATAGTATATCCGTATACTACCTTTAAATTGCAAAAGGTAAAAATTTTAAAGAAAATAAATACACAAACCTTGATTCTCTTTTTCAATAATTCAGATGCAGAAGTAATTGTGCTAGGAAAAGCGACTAAATCAAACATATGCTAAGGCTGAACGTATTTGCTTCTGGATCTCCCAATGCCTTCATACCAACTAGATTCCCCATATGGAAAAAGTAAGGGATATTGTAAAGGATCATAACAACCGTAGTAGTAATAAACCTTGTGTGAATCACCAAAATGGCCGTAGATAATAATGTCGTGAGCGCGATTATTTGCATTTTTATCATCTTCGATCCATACAGCAACTATTTGAGATGTCGTAGGAGTATTGAAAACTTTTTGATCAAGTCCTGAGTTGTATCTTATCAATATTCGATGGTCATACAAATTAGTCATGTCACATAAAGACCTAAAGAATCTACTGTATGGATTTATTTTCAAGATTTTAATTAAACTAATTGAAGTAGATTCAACAAAGTTCTTTGAAATTTTCATATGATTTTCAACTTCATTATCTGTGTCGTAAAAATACAGCTGCATATAACAAGGTGTATTATTCTCCGGCATAAGTTTATTTACATAATGATATATTTGACCATGAACCCTAAATGTGTAAATACCTCTGTACAATTTAAATAGTTATTTATCGTACTTTACACCAAAAGAAGTGAACGCAAAATAATTATTATATTCCCTGGCAATTTTTTTGAATTCCAAACATGTAGGTTCTTTAGAGGTAAACAAGTTGTATAATTCAGTTGGTGAATCGGACATGCACAGTTTAACTTTTCCATCAGAACAACAGAAACCTTTTCTTTCCCTATAAAATTTTTTTGCACCACAATATTTATAATAAATGCATGTCGGTAATACATGTGCAACACCTAGTACATTCAATAAGTTAAAACTTCCCTGTAATTCAGGATTAGAAATATTGGGCGTTTCGTTGTTCGAAGAAGAAGCCTCAGAATGATGATGCGTTGTAGATTCATGCATATGGAAAAAATGGAAATTATTATTTTTAGATAACATAGACACAGTTATCCTTCTGTGATGATCAATGGACCCAACTCGAGCTTGATTTCACCGATCTCTTCGTCTTTGATTTTGTTGTTGGCGAATAAATGCATTTTGTGACTCAATTGTACTTTCGGAGATATTTTCAGTGTTAAGCAAACGAGGCTTTTCATGAGCACACATTTCCAAGATATCCATTAGAAATATAAGATGACCTATCGAATACTTGAAGCTCAAAGTAAGCAACAACAACTACAAAAAGAATTTAAGAGAACCATTAGCACAGATGCTTGGTCAAACGCACACCAAATATAAACTTTGCCATTGAACAATTGGTACACAAAAAATGAAAGATATGTTCAAATCTCCACAGTATGTAAATAATGTTACAACTAACAAAATACAAAGGCATCTTATAAAATATACAGCCTAGATATATGAGAACTCCACCAAAAACCAATTACTTGGAAAAATAATTCATCAAAATTACAATTATCAGAAAATCTTACTCTTAAACCAAAAGTAAAGTAAAAGAAAGACAATTAAGAAAGAGAATAATTTAATTAGACAGATAAAAAAGTTAAAATTAAGAAACTAATGCAGTAATCAGATTAAGAAATAGAGACCTAAAGAAAGAACGAAATATCATTAACAGAGAATTTTGAATGTCGTGTAAATGTTGTCGAAATATAAAAGAAATTACAAGTAAAAGACAAATATAGTGCAAAAAGAAAAGACTACATAAGAAATGAAGTTAAAGAATAAAAAATTAATATGGAAGAAAAATGTGCAAAAGATAAGTATAAAAACAAATGAATTAACAAAACGAAAATTATACAAATAACCTACCCGATCAATATTCCATAAAAGAAATGAAGTTAGAAAATTTAACACATGAGAACTGAACACAAAAGGTAAGAAATAGAAAATAAGATTGTTCATTACTTGAAAACAAGAAGAAAAGAAATCGGACTTTAGATGTAGTGTGATTGAAGCTAACAATGAACCTGAGAGGACGAACGAAAGAAGGAAATGAATAAAATATTAAAAAAGTCAAATAGACAGAGAGAAAAGAAAACTGAATGAAAGAAATCGAAAACTTCTATAGAAAACCATAAACAATCAACTAAAGAAAAAAATGTATTTAAAAACCCTTGCCCAAAAGAGATCTCACCACTACAGTCTTCAATTCCACGAGCTAAGTAATATAATCGAGCCCTATTCACAAAAGCAACAAAATAAAAAATAAAAATTGATCAAACATATTTCAATAATTGTAAAACATTTAAACGTAAAATGAAAACTATAAACTACCATCTATAAAGAGAACGATGCGAGGCTATAAAACTATTGAATGTTCTTCAACATGAAAATTAAAAAATTTCAGGAGTATGTATTTAACTTTCTTTTTCAACAAATAATTACAACTTTATTGCACAAATGATTGAGCAATATAAAATATAAAGAAGGATTAATCTTAATTAACACAATACAAACATTATAGAATATTAGTTCTTCCAGTGTGCTAGAATTTATCTGAGTTAACTTACTATATGCTTCGAAAAATTTACGTTTTTTACAAGAACACATTATTTCCATATTAGATGACACATATTCCATCTCAATTATTTTTTACACTTTCAATATACTAAATAACTCCAAGGAGAGAAAACATTGCATCTGACAATGGTGTGGAGCAAATTTTTTTTATTGACTCCCTTGAAATAAAATTGCTACCATAATATGCATCAAACTGAATCTACTGATTTAACATTTTGAATGGTCTCCGTAGATTAATTCACATAAATTTAACTCCTCATGTTTAAAAACAAATTAGATATGATTTTTTTTCACCACATGCTCTAATAGGGTAAAAACTTTTTCATAACACATAGAATTAATATTGTTTGAGAACCAAATTTGTTTCCTTAATTCCCTTTCAAATTGCATCAATAAAACATGAAACTTTTGAAAAAAAAAAAAAAAAAAAGGAAAAAAATCAAGTAAGAAGATGTTGATACTCTAAACACCCCCAACAAGCTAGTAAAATGTTGAGAAACTACACTTATAGATATGTTTTCTTGCAATGCAAGCATTTGTAGATTCGGCAAACCCAAAAGATCGAATGGTAACTCTCTTAAGAAATTCTGTTTAGCGAAGTAAAGCGTAAAAGTTAGCTAGAATAGTACCCGACAGATTTTAATTTGATAATAAAAGATTGCAATTCATTTCTTTTCATTTGTGCTCCGTTCAATTTAATTTAATTTAATTCATTGTCTTCTCTACTAATCGAAGTATATTACGAGCTTGTTTGGAACGGCTTCCCCACACAAAGAAAAGCAATTTTTTGGCCTTTTTTGGTCAGTTGGGAACCACTTGTGAGATTATTCATCAACAATGATGGCTGCAAATGGGTTTTAACAGTCCGGAAAACATTTTTTTTGGCCTAAAAATTCCCTCTAAACAGGGGCTACATGTATGGTTACCAAATGAAATCGATTTCTCTAACTGCTTTTTCTCTTCCAACAGTTTTTCATCCCCGTGATTTTGTAGGTATTCTTCTCATCCCAACACAATTGAACTTTGAATATATGAAACTAACTTCAAGTTGATTTTATGCCATAGCTCAAAAATGAAAATCAAAGTTAGAACAATTAATTATCATATCAATTCAAAATAAATTGATATCACTTATAATCACCCTTTGTATTTATGAAAATCTTGAGTATGAGATTAGGAATGACACCACTAATCTTAATAGACAGAAAGTATATAACTAAAGTAATTCTTCAAATAAAGATTTCATGTCTCATCATATATTATAAAAAACCAATTTCCCCCAGCTTTAGTTTCTTGTTGCCTTTTTCCACTTCTTCGTTTTTATGACTTTACTGTTAGAAGTGGTATCCAAATATAAAAATGGAAAAATACTTCCTATTTTCCTTTTTCTTTTATTCTTGATGAGTTCTTTCTTCTCCCTCTAGAATTAGAAAAGTAAAGATAAGTGAAGGCAAATGATTGAATTAGGTTTATAAGGGTAAAAAATTTAAAATCATCTCAACTTTAAAAGCATGAGGCTCAAATTTGAGATCTTTGCATAGGAAGTTACGAAATCGCATAATGCATACAAAGATCTCTCCACTACAGTCTTCGGTTCCACGAGATAACTAATATAATCTAACCTATACACAAACAGCAAAAAATTTCAGTTCAAATCTACAAAAAAATAATAATAAATAATAAATAAAAAAATTGGAAGCTAAAATCGTCCATAATATACAATACAAATAGAAAAAAAAATTTGTAAAACAATATTACCCTACATAAAAGTAAACATGAAATATTACCAGTGTCTAATTTCTATACTATTTCAGAGGTGTTGTCTCGTTTAACAGAGAAGCAAAGGTAAAGAATGAAGAAGATATACGGCAGAAGAAAACAATTTTTGTGAGAATATGATTTAGATAAAGTAGATGGAATCAAAATTTGCATTAAACAAATCTAGTCACAATACATTTTACAGACAATGACAAGCTGCATTTATTATATGAAAATTGAAAAGACCATGACAACCTGAATTTAATAATCATTTTGTCAAAAATACCCTTAACTTAATGCTTCCCATTATTTTCAATCAATTCTGATATTGAGGATAAAGTGGGAATTCAAAACATTTACCAGCACCATGCCATAAAAGTTAAATTTGTAACAAATAATTTTCCTACGCACTGTCATTGAGAAATGAATGCAGGCCCACTACAATCGTACAAGATAGAAACAAATCGTTGCTTCATGTTGCTTTTCAACCAAATCTTTTGTATCTATTTGTTTTATTAGGCATGAAAGAAGCAAACTCCAAACCAGTTAAGTCCCCTTAAGAAGAAAACTTCAAATTGATTAAGTGTGAACACGGAGCGCCAAGAATGAATAGTAATCGGCTGGATCCTTTCTTTTAATGTAGAGGTAGATATATAACTAGAGATAGAGAAGAGATATGAAGCAGGATTTATTAGTTGATTGATTCTATGCCTGGCAGGCATCTAAAAGCAAGGGTGACAAGTAACTTTAATTATTAAATAATATTATATTAGTCATGACTAGACGATACAGTAGTTATTTGATAATTACATTCTGAGCTATTGAATTCAACTTGCCAAACATATGCAATAAAATTTTATTTTGAGAGCTCCTTTGACTTATCTATATGATTGTCTTGATTCATTTGTTCTATTTGTATCCAGAAATAGCTAATTGTATTTTCAAGTCAATTGCTTCCTAGAAGTGGCCCGATAGCCTCTTGGGAGTCAAAGTGAGTGTTACTGAGTGATGAAATTTTTTATTTTCATACAACATTTAAGGTTTAATGATCTTAGATGTAACTATTGAACGAGTAAAATTAGTAAAAAATTACTTCACAATATATTGAGTAATCCAACTATTATCTCATGGAATAATAATAATAATAATAATATAAGACTGGGCGATGAAGTATTAGAGAGAATAATATGGGATATATACGTTAGAATCGTTATTAGTAAGAGTGGGATTATGTTTATTGTATTATAGTAGACAACACTAAACAAGACTTTGGAAAAAAAATAAAAATAAAAATCTTGATCATTATGCTTTCAAATCTTGTCAAATACAATGTAATAAAGAAAAAGACATTTTGAGGAGCTTTTAAATTTTTGAACTTTAATAATAATAATAATAATAATAATAATAATAATAATAATAATAATAATAATAATAAGGGAACCACCGGGGAAAAAATTAAACCTCTAAATTCTTTTTTTAATTGGGCCGAATTTGAATGTTTTTAGGGAAAAATTCATATGTAAGGTGTATTGTTTACACCAATTTACAAATCAGGTATAAAGTTTAAAAATTCAAAATTCAAGTTTCTGTGTAATAAAATTGAAAATATTTATTAATTAAATATAATAAAGTCATAATTACACGATTAATGATCATATATTGATAATTATTGGTCACAGATTTACTTATTGGTCACATATCATTCAATTAATTGGTTACAGATTATTTCGAGGTCACAAATCAAAAATTTTGTAAGTCACAGATTATTTCGAAGTCACAGATCAAAAATTAAAAGTCACAGAGTCACATATATTCAAATTTATTGGTCACATATTCTAAATAGTTGGCCACATTTACCAAATACCCCCACCGCAAATTCTGATCCAGCACCAATTTTGGTCACAAATCACCACCGCGCAATTTCCACTTGCATTACACCATTGACTGCAATGTACCAACACCAATTCAACAAAAAAACCACCACCACCATCGTTGGCTACACTGCACCACCACCAATTCAAATTGTGCATAGTTAACACCACCACCAATTAGATTAGAGCAACACCATCATTGCCCTCGCCACCCATCGCATCCACAACCACCGTCACCACTTCCGTGACCACCATCGCCAACCAACATCACAGTCACCATCACCCAAAAAGTAAAAGAAAACCCACCACCATCGCACCCAAACTCCCATCCAAAAAACCACCATCACTAGAACAACAACCAACCAGATCCAATCACCTCCACCACATTGCCAAAACCACCGCTGCTAGAACCACCACCACAACCACACATCACCACCAACTCAACAGATACAATCGTTGAGACCATCACATCACCTTCCAAATCCACCGCAGCTAGAATTGCAACCTACCAGATCCAATTACAACCACCACATCACCAAAACCACCGTCTGCAAAACGGACTCTGTAAGTGCAATAGATAGAATAATCGCTACAACCATTAATGACACGATTTTTATATTACCGATTTGGAAGCTAATATCTGTAATAAGCCAAGATGGTGACTCGGAGGGATAGCAGGTTACTACTTCATCACCACCTCAACAGTTCCAATTGACTGTAAGCACTGTGGAACTATCCAGAATCGAATCCCATCAACTGTAGTCATAGTAGCATCACTGCACTTGCTACGAACCACCAACTCCATCAGCACTACCACGATCCATTAACGCCATCAGCAGCATCGATTGCGTACGTCAGCGCGATGAACGGCAACATCGCTGCACGCAGAGTGATAGAGAGGTAACTTTTTGCGAGCAGTGCGATAGAGAGACTGCACCATATCCAGATCGCGTAGCAGTAGATCGCAACAGCATCATCGAGGGTGCTCTCCGACGACGGCTTCTAGCTTCGACTTCCGTCATTGCTGAAGTTTCTGCTACTCATCGTTGAGGAGAGTAAGAGAGAGAGATAATGGGATAAAATGATTTAGGGATTTCTCGTGGTGTTGAATTTGGAATATAATTATTAATAATAAAATATTAAATTATTACATGATTTCTGATTAAATATGTTTCATACCTAATTTTTGAAGTGTGGTCTTTAAATACCTGCAATGGTGTAATTTTCCCTTCTTTTTTTTATCTTAAATAGAAACTGGACTAGCTAAACTATTTTACATCGTGTAGTTTTGTATGATTATGGGCCTTGGAACGATAAATATGAGGAAATTACATAAAATCCTGTATTTTAATTTTACATTTGAAAAATCATGATTCAAATAATTTTTTTTTTCAAAAGTCAAGTATCAATACAAAATCACCCTACCCCCAAACCATACAAAAACGAGACCTTACCCAACATCACCCTACCCCCACACAACCCAAACCTTATGTATATCTGTTATCTATACCAACTCCGACCACCTCGAGGACGGTCGCACCCATCGTCGACTACAACATCCAGAAGGAGTCTAATTTCCATCTTGTTCTCCGTCTCTGGTGTAGTGCCAAGAAGGTAAGATAGATGAAAAAATCTGTGTCTGCCATCCTTCTCGTTCATTTAGTGGTCGACACAGTGACAAACACCGCTGTAGACGCAAAATGCATTTCTCGGTGGTGATTCTTCTTCTCCACAACTGTGTTTTCTTGCACGGATGCCAATCAGTTAGACTGAGTCAAATCAAAAGTCGATCTAATCGAATTTCTTGACCTCCACAATGAAGGATTCCTCTTAATTAATGATTGCGACTTCAGTAATTTGAGGTAATGGTTGAGCTATGGGTATTTTAAGCTGTGGATGCTATGGGTAGGGACGTGTTTACCTTAACATGCCGATGCGGGGTTGAGCATGGATAGTTAGGAGAAAGTGAAGAGTGGAAAATGGTAGCCACTATAGAGAAGCGAAGGTGAAAACATGATTGTAGACGGAGGTAATGGTAACATAATAGTGGTGGATTGTTGTTATAAATTTGAGATAATTGTTGTTGTGGCTTTGACATTGTAGTGGTGATTGTTATTGTGGATTTGAGGTAAAGGTGTTATTTATGGTTGTGGATTTGAGTTGAAGGTGGTAGTGGTGATGCATTGGAAGTGATGATAGTGGTAACTGGTAACGCTGGTCCACGATGTATGCAGATTTATTTGTGGTGATCATATGTGATCAAAAATATGTTTATTATGATTGATTATGATCAATTCTGTGTTAATTGTGACTTAATTACATACCATCACAGTTAAGATTGACCTGATCACAGATAGATACGTTCAAATATATGTTTATTATGACTAGTTGTAATCGATTCTGTGTTAATTGTAACTTAATTATATACCGTCATAGTTAATATTGACCTTATCACAGATAGATACATTAAAGACAAATTTGATCACATTTAGTCATATTGAAGATAAATTTGATCACAGTTAGTCAAAGATAACACATGATAGTGACTTGGTTATATACAGTCACAGACAATCACACTAAAAACAAATTTGATCACAGTTAGTCATAGATAACATATGTTACTGACTTGATTACATACAATCATAAATTAGACAGTCACGGACAATTACCCTGAAAATAAATTTGGTCACAGTTAATCACATACAAACACAAGTTAGTGATTTGATTACATACAGTCACAGACAATCACATTAAAGGCAAAGTTGATCATAATTAGTCACATATAACACAGACTTGGTAAAAAAAAATCTAATCACAAATAACACAGTTAGTCACAAGTTAGTGATGATTCCGTGGGGGTCGTTCTAACGACGACGGGGGTGGTGGTGCTGTTGAGGCAATAGTGAGATGGTGATTGCAAGTGTTGATGGTGGTTACAAATTATTTGGTTGGCTATGACCATTAAATTTTTTAATTTGTGACCAATATACAATATGTGAACAGTGAAAAAGATAAATGGTGATTAAAAAAATAATGTGTGACATAAAAAATTGTTAATTTGTGTCAGATAATTTGATAATTTGTGATTGTATAATAAGTTGTGACTTATAATATTTGTAATTTGTATCGATAAATAAATTGTGACTTACAAATTTTTTATTTGTGACCGATGAGCAAATTGTGAGTTATGAAATCTTTGAATCATAACCGTAAAATAATTTTGTGACATATAAAATTGTGATTTCTAATCAAAAATAATATGTGACTAACTAAATCGTTAATTTGTAATCAAATTATATAGATCTATGACATTTATATATTTAATTAATAAAATATATAATTAACCAATTAAATCATAAATAAATTTTAACAAATATCTTATTTTTGAAATTTGAAACCTTTGTTCTTAATTTTGAAATATGTGATACTTAACATCTTAGTAAAGAATTTTTCCCTTTCACATTTAGCAATATGAGGAAAGTGGCATCATTTTATAGCTGAAACTTTGTAGGTCTAGAAGTTACACGTCGCGCTATTCATGATCTGATTATCCTCCATCAAGTTGAGTACCAATAGAAAAAGAGGTGGTGAGAGGCTCAAATTTTGTTTTTATCAGATGGAGCAACAGTAGGAAGACTGGTGGAAAGAACCATTTGTCCTTTCGAGCATAATGCGGAGCAATTAGAAGGGAAAATCCTGAACTAATTAGAAAGGAGAATAAATAAGAAGGATCTACAAAGACATAATTAATTTTCAGCTTGAGTGTCAATTTACGTAAGCGGTGTACATTTCGAAAGTATTTTTCAATTCTGCACAATTTTGCCGTGTGACATTCTGACCAATATCATCAAAATTTGGTGATCAATTTCATCATTTAGGGGGTTCATTTTAGCAATTTCCTGTTTTGATAAGTTTAAAGGTAATTTCGTCTTTTTTGCAGTATTTTAATTTTGTTCAGATTTATTTTGCACAATTTTTTTTATTTAGATTTGTCTTCAAAATTCGGATTTCGATTTGATTAAAATTTGTTTTTTTATTTAAATATATGTTAAGGTTGTGAAAACTCTACATTCATTTTGATTAATAATATTATAGCTTCTCACATTATTTGATAAATTTCAGTAATTTTCACATAATTTTGAGCGGAAATCGAGCAATATCCGTTCGTGTATGACGAACAAGAATCTTTACTTAGTATTCACGGTTTCATCTGCATCAAGGCAACACCACATTGCAGCTGATGCTAATCGCCAAGCAACTCGTCCTCAAGATAGTTTTGATCCCTTTACAGACGAGCCTTACAAATTCGATCGTTCACTGGTGAACCGATTTGTCAACAGGCTATATGCCAGCTCCCTTCTAAAGACTGTTTTCTAAGTAACATAAACAAACATATTATTATATATCCTAGTGATCAACGTTTAGAATGATCTATGTAATCACAAACTGATTTGTTTATTATGCAACCTACCTTATTATAATCCTTTGGACCTGTAAGCACGGAGACTGTCACTGTCTCCCCCGAAGGGATATTGATCCTCGGCTTCACAAGTAATCTCATCTGGTATTGGATGCAATAAAGAACCTTAATCCATCTGAAAAAGGAAGATGACGGCCGACCAGTTGTTTCAACTTTCAAGAAACTTCAGACTACATTGTACTACTTTATACCCAAGTTTTAATACTTTGTACCCAAGTTTTAGTGTTGTAGAAATTGATTTATTTTATGGGTTTCAACCTCAAGATACCCAAAATGAAAATGCCGTATAGATCATATGCAAAAAATTTGCATAGCTGATGGCAGGAACAAATCCAGCATGAACGTTCAGCTATGGCGAATGTTGATTTTGATCATTGACTGTCGACAATCAATGATCGTAAAAGTGCGGGCCGATCGGCTATTGGTCATTTATTGATTTAATGAAAATGATTTAATCATCCATGTGTCAACAGTTTTATTCAATGACAACCAAAGGTTAAGACCAACAAAGAGTTTTATGACGACATAAGAACAAAATTAAAATATAAACGTGAACCTAAAATAATAGTATTAAAAATAGAACATTAAATAATTAGATTAGAAAATACAATAGAAACAGTTAGATAATCCAAAATCAGCATCATCCATTGGAGTTGGTTTTTGTGGGGTCAAGAATTTCAAAACCAATTTGCTGCTTCGAAGGCACAAATTGCAGAAACCCAAAAAAATGCTTGCGTGAAGCCAAGGATAAGACTAAAATCTAGATTCAAGATTCAAACTTCAAGCAATAGACACTGTGTCTGTGCAAATTTCAAATCAAAGTCAAAGCCTAGCCACTATTGATCTTTGCCAAACACCCAGTGGCTACGAGCTCACTCTATAAATGCCACGGCCTCATCTTTCTCTTCGCCATCTTCTCTGTGTAAATTCTCTCTCAAACAGTCACGTAGTGAATTGGACTCTCCTGCGCGATCATTTGCAGGTAAAAAAAAAAAAATTCCATATGGATGATCCTCTCTTCCTCTTCTTTCTTCCTGTGTGTCTCTGTCTGCAAATTTCTCTGACGATCGGCAAATCCAACTAGAACAGCTGCATTCAGCTCTGCAACATTCCGACAATTACAGTGAATACAGCCCTTCTCTGTGTAAATTCTCTCTCAAACAGTCACGTAGTGAATTGGACTCTCCTGCGCGATCATTTGCAGGTAAAAAAAAAAAAAATTCCATATGGATGATCCTCTCTTCCTCTTCTTTCTTCCTGTGCGTCTCTGTCTGCAAATTTCTCTGACGATCGGCAAATCCAACTAGAACAGCTGCATTCAGCTCTGCAACATTCCGACAATTACAGTGAATACAGCTAGGGCGGCCGCCGGTGAATATAGGACAGTCGTACTAGCTCGCCACCACCTAAATTTGCCACTGGCTGATGGAAAAGAAAAAGTTGGTCGTTCTTTCTTGTATTTAGTTCTCAAATTAACAAATTAAGTAACTTATTATTAGATTAAGTAGATTTTAGCATCTAAATTCTTTATTTTGCTTTGATGGGCTCATGACAGAATTAGAGAAATAGAATAAAAGGGGCTAAATTAACAATTTATGTAATCATGATAATAGTACATTGATTTCAATAAATTGAACTATGGCTGGGTTTAGGATATTAAATTTCCTGAAAAATATATTTAATATAAAATATTAAATGCAATTAAATAGTACAATCCAATGTCTAGACATGAGACATACGGTCACAATTTTTAACACACTTGTACACTGAGTATTGTACATAAAATGAAATCATCTGCTCTTACAAGGAATGATTATCATTTTCCTTAATCCAGTCCACAAAATTATTGAAATTCTTATGAGAACTCCCTTTTGTGGCACTAGCCACGGTCTTTGCTTGGAGATTCAAGGCCCTTTCTCTATAGCTTTTATCAGTCAATAGTTGTTCCAACTTATTCTCAATTTCTTCCTTTCTGATTATTCCCCTTGCATCTTTTTCTAATTCCAATCCAACTTCCCAGTGATCACAAATATAGGTCTGATTAAAAAACTGGTCAGCAAAATATGGCCAGCACAAGAAAGGGACTCCATTACTTACCCCTTCCACTGTAGAATTCCAACCACAGTGGCTTAAGAAACAAGCAACAGAAGGATGAGATAAGACCTTTTGCTGAGGAGCCCAGCTCACAACTAGCCCACGATTTTGTACTCTATTATTGAATCCTTCTGGCATGTTTGGTGAGGTCGACTTGACAGTACTAATATCTTGACGCACAACCCACAGGAATGGCCTATTCGTTAGCTCAAGCCCAAGAGCCAATTCTTGAAACTGAGTTTCATTAAAAATAGTGAAACTCCCAAATGCAACATAAATTACAGATTGGGATGGTTGTTGATCAAGCCATTCTAGGCAAGTTTCTTCTTGTGGCCAGAAATGACCGCTTGATTTCCCGAGGCGGTAATTGGCCAGAAGAGGGCCTATGGGTTTACAATTTGGAATTAAGGCAAATGCTGCAGGCTCCAATTCAGAAGTTGAGTTGCAGATTGACCAATCTGCCACATTTGCCGAAATGCAGTTGTTTATTAGAAAATGAAACATAATTTTCTGTGTGGCTAAGTCACCCATACTGATCCATGCCAAGGTCTCAGAGTTCATTACAGGCATAGCCGGAGATAGCTGAAACGTCTGTTTCTTCAAGACTCTTCCTGTAAAACAGAGAGTTTGGACACACATAAATTTTTTTATTGGTTGGGTTAATAACTATAGAGTTGCATTTCTTCTCTAATAACTAAAGCCTCTAAATATGGTAGTTCAGTATGTTTTTAGAGCAGATAGAAGTCGTTCAATGTTTTATAAAAATGAATCAAAACTGCATGTGAGAGAGTGTATTGCCGCTACTTTGTCCAAAAGCAACAGCTCATGGCACTGATAGTGTAATACGATTCGCCCTGTTGGCTGTAACGCCAAATTTCATCTTGGGGCAATGATGATAAGGCTATGGCCTAAAAACCAATTTTGGATTAAAACATGCAACCGCCTGATATATTGGCCCAAATTCAAGATCCGGATCAAATAAGGTAAAGGCGTGTTTTGAAGCGTGGCGCTTTTCTTTGGCAGCAACTCAACACTTTTTTGCACCTTTCGGTTATCTGAGAAACAACCTGGACCTTTGGACTGAAGATGTAATCAATAGCTGGTGATAAGGGTATAAATAATACTCTTGGCTGCCCTATTTGACACTTTCATCTTCTGCCATTTGGGGTTGGTGTTTCGAGACTGTTCTCTTCCCTTCTTTTCGAGTTCTTCTTCGAAGAGAGAACTATTGTGTGATCTTTGTGGTTACCGTTTAATCAATAAACGTGCAACTCAAGAGATCTGGGTTAGGGTATTCGGTCTTTGTGTCTGAGCCCCAAATGTAATCATCTTCACTTTGATGCGAGAAAAGGGTTAATAAATTTCTGTTTCTTATTTTGGGTCTTCTGCAAATATTCTTGAGTTCTTTGCATATTTGGTTCGATACTTGACATAACTCACCCTATATTTTCAGAATCCACTCCAAGCCCTGTCTGTTGGGCCACCCTATTTTAAGCATGTTCCTGGATAAGAAAACATTTTAAACAACATAGTTAAAGAGTGGAAGCTTACCATCACTGTCGATGATTCCATCGTCAATCAGCTTTGGACAGTTAGCAAGTAAGTTCACCATAGCAGCTGCGGCCGAGCAGAAGGCTACTGTCTTGATTCCCAACTTCTTGGCTAGCTCCAGTGCCCATCCCATGATATAATCTGCTATAACACACGTAATCTTATCTCTATTTGTTTCGTTTATCTTTTGGACTAAGTCCTCCAATTTCCCAGGCATGACATTCAAAATTCCTTCGGATAATTTTCCCAGTTCATTTCTGTCCTCCCATGGTTCCATTCCATCTGGGATTGATACCAAATTTACACTTTCTTTTTCTTGTGTGTTTTCTGTCTCTGATAATGCTTCGACAACTCTCTTGTGATCGAATTCCGTGTTCACAAATGTGACTTTGATGCCATGTTTTACTAGCCGTAGTGAAACTTCCATTAAGGGGATAACATGGCCTTGTGCTGGATAAGGAATGGCTAGAACATGTGGAGTGGCCATTGTATTTTTCTTCACCCGATGAAGTTGTATTTGTATTATAAACTTCATGTTTATCCTTACTTATACAGGTGTCGGGGGGAGGGGGGTTGGGGGGTGTCTTATTCACGTCAATTTTATAAATCCTCCCAACTTGGTCTTGGGGCAGAATGAGCTCGGCTTGGCTCTTTAAAATGAGCAGATCCACGAGTTCAAGACAAGCTGGCTCGGCTCATAAAATAATCCAGCTCAACTCAACCCATGACTCGTCTTAATAGGGGCGTGAATTATCTATTGCCCTAATTGGGACGAGCCGAACAAGCAAATGGCTCAACCCATTTGCCACCTCTAACTTTGGTCCTTGTGACCAATTTCCTTCCTATTTTCCGTAATTTGTGCTAGGTCTGAGTTGGATATTCGTTGTTGTTCTTTGTCATTTACTATTGATGTTTGTACAATATCTTTGTTTTTTAGCTTGTTACGGACTACTTTATCTCTATTGTCTGCATCTTTTTCTTCTTGGGGAGGCTCGTGACTTCATTTTCGCAGTGACAAGTTGTTTTCAATGGTAACTATGCAGCAGGATTTATTAGTTGACTGATTCTATGGCCGGCGGGCATCTGAAAGCAAGGGTGACAGCTAATTTTATTTATTAAGCCCCAGTTTGGCCCATTATTTTTCATTCAATTACATTTTATTTTTCTCTCTCTTATTTTTCAACTACAAAATCTTCCATAAAATAATATTACACGTAAATCGAAATTTTTTTCTTCTTTTTCAACCACTCATTTTAAAAAAAAAAAACACTATTCTACTCATTTTCATTACCACAAAATAGGGGCCAAACGGAGAATAAATAATATTATATTAGATTCTAGGGCCGGCGGGCATCTGAAAGCAAGGGTGACAGCTAAATTTAATTATTAAATAATATTATATTAGACATGACTCTACAATACAATAGTTATTTGATAATAAAGTTTTGAGCTATGAAATCTATCTTACCAAACATATGCAATAAAATTATATTTTGAGAGCTCACATGACTCAGCAACATGCTTATCTTGATTCATTTGTTCATTCCGTATTCAGAAGTAGCTGATTGTATTTTCAAGTCAGGTGGCCCAATAGCCACTGGACTATCTTAGGAGTCAAAGTGAGTGTTAGTCCCAGTTTGGCTTTCATTCTTTTCAAATTTTAATCGTTGAAATAGTATTTTTTTTTTTTTAATGTGCACTTGAAAAAGAATGAAAAGTATTTTATTTGCATATAATATTATTTTATGAAAGATTGTGTGGTTGAAAATAAGAAAGAAAAAGAATGAGAATGAGATTGGAAGCCAAACGGGGACTTATTGAGTGATGGAGTTTTTGATTTTTCATACAATATTGAAAGTTTAATGATCTTAGATGTAACTATTGAACGAGTAAAATAAGTAAAAAATCACTTCACATTATATTTGAGTAATCCAACTATTATCTCATGGAATGATAATAATATAATTCTATTCATAGGGGTGATGAAGTATTAGAGAGTATAGTACCAGATATATACATTACAATCATTATTAGTAAGAGTGGATTATGTTTACTGTCATTAAATTTATATATTTATTTTACTTGAACAACAATCTTCAAATATATCTAAACTTAAATTTAATCCTTGTATGGTAGACAATACAAGAGTCACAAAATATAAAGTTAAAATCTTGATCATTATACTTTCAATTCTTGTCAAATACAATGTATTAAAGAAAAAGACATTTTAAGAAGCTTTTAAAATTTTGAACTTTAATAATAATAATAATAATAATAATAATAACAACAACAACAACAAGAAGAAGAAAAAGAAAAAGAAGAAGTCTACCAGGCAAGAAATTGAACGTCTAAATTCTTTTCTAAATTGGGTCGGATCCGAATTTTTTATCTTAAACAGAAAGTGGACCTGGCTAAACAATATATATATATATACAATTGAGCGTGCTATTTTTCTATAACAGGACTCCCTATAATATAAATTCACCTCCTAAAATTACAGATTCACCAAAAATTCAAAATTCCACGACACGAGATCTCTTTCATTCGTCTGAGAAGACAAAACAGGTGACCTTTTCGATTGATTTTGGTCACAAGTTGAACATTTTCATCACAAATATGTTTCTCATCATAGATTTTCGAATCAGTCTGATGTACTGGAAATAATCGAACAGTTTAACTAACAAATTATAAATTGTCATCGTTAGAGAAGACAATTCATGTTATAATCTGATTATTTTGGTTACGGATTGAATGTTCAAGTCACAATTGAAGATTTCGGTCTCAATTTTTGTTTTATCCCATAATAAAATTGTATTGCACGTTCACCAACAAACCTGTATTGTAGGCCATAGAAAATTTGATCATAGCAAGAGAAGAGATTTCAAGTAGTTGCTTTTCTAATATTGTGGTCACGAATTTAAAGCGCTAATCACAAATTGATTTTTCTTGTCACAGGTCGAGCAAAAATTTCCAATGCAAGCCACATAAGATTTGATCATTGTTGAATAGTAGATAAAAGCAAAATGCTTCAAATATTTTGGTCACAAATTGAATGCTCTCATCACAAATTGATGTTTCTCGTCACATGTTATCGTGCGCAAAAGTTGAAAATGAAATTAGTTGGACAAATCACATAATACTGATTGATATAATTACATTATTTTTTATTTTATTTTATTTTATGACCTACTGTCATATATGTGACTTATGCATGTACAGTGTATAATAGAATATGAAGGAAAAATATGTAAACTATGTAGAATCTGTGGGTGCTATGGGTTGGGACATGCTTACCTTGAAAGTGCGATGCGAGATTGAGCATGGATACTTGGGAGGAAGTGAAAAGTGGAAAACGGAAGCCATTACAGAGAAGCCGAAAGTCAAAAGGGGATTGTAGACGAAGGTGATGGTAACATAATAGTGGTGGGTTGTTGTTATAAATTTGACGTAATTGTTCTTGTGGATTTGAAATTGTAGTGGTAATTGCTATTGTGGATTTGAGGTGAATGTGTTATTTATGGTTGTAAATTTGTGTTGAAAGTAGTAGTGGTCTTGCATTGGAGGTGATGGTGGTGGTGCTGATCTGTGATGTGTACAGATTTGTTTTTAGTGATCATCAGTGATCAAATATGTGTTTATTGTGATTGGTTGTGATCAATCTTGTGTTGATTGTAATTAATTATAACTTGATCACATACTGTCACAACTAAGATTGACCTGGTTACAGATAAACACATTAAAGACAAATTTTGTCACACTTAGTTACATTGAAGATAAATTTGATCACAACCTGTTATAGATAACACATTTTAATGACGTGGTTACATACAGTCACACTGAGGACAAATTTGATCATAGATGTCATAGATAACATATGTTAGTGACTTAGTTACATACAGTCACAAATTAAATAGTCACAGATAGTTACACTGAAAACAAAGCTGGTCACAATTAGTCACATATAACACAGAAAATTCAATCACAGATAACACAATTAATCACAAGTGATTCCGTGGGGGTGGGTTGTAATCTACAAAAAATGTTTTAAATTTTTTGAATTTCTTTAAAGGTTGGGGTGGGGTATTGGGGTGGGTGGAGATGGATCCTGGATGGGGACAAGTTGGGTGGGTCCTTGGGATGCGTGGGGTGAGGATAATTTTTCTCATTAGTTATATATATATAATAGGAATTAACACCTGAATTTCGAAATATTTTGACAAATTTATTAGTTTTGAAATGTAATTTTTGTTTGTAGGAGTTATGTATTATTCCCATATTATATCCGTAGTTTGCACACTCAAGAGAAGTCGGAATTTTAGGGGCTTCCATGTCCAATAAATTAGTGTTGATTAAATTATAATTAATATTTTCATGAACGGTGATATATTAAACTGGCCAAACAAATGTTTGTATGAAATTACATAAGTATTCCAAGTACATATATAAGAAATATTTAAATGTGCCTTTCAATAATAATAATAATAATAATAATAATAATAATAATAATAATAATAATAAAATTACTTATCTTGATACCAAGATAAACGTTACTCTAAAAGTAATAGCTTGCTTTTTACTAAATTTGATCTATAAAATAAATTATTTAATTTAAAATATATTAGTTACAAGTAAATCTTTTAATCACCGCCAAACATGTGGGCATGTCATGCTAAGCTCAAAGATTTTACATATAAGACTTAGTTAAAAGTAAATGAGTAAATTTTAAAATAAAATGATATATTTTATTTATCAAAATTTAAAATAATAAGCAACCTTTTGTTATTTAAACTAAGTAAAACAAAAGGTTAAAAGTAATTTTATTTCATTTCAACTTAGCCAAACCTGGTCTATGATTGGCACTTTTATTTTATCTAGTTCCCAATTTTATAATTACTATTTTCCAAAGCTATATTTATTAGTATTTTCGTCCGGCAAAAAAAAAAAAAAATCTAATTTTGCAATAGAAATGCGTTTTAAAGCATTACCCTATAAGATTTCATGATGGCTGTATTTATAATTGTCGAAGAGCTTGGGATTGAGTTCTATACAAATCGAGTCGTCAGCCGTGTATGAATTGATCTTTATTTATTAGTTAAATTTTTTATTTTTTTATTTTTTTAATCTTAATTAGAGGGAAATTCTTGTGGCTTTAAGATTTGTCACACATGCTCCTCATAGACTTTTGTACATGGGTTTGAGGCTTGTGTTCTGTTTTCTACTCTTTTTTCAATATCATGAAGTTTTATAGCTTCACATCTCTTAATTGGCTCTTGCTCTGTCTCGAGATTTGCACTAGCTTATTGATATGTGAAATTTGGATTGGATTGATATGTCAATATTAAAAGCGTAATCTTATTCATAATCAACGACTGTAGTGGTCGTTTTACATGAAATATTGTTATTTGATGCATTAGCTTATTATTTGAGACAATGGAATTACAAGAATTAATGCCTCAAATAATAAATTGTCACATAGAATAACTACTGCAATCGCTGTTTATGAATAGCATTACTCGTAACAAAATCATACTCACCTTCAAATTTGAAGGGAAGATCCCATTTCTTTGAAGCATGGTTTGCCTTTACACCTTTGCTTGTGTCACGGACAACCTCAACGAATACTGTCAGATCAGAAGAATTTCTCATTTGCAGCCATGGACTCAATCAATTAAGAAAATATATATATTTGCTCAGATCTCACGTCACTCACTATTTATATTAGTAACTTTTTAATTATTGGCAATTTAATCTAGTAATGGCCCATTAACATAACAAATCAAATTACACAATTAACGACCAAAATTATTCCGTATGTTTTAATTATCAAAAGGAACCATTACTCACTATACACTTGGCTTAGTTCAATTTTGATGAATTAACGACAACATGAAATGTGTCGAAATGTTAGTAGACAAGTTTGTAACGAAGTTACTTTGCTTGTCAGCCACCCCGGGCATATTCCAGTGGTGTAAAAGATAAGGGTGAGGTATACTCAACTTTGCTCGAAGCCGCAGTGTGAAGATTCGATTCCTGAAATATGGATTGAGATTTTTTGTGGACACCAGTGTACAGACAGTTCTTGTTCCCTGACTTGTTGGGGCACATTTCGCGATTAACCTCTCTCACGATACTCCAGGAGCGAGGTGGTGGAGAACCCTTAAGGTTGGGGTTCAAACTTTTTTTTACTTTGCTTGTCTTAAAAAAAGTCTGATAATGATCTTTATAAGATGACACATCTACATATCCCTAATGCACTCAACTATATATGCCAAATGAAGAATTTATTCCCCCAACAACCTCCTATTATTGAGTCTTTTTTGGACTGCTACGTGGAGCAAATATGAACGACAAATTTAAAATTAACTAACATATGGATAATGAACAAAAATACAATAAAAAGAATCTTCCATTCATTATGAGCGATTCGAAACTCTTGTTATAATGTCTAATAAAATCCAAAATTGTTACTTCTTTTAGTGTGTTGTCTTTGTATTGGTCTTTGATTATTCATATTTCGTTCCACTTGTAAACACTAAAATCATACACGAATACAAACATGAGACATATGTTAAAAGAAGAATCACTATAAAAAGAACAATTGGAAAAAGTGTGAATTTGATTCCTCTTGAATGATTTATGTTTCTAATTCCAAATGAAACTTTTCTCACAAAAGAGAAATAGATGAAAGTGTTAAGGTGCTAGGTTGAAAGATTTCTACATATTAATTTGGTTGAAAAATCATTAGTCCAAAATGACGGTGATTTATAATAATTCTGATATACTTATTATTGAGTCTCGAGGTTTCATGTTAAAGAGTAATCATTGTTAAGAGGAATAGTCTTAATCCATATACGAAAATTAACGTTTATATCTTTGATTGATGTGAGATTATATCATTAACATATCTTTGCAAGATGGTGTCTGTTTTGAGAACACCAATCATCTTGGAATCAATTTGAAATGCTTATTTGAATTTTTTGGGGCTCTGACGCGAATCTTAAAATTTAATTTTTGGGTTTACAAAACAACTGAACACTTTTTCCACCATGCACGAAAGGGATTGAATCAAGACCTTGTTTCTTGATTGTCGCATCAATCATAGATTGTAATTGGATCTCTTAACCGCTAACACAAATAAACGCGCCTCCTTATCTATAACACGAGTTGTTCTTCACATGTGCCAATCCCCTTTATACTTTGGGTCCACATCCTTTTTGATAAGTTTCACACAATGCACGTACCAATTTGATCGACCAACATTAATAGTAAAAGAATCAGGATATATCAAACCTATGGAGTGCTCGTGTATTCTTTCATTCTTCGTGTTTTTTTCTTAAAAGTGTACATATCCTCTAGCAGAGTAGAGTTGTCCAAACTTAGGTTTCACTTTTCCTATTGTAACAAGAATGTCATATTCAGACCTGTCATAATATTGGCAAGACAACTTGAATCATTCAATTTGCTTTCCCTACTTAGCTATCTCTATTATTGGGACTTGGGACCAAACTCTTTATCTCGGATAATGTTATTTTGCACTTTTGTTTATTAAATGAGTTTTCAAAAGCAATTATATGTGAAAAAAGAAAATCTAATCAATACATTTTTCTATCTTTTCTTTTAATCACACATTTTTCAATAATATTACACGCAAATTTAAAACTTTTCTTTATTTTTTAATCAATTATTATCCATCAATCTACTATTCCAAAATGCATTTTTAGAAGAAAATGGGGCTCAAATAATTATGAAAAATATATTATAAAATAATATTAAAACTTGTTATTTCTTCCATAAAATGTTATTTGCCTAAATATCTTTCATGCGGATAAATGTTCTTCGCACTAAGAAGAAAACAGTGAATAATATTACTTAAAAAAAACGTTTTTAACGTCAACAGCACCTGTTTTTAGGTCGAAAATCAAGTTAAATATTTTTTATTTTTTTTTGAACATTCTAAAAGTATTTTATTTCACATACAGAACCAATTATGCATTCCTTTTTTGCCTCTTTCCCTTTCTTTATTATATCTCGATAATTTTATTGATAATGTTTCGTTAATAATTTTATATTGTAGCGTGTAATGTATGATCCCAAGTGTGAATTGACGAGAACCCTTTCTAAACCATGCAATACTTTATAATGATTTCAAAAGTACTGTATTTACATGCACTCACAAAAAAGAAGAAAAAATAAAGTATATTTACATAAGGAGAAAAATGTACTAAAAAAATTAATATATATAAATCAAAATTTCTTACCGTAAGCTATTCCTCAATTTTGGCTCCAGAGGATTCACCCCTTATCTCCTTAAGAACCCCATATTTCCTCAGGAATTCCTCAATCCAATCCCTCAAATTCAAAATAATATAAGTCCCAATGCCACCAATCAATCCATAGGCAATAGAGTAAGTCAAGGGCATCAAAATCAATGTCATAAAGGCCGGTATAGCCTCCCTCATATCATCCCATTCTATTTCCACCACAGACCTCATCATCAAAACGCCCACCAATATGAGTGGTGGCCCTACCGCCCACGGTGGTATCGAAGCAAGTAAAGGTGTAAAGAAAAATGCCAACATAAAATACCCGGCCACTGTTAAGGCAGTCAATCCCGTTCTTCCGCCCTCCCTTATTCCCGTGGATGACTCGATAAATGCTGTCACGGGCGACGTACCTAGTAAAGAACCCACAACTATGGATGATGCATCGGACATGAATGCGAAATATTGTCCCTCAAAATCACCGTTGCTGTCAGTAAATCCGGCAAAACGTGCCATTGAATACAGAGTTCCAGTCGTGTCGAGTATATCCACGTACAAAAAGGTTATCAAAGCTTCCCAGAAGTAGCCTTTTCCTATGCTTTTGAAGCTTAAAGCGGCTGCAGTAGTTTCAATCTTGTGGATGTCAACAACTTTCTTGAAATACTCATATGAAGAATTCCCAGAAGGTGTATTTGGAAAAGCAGTGACTTTTGTGTTTCTAAACCAAGAAACACCAGTAACAAAAATAATCCCATAAATCATTGCACCTTTAATGTCCTTAACCAAGCAGTAAGCAATAATAACAAATCCAACCACACCAAGCCAGAATGTAGGACTCTCCATCCGGTCATGTAAGCATAATATGTCACTCGAAATTGTGCCGCCTGGGATGAGGGACGTCGTTCCATTTGTTGATGTCACCACCGGTGCTAGAGCAGCGCGTGCAGAGCGTGGACAGGCTCCTAGGGTGACCAAAGTTGATGAGCTAAACCCAATTAGGCCTACACCTTGATTGTTTTGCAAACCAATGAAGGCTAAGAACAATCCTATGCCAGCAGAGGAGGAGATTCGGACGGGTTTTGGCACCAGTTTTGCAAGCTTTGCACGTAAACCAACGGCAGATACTAATAAAAATATGAGACCTTCGATAAAAACAGCAGCCAAAGCGCTTTCATAGGAGATATTCCCTGAACCATGGAAGCCTACGACAGTGTATGCAAAGTACGCATTGGAGCCCATTCCCGGTGCCATGGCTAGAGGAAGGTTAGCGAAAACGCCCATGATTACGCAGCCGATGAGGGACGACGCCACGGTGGCTACGATGAGGTCTTTTCGGGTTTTCTCTAAGCACGCTGAGTAGCCGGGGTTGACAGGATTGAATTTACATGATGCATCAGGTGGGATGAGGCGTAGGTTCAAGGTGTTTGTGCAATTGGAAAGTGGGATTGAGGGGTCGGAGCAGAGAGGTATGCAGTCTGAAACAGAGCACGTGCCGCCGGAGTCTGATAAAATGGAGGCATTCACGGCCAGGATGTAAGCCATGGTGAGGAAAGTGGCAGTGCCAGCGCGCAGCTCGGTGGTGAAGGTGGTGTTGCGTTCAATGATCTTGAAACGCTTTCCGACACGGCTGTTTGCGATGTACGTGTTCAGCCGACAGAATGGCGATAGTTTTGTGTTAGGCGGCGGCGGCGGCGGCCCAGACTCAACGTCCATTTTGGATTAGTAGTTTGTGAACTCTTGGACTAAATTACTCTTAAGAGTGGATACATTTTCTATTTTTATACTAATTTTGAGGCCACTGTTGGATGCAAGTGTGTTAACGAGAAAAAGAAAATAAAAACTAGGGGGATTAGGCCACCTCCAAAAAAATCTTATCGGTTGAGTACGACGTAAAAATTATGAATTGTTATTGATGCATGAATATTATAGATTCCATTTTGAAAGGACGATCTTTCTATATTCTTCGAAATGAAAGAATCGGGAGGGTTATTTTTAACTTGGAATTATTTAAAATATTTTGTTTGTTCCCAACCCCCAACCTGCCCCCACAAAAATAAATATATTATATAGTCATTGTTTGGTAGAGATTAAAAAAATCAGATTTTTAATAAATTTTGATAAAAATTAACGAAATATATGGTTGAAAAGTTGTGTGATCCATTAAATATGTGGTTAAAATTAATTATTGACTTTGACTATAAATCTAAAGATATTGAGTTACCAGTAGCTGCTTCATGGTTGGATTTAAAAATTATTACTTAAATTTAGGTTTTGGAAAATATATATAGAAGCTTACATGATTTATTATAGATAACAAAAATAGTATATATTAATGGCAGAAAACCCCCTAGAAGTTTGCCCATGTGTGATATACCCTTCTACATATTGAAAATCGCAAAAAGCCCCTTATTTGAAAACTTCTGTGGAAAAACCCTATACTATCAAGATTCATCAGATTTACCGTTAAAAACAGTAAATAAAAAAAATGTCTAAATTAAAAAGGAATAATTATTAATACAGTCCCAAACTTTTTAATTTTTTTGCTAATTATAATCTTTTTTTTTATTTGTGCTATTCACGGTCCCCACCCCAACTCAACTTCTTCCCCGCTCGCAATAAAAACGACAAAGATAATGTTTTCTTTTGTTCAAAATGAAACCATTTCACTAAAGAAAATTGTAAGAAATGACTATAAGTATTATTAAAATTGCCACTTTTAATAAAAGTACCAGAAGTACCCTTAATATCCATTCGCGATAGACAACCATACTGCTGAGGCACTTCATGTTGTCACGAAGGCTAATTATTGGGCAACTGTGTGTCCAAGATTCTACAACACTAGACTCCTACTGTACTGATACAATTTGAAGTGAATACTTATTGTCTTGTGAGTGGTAGAATCTTCTGTAATAGTTTGTCTTGAAAGCTTAAACATTTTATCTAAATAATTGAGCACTTACTAACCTTGACTTGTGTAACATTTTTCTTCAAAAATGATAATTATGACTATTTACATATATAGTCATTTTGTCAATATCACCAATTTTTTCTCCTAAAAAG
>NC_036237.1:6205152-6226662 GCF_002742605.1 Olea europaea var. sylvestris
TTTTAACAAGCCTGTTATTTAGACTCCATACCTTAAGCAAGAAGCATAGCACATTTAAGTTTAGAATTATGCAACACACATTTAGACGAGTTAAAGTTAAGTGCTCGCATACAAACATTTCAAATAGATGTGACTTCCCCCAATAAAACATGTGTCCAAGGGTCCAATTCGAGGGCATGTCAAAGCTCATGGAGTGTCAAGTTGTTTGTCGAGACATAAAAAAGTGAGGACCAGATTGTGCAATGACACATAGCCCATTTGAATTGTCCATAATCACAATAATGACATTTAAGGTTTAGAACTGTATAAAGAAGGGTTGCAATAAGCATCTTTGGTATAACACTCCGATTTTTTTTAATAAGATTTTAAGCCTAAAAAATAATATTTAAAAAAAAAAAAAAAAAAGGAAAAAAAAAAAGGAAAAAAAGAAAAAGAAAAAGGGAGCTACCAATCTTCAAATAATTATGCATTACAATTTACTTTTGAAAAATATATAATTTTTGAACGACGACTGAGTTTTAAATAAACAAAAAGGTATTATGTAATTAAGTCCATGTTTGATAATCGTTATTTTTAAATCATTTTTTCTATATGCTTATTTTCAACCACACATTCACACAATAATATATTTTATATGTAAACTCAAAAATTTCCCTACTTTTTAACCGCACATTTTTCATAAAATTACTATTCAAAAATCTATTTTTTCCAAATAATGGTTGCCAAACAGGGGACAAATGACATGATTAAAAATTAAGAAAATCTCAAACTTTGTCTTTTCATATAATTGTGTAATCAAGTTGTAATTCAGGAGATCTTAAACTTGAAAATGATAAAAAGAAATCAAGAAGAACATTATTGTGTTTTTCTGGCACAATTGCAACTTTAGTCCCCAACATATACATTTATTAGCAAGTGGTCCCAGAACATTCATAGACCATTGTATCAACGAATCTCGTCTTGTTAGCAAATGATGGATTTTTTCCTCTTTTTTTATTTTTTATTTGTTTATTTTTTTTATTTTTTTTAGTAGATGTTCTCAGACTAGTAAGGCAATGTGCTTCGCTTGGAGGGCTTAGGTTGTCGAATCTTTTAGGCCCTTATGCCAGGTTCCCAAAGAGGAGAGGTTCGACGGGAGTGAGGCTTCTCCATAATGGTTGTGCAAATACAGCAAGACATGACGTAAAACTAGCAAGGTTCACGACTTAGCATGCCCCACTCCAATTGGACGAAGGAAGCAAAAGACCTTGTAGTGGACACGTGGCGTGTTACTATAATCTTACGTGGTATTCTTCTCCACGTGACCTTCATGTGAATTCAAGATGTAACATATCATTTTGGATATCCGTGTATCATTTACCGCTACTTAGTATTCATTTTAAGGATATAGAAATCGGCTAACAACTCCAATTCAATGAGAAATATCTTAAACGCCATAGCAAACACCAAATTACCAACTACAAACAGATAAGACCCTTTCTTATTCCTTTCTTCAAGTGGAATATAAATTAACATTGTCTTACACACATTCAACATTTAAAGAACCATTCATGTGATCTCCCTTTTTTGAGATAACTGTAGTTCTCTTCCTGTCACGGACCGAGAATCTGCTTTTACCGATTGCAAGTCTTTCATTGCAAAAGATTAGCTTAATTCTCTTTTGAATTTGACAATCTTGCTACCACTATGTTCAACAATCAATAAATCATCAAGTACAAAAATAATGAAGTCATTTTCAAATAAATTCTTTGTACAGGAATAATTGTCAACTTTAGTCATATCATACCCTAGCTAGTCTTGAAGTATTCAAAATTCTTGGTGCTTGTTGAGCCCTTATAATCGTTTCTCTATGTTTACACATTCTCTTTTCTCTTGACTCTTAAATTATCTAGTTGCTCCACATAAATCTTTTCTTTTAAGTTATCGAGAAGAGAAATAACTTTCTTGTCAAGTAGCTCAATTTTAAATTCAAGTGACCGGCTAAACCAAGAACAACTCTAATGAACAACATTTTTGCCATTGTTAAAAATATTACTTCAAACTCGATATCTTTCCTCTGGCCGACCATTCTTTTAAATATATCTCAAGGTGAATTGTTGCTTTTAGTCTTCAATCTGAAAGTCCATTTGATCTTAAGAGCTTTTTTCATCTTTTGGTAAGTTTATTAAGTCGTACATATGTTTAGAATTGAGGATAGAATTTATAGCATGTTCGGTGGAGACCACGGTGATCATGTTATAGAATTAATCTAACGAAAGAGTGAAGAAGGCCTCCATGAGTAGGTAGTTTTATGGTGGAATTGAGAGAAAGAGACTTAGGTGGGTCTTTCTTCATCTTCTTGAATGTTGGAAGCTCTATTGCACAAAAGTTAGAAATATTTTCTTTATCTTCTTTGAATGCTTTTAAGACATTGGATAATATGACAGTTATGACAGTAACCTTATTATCACATAGACCAATTCACTTATACTCTAAATAAATAAGACTACTCTTAAAAAGACAGTGATGAAAGAGATAGCGATCACCGTGCTGCTAAAATATATGCTAGAGATTTAAATGCCAAAAGAACAATAATGTACACTTGTTTACTCCTAAATAAGTAGGTTGAGGACTAGTTTTGCAATTTTCCCATTTTATTATGTTAATCAACTTTCTTAATCATAAGATCATACTAAATCCCACTTGCTTTAAAGAAAGTAAAAAAGAAATATAGTTCAAATGATGACACATTATGTGGAAAATAATTATAAACCAGATTTGTGGCCTGGATTTTTATGCTGTGTATTGGGTCATTTTATGGATCCTTTCTGTTACTTTCACTCACTGTTTGAAAAGCATGGCTAAAAGCTCTTCCTTCTGCCTTCTTTTTGCTTAGTGAAAGATGATGTAAGATGTTATCACAACTTGCTGTGCTACAAGTTCTTGGATATTTCTATCTTGAACTCCAAATTTTTTAAATTCCGAGTGGCGGGACCACAGGATACAAGTGCCAATAAGTGTAGAAATGATACGGCCATCCATAGATTTTCCTTCTTTCTCTTTTGTTACATTTCATCCAATGGATTGAGGAAAAATAGTACATCAAGTTGATCACAAGAGACAACTTGATTATCTTCTCCATAGATTTCAAATGAGGAGCTTATGGGAGAGCGGCCAACTTTAACAACGGTCCATGTATAACTAGTTCCTCTTTGATTATCATTCTTTGAAAAAAAATACATTCTTATACAGTGTTTTAACATCATTTCAATCACACGTTCTTCAATAAAATAATACGCAAATCCAAAATTTTTCATTATTTTTTAATCACACATTTCCCATCAATACAATATTCAAAAATTCATTCTTATAAAAAGAATGGAGCTCAAACAAAGACTAGTATTAGATTTAATTAACTGTCCATCCTATTTCGTCTATATTTTATTATAGTACATCTTTGTCTGAATAGAGTCTAGATAACTCTCAGGGCTCAAAAACTTTAAAATGATTAGGGCATCAAAGTGAAAGATGCACATGACACATGTTAAGATCCCTCACATGTATCAAGTTCCTTCACTTTGTAAGCATCTTTTTCCAAGGTAAAGCCATCTTTTGCCAAATGATTATATGCATTTTCCATCCATTAGCTCTCAGTTGTCACGCACAAACACATAATACCATGTGCACATCCTCAAATATTGCGTGCTACCTAAAACTTAAATTACTTCATTTCCCAAGGGACTTCGTTTATTCGAGCAAACTAGACAGAGCAAATCTACTTTCCTAGCATAAGGGAGCCAATACTTTTCTCTTTAAAAATATTATCAAATTCTCTAAATTTCTATTTGTACACATTCCGAATCATTTAGACATTCTCGTGAAGTTGAGAAAGCTGACGAGAGTCATCATTCCATTTAGGCACATTATCTCTTCCTTTTTCCACGAATTTTAAATCATCCAGTCATTTTCTTCAGTCCAATCAAAATTGACGAGAATTTTTAGTTCTTTTAAATACTGTAATACTATTTTTGTTAATTATTACCTAGATGACATTAATAACAGTGCGCTACATTCGTTTTGCATGATCGAATGAACATAATTAACAATATTTATGAGAAACAAATTTCATTTTGATCAAAAATGAATTTCATGATGATTTTTTCGCCCTTGTGAATACCCTTGCACAATAACATATTTAGTCACTTTAGATGGAAAAATTTTGAAAAACTAATGGCCGGTTCTAAAGTTTGACACTTTAAATCTAGTTAAAGGTTAATGGAAGCAACCCTAATTATCTTAGAATTTTTTTATTATGTGACAATGCCAATGTTATAATTTAAAACTACTTAGGTCGGTAAGTTTCATAATCAACTTTTTAAGTTTCTTCTTTATGTGAGGTGATAAAAAGCAACATTCTAAGTGAGAATGGATTTTGATCGAACATAAATCATTACAAGCATTTGCGTGATTCGGTATATGCATTTTCTAATTTTTAATATTGTTTTAAATATTATAAACTAATATATAAATAAAATAATGCATGTTTGAATTTATACATATTTTTCAAATTTTGTTCTACAATTATTGAAATTTTACACACATTCTTCAAATTTTCAACAAAAACATTTGCCCAAAATCATAAAATACTACAATACTAGATAAGACGCAAACATCTGCTTAAAAAATCCAAAATCTTGTATAGTTTTTTATCGAATTCCAATTCAATCTTCTTTTCTTCATCTTTTCGTGTCATTTGATGTAAAATTTTCTTCGTCGAGCTCCCTTATTCCAATTTGAAATTTTCTATTACATCTTGTAAGTGGTAAGATATCATCATCAACCCCATCATCATCATCATCATCATCAACATCATCACAATCATCAACCATTTAAGATTGTGCATTACTAGCCTCACTTGTTAGTAAAACTAAAGAAATATTGAAGGAGGAGGAGCTTCGAGTCGACGTAGATAGTTTGCAATTCTATGGAAAATTTGTTCTAATTTTTTTAAACGTCAAAACCCTACAGATTGTTGTATATAATTCATGGACTTGGATGACTTGGACTAATTTGATATTTATTGGATTCAATTTGCATTTTTTAAGTTATAAAAATGGGTTTAACGCAATTTTTAATACAAATGCGTGTACATTATGGCATTTAGACGTGCATATACAATCAACGAAATAGGTTGACCACATTATCACACACATATCTCATATGGGATGCATTTTGAAAATACACTAAGCATATGTGGGCATTTTATAACACTGGTAAAAAATAAGAAGACAAAAAAGAATAAAAGAAATAATTGATACCCACAAAAACTATAGGGCTAAAACTAGTCATGAAATACAAATATAAATTCGTACTTATTTCTAAACATAAAATTTACTATTTTAATCTTCTCAAATTTTTATTCTTGAAGATAAAATAGGCACAAGTCACTTCTGTATGGTGTTCTTTCATGAGAAATAAACTTAACAATTAAGATAATGAAATGTGTGGACGAAAAGTTTAAAACGTTATGAATTTCTTGAATGTATGGTTGGAAATGAGATTGGGAAGAAGTGAATATCAAAAAATGAAGATAAAAAGGGGGTTAAATTTAGTCTTCCTTCAATAATTTAATCTTAAATAAGAAATTTCACTTTTAACGCCAAAATTTTTCGCTGCGAGAAGTCATTTTTATGGTGCTTCAAGATAAGTTTTCGCCTTTAAAAGTAGATTTTCTTATACTCGAAAAATGGAATCTATTGATTGGAAGAAAGGAATCAATTGACTACCCCAGGATGAGGGTATATATTAGCTGTAAGAATGGTGACCAACCATTTAAATTCCAAAGAAGCCACACTTTGCTATCCTATTCCCATTGGCCTTCTCTAATGATTCATGGGTGGGGTGCAACAACTATTGAGTACATATATCAGTTATAGTACAGTTTTTTTAATTAATTAAGCAAATTATTAGATTCAGCTTGTTCGGTAAATTCGGTTCGTTCGATATGACCCACTTTTAGTTTGGCACGATCTAGCCTAACATTAGGGTCGAGTCGAACCAAATCACAGTCTTTTTCAAGAAGCATGGGCGTGGACGTGTGTAACGGATGGAAAGGTTCCTTGAATCACTTTATCCTATGGAATCATTTAAATGTTTGCTTGAAGAGGACACACGAAAACAACAGTTGTGCACGTAATTGACAATTTTTGTTATGAATTATCTTCCTTAATTTTGTATTTATTGAGAGAGATGTGACGAACTTTATAAAGTGACAAACAAAATTCCAGATTTAAAATAACTGTTGCAAAGATAAATAATAGAACAAAGGAATTGAAATTACAAGTTATCACTGCCTTTATAGTTAAAATATGCAATTACAATATGAACTAATAGTTTCGACAATTTTGATTTGTTTCCGAGGTGAAAAAGTTAATGTTCCAAACTCCCTAGACAACCAAAATCTAGAGACAAGAACCGTGCCGAGGGGAAAAGTATAGATCTGCACCAGGGAAGGAAGAAACACGAGCGCCATAGTGAGCTTAGATGAAATAACGTTGACGTTTAAAACGTCTATTTTTCAAATGATGGTTCGCTTGTTGCTCGCCTTACCAAGCCCAAACAATTTCCTTAAGAGCCGGTGTTATATCCCGTTTTAAAATTTTCTGATACACTATTGTATTAGTATCACTACTGGACTTCTTCACCTCGACCAAACGAAAGGATGAACTAATTTCAAAAATTTCCACATCAACCGATAAAGTCCCACTTCTAACCTCATTACACCCTTCCAGTCTCATGAAACCTTGATTCTCCTTCATTGTGAACTTTAGATGGGTAGCGATGTCTACAAATTTTGATATGATAGTAGAAGAAGTATTTTTGGATGTAAATTGCATTTCCTCCTTTTGGTCATTTGTCACGAGCGAACCAGACAAGTCAAATCCAGTTGAAAGAGATATAATGTCAAATGCATTCAAGTTATAAGGTTTTGTAAATTCTAGCATTGTCCCGATAGGATTTGTTGGATTTTATCACAATAATAAAGAGATGGAAGAGAGAAATGAACACAAAATATTTAAATGGTTCAGCGTGTGCCTACGTCCACAAAAGCAAAGCGGAGAAAAAAATAGGATTATAACATTATTATGTATACTAACCCTAGTCCAAGCTCATTCAAGACTTTAGGGCCCATATAAGAAAATTCCTTTGTACTGTACTGTGGGGGCGTTGCCGCCGCACCTCCTATCCATTCGGCGTCTCTAACAACCAGACAATGAATTAAACTCGCGCAAGGCTGATGCCATCTCCACGCTCCTCTCACTCCAATCCGGCATCGATTTATTTGATCTAGGAAACCTGTATTTCACTATATATGAGTCACATACACAACAAGATTATTACTCTCAGGAGGACCAGAAACAACATTAGTATCGACTGGAGACATTCCCTTTTCTCCTACCTCGGTAAATACCTGTCTCAAGTCCAAACCTTTTCTGAACCAGGAGCTCTCCATAATTTTGGCTATGGAAATCCTAGTATTCGGGTTGGGATCAAGATTCCGGGAAAGCAACCTTCACACATTTGATGGGAACCAATTAGGGAATCTGTGCTCGGTGTTAATTATTTTCCTATACATATGGAAAGTATTTGAATCACGAAGCGGAAGATAACCAGCAAGTAGAACAAATAAAATCACCCCGCAGGACCAAATGTCAAGTTTGCCCCCGTCGTAGACTCTTCTGTCAGTGAGTAACGCACAACATTTTTTAAAGTTCAGTGGCCAAAAATGAACCTAAGTTTAGTGACCAAAACTCGACATTTTAAATTTCAGTGACCAATTAAAAATATGGACCTAAATTCAGTGATCATTGGAACAATTAACTCGACCCTGAAATAACACCTCTGCACTCTCCATTAATTTCCCCGACCCTCTAATTTGATAATTTCCTGAGTTTCTTTTTTAAGGATCTGTATGGTTAAGGTTGGGTTTGGGGAAGAAGATGGCACCTCTACCACCATTAAACCCACCATTGTAATTGAAAATTATGCTTGTGCTATGTTTGGGGATGTTTTTAAAATGTCAATTCACGACAAATCATTAACTATTGGTTTCTATAAGTTACCCCAAAATATTTCTTTGGGAGCTAATCAAGCGAAGGGTAGGTGATAATTGTGTTTTTGCACACTTATTTAAATCACAAACATGACTTAATCTCGTTGAATTCATGCAATGTAGGTGTTTCTATGGAAATAGTGAAATTAAGGAGAAAAGAGCCGAAAAAAAACTAAAATTGAGCAAAGTGATTACTCAGGGTCCAAAGTGCAATTATCTAAAAGATGGTCCGAAGGACAAATCAAGGAAGTGAATGAGCTAAGTACCAATTTGGTGATATTATGAGATGATGGAAATAAAAGAAACAAACAAAAAAGACCAAAGTGAATCAAACTGAAAGTTCGGGAACCAAGTTGCAAATAATCCAAGATGAGACGGGGAAATGGAATGAAGATTCAAGAGTGTTAGAGGTCAATTGGATGAGGAAAGGAGTCAAAGAGGTGAAATACGATCGAAGTATTATCAAGTATCAACTTTTAGGTGAAAAAGCTATGCTCGTGATTTTTAGTCTCTACTTGAGATCCATTTTTGGTATAGTAAACATCAGAATTTGAGGAAGCCTATTTTATCAAAAGTGTAGATCTTTAAGTTTTCTTCCCAATGCACTTTGAATCACTTCAATCAGAGATCAAGAGAAAAGGTTATGACTAAAATACTAAAAGCTGTCCGGCGGAAAGAATCGCATAACTTTGCAATCGCATAGAAGCCTCCCGAGAATTTTTTCTCAAATTTTTTTACTCTATGCGATAGCATAGAAATGTACTATGCGGTCGCGTAGAACAATTTCGGGTCGATTCTGCAGTTTTCTTATACGACTGAAACTCTTTTGGTAACATAATTTTCACGCGATATAAATACCAAAAGACGTCCAAAAAGAGGAGAACGTATTGGAGGGGAGAACATACAAAAGTTTGGAGGATTTGGAGAGGAAGAAGAAGGCAAAAACAAGGCAACCCACTTCAAGATTCAAGATTTCACTTCAAAAATCAATTGGGTGATGTTCTTCCTTAGTTTTAATTATTGTTTTTCTTTATTTTCCATTATGTTAGGCTAGATTTTCATGTGCTAGGATTTGCGATGAACCTTAAATTATGAATCCTTAATCTTGAATTTTATTAATTTGACGTTAAAATATGTTTTTAATTATTGAATGATTGGCATGGATTTTATTTTCTCTACAATTATGTGCACAATAGTTGTATGAGCTTTGTGGCTTGTTTTACCCTCGAGAGATGGAAAATAAGTTAGACATTATATTAATTGTCGTAAAGTTCGATAGAGAATAGAAATATACCGCTATACTTTACGTAATCTTTAAGTATTCATAAATCTTTAATATATTTTTATATGTTCGCATCCGTCATAGAAATATAGTCGGCTCGCATGTGAAAATAGGTTTAATTCTACTCGAGAGAGATTGTTAAACAAATTAGGAATATTGGTCTTCATAATTGAATCGTGTTGTCAATTTTATAAAATTCGGATTAAAGGGGATTGATATAAGGGGATTCGGGATCCTAATACGCATTCGTTATCATATTTTTATAAAACTTGCATTTAGTTATAATCACGCATTTAATTTAGTTAATTTAGACTTTATATTTATAAGTAAGTTATTAAACCATAATTTAGTTAGCAAAAATATCAACAATTTCTATTGTTTCGGTTAAGGCGACGATAGATAAAATTGAACTAATCAATTTCTGTGGGACGATATTCGGACTCATTTAATCCACTTTATTACTTGTTAATGAACCGTACACTTGCAGTGAATTTTAAATCGGAATAAATAATTTTGTGAACAGTAGGCTTCAGTAAATTTTTTTGATGAGCAGATTGGAACTGATTAATTTGTCTCAAACTCATTATCCATTGATGTGATCATTGTTGGACGAATTTTGTGAATAGTGACGCCGAAATAAGTATAATGATGGTGACAAAGCCGAGACAAGAGTTGGACTCTGTCCTTAAGTCGAATTTGCCTCGCAACGGTGCCTACGGATTTCGGCAATCGACTCCCAAGATACAACGGCTACACTTGTGTTTGTAGCACTCCAAAACACAAGTACAACGAACCAAATGTAGGCTTATGTACTCCACAGATGAAATGAAAGAAAATCAAAATAAATGAAATGATTTTGATTTTGGATAAAAGAGAGGATGAGAGACGTTTTTGCATATCAAACTGTGTGGAATAGGACACCCAAAGGGTCCTATTTATAGACCATGAAGGGGTGTGGACGAAATGGTTGAGGCCAAACCATGCACCCTTTCCAAACAATGCACCTTTATGAAAAGGTGTCTATTCACTAATGGTTGAGGTCCTTTTCGTAATTTCTCATTCATCCGATATTGGTTTTCGAAATGCCAAATATACCCTTCAATACATGCAGAGAAATCAAAATTCTCTTTCGGGGGCGTTGCCCCCGACCCCCCACGAGGGGCGCTGCCCCCTCGACCCTCGCGACCTGACCGGGCAGGTCGATCCCCGTTTGTGCGCCCCGAAGCGGCGAAGTGGCAAACAATTTTGCTTAAACGGATTGAGTCGAGCTTTTGAGTATTTGGCCGAATTCGATACGAACTTTAATCGATTTTCAATTCTCAATTTATTTAACCAATATCCAACAATCCCCCACATGAATGGATAACCACATTACTGTCGCAGATTGATAGAAATAGAGTTGATACTTGAGATGAGAGCTTTATTCAAATTTTAATACATACTAAACAAGGGCTAAATAATAAAAGTAAAATGGACCAAAAGTTTTGCCCTTTAAAACTGTGTCACATGACAGGTGACGGTGAGGATTCTTCGCGCAATTGAAATAGAATTGCAAAAGTCAAAATTAAATGATATAGACAATTTTCACAATAAGTTTAAACAAGAAAAACATTTTATGCTAATTACCAGTCATCCAAATGTTCAACAAATTTTATGCTAGTCAACATTTTTTATTTACTTTAAATTGTCATCTAAATACTAATTTTATTTTAAATATTTAGCAAAATGATCCCAATAATGACCGCAACTGTGTGGTGCATTTTCTGTCATTGTAGCTTCGAAAATCAATGAAAAATTGTCAAATGTTCTAATGTAAAAATTCTGTTAGAAATGTTTTCTGTACCCGTAGCATAATTGAAGTTATTAATCCCATAAAATATACTATTAAGAAAAGAACGACAGATACACGTACTCTGTTTGTTGCAAGTAGGATAATATGCACACATCATAAGCAAAACTCCATTTTGATGAAAATGGACGTGATTTATCATTCCAACTTTCCTAAATCAGCTTGCTTCCACATTCCACTTAGTCCTTAGATACACTGTACGAGATAAGCAATAACAACAGTTGCATTTCATGCTTACAAAACATAAACCATGCCAACCTCAAGAAGAGATGCTGGAGGCACCTTCAACACCACATCCGGCCCCCGGCAGTTCCTTCTGAGGAAATTATAACCAAAATTGATGGCCAACCTTTTCAACAGAGACGACCCTTGTTTTGCCTTAACATGGGAGTTCCCGAGAATGAATGCAGTCCCGGCTAGTTGAGCTGCTTGTAGATCATGTAGTTCTTCACGTTGTTGAGCGTCCATTTCCGACCTTGGATCTGCTTCAGAGTCGGTGTCTATAGCGAACCGAACTCTTCGTTCAACAACGTCCAAGGGCTCCATCTCAACTATATCCGTTACACTGTCAACTGTTGGGAAACCAACAGACACACTTGCTGGCTGCACGGTTTCCTCAGTTTCGAAAGGTGGTCCTCCAGAGATTGCTACTGTTCCTATTACTGCCAATCTACACTCACTCGATGATGCACCGGATCGATAGCCATCATCCTCATTGCATATATCTGTAATGCCATGCTCCTTGTCCCAATCATAACGGATAAAATCCGCCAGTCTACTAATGAGTTCAGATTCAAAAGAATCGACATCCTGGTGAACATCACGGTATCCATATCGTACAATGCACCTATATGAACGATGAGCTGCAGGACCCACACGGCCCACGAGGTACCTCTCGTCTGGGGGAACAAATGGTACTGGTACTGACTTTATACACACGAAAACAAGGAGACGGTGGAAAGCGGGGAGATTGGTGACGAAACGAGAAAAGTTTGCAGGTATACCAGAGGTCAAATCACTGAACACAATGCCAATGCCAGGGACCCGAGCTATACCTAGGCTGGGACCTAAAGCCAATAGCCACTCCAAAGAAACCTTGTTCTGGAGGTCATACTCGTATTTCTTAATGGTGGCATAGTGCCAAATGAACATAATGCTAACAAGAAAGAGTGCAAGGAGGATGGGAAGCCAGGCGCCTTCACGGAACTTGACGAGAGAAGCAGAAAAGTAGAGTAATTCAATAGATCCAAAGAAAAGTAGAAAGATGAAGGCCACAATTGGAGGTTTTTGCCAACAGAGGATGATGACCAACGAAGTGAGGCAAGTAGTCACCAGCATCACTGCCATTACAGCCAACCCTGTAAATGATAGGATAACGATTGTAGTAAATAGATGTCCACCAAAACACATAATTTAGTTATACATTAAATATGGTGTAAAATTTTGACCATTTATTCTTGTTTCCTATAGTGAATGAGCATAAATGATTTCTTTTAATTATGAAATCTAGTTCCTAGTCCCCTCGTGACATTTTGTCATGGAGGATTGGATAGCAATGACGGTATTAATGAAGGGCAAAAAAGAAGCTAAAATCTAGTTCGTGATACTATCAAATCTAGTCGATGCTGCATAAGTATAATGTAGTCCTTTTCTAAGTAACGTATTAAGTTGATGCAGCTAAACATCAACTCGATGCCAAATGGGATGATTAAAATGATAACAATCTCAGGAAAAAAAAGCATAATTGCGTGTGACGCACCTGATGCATTTCCCATGTGTTTTGTGTCCCTGAATCCAACAGTGACAGCAATGCAAAGAATCATGAGCATCCAGTTGATCTCAGGGATGTAGATCTGGCCATGTATCTTATCGGACGTGTGAACAACCTTAACCCTTGGAAAGCAACCAAGTGATTGACTCTGGTTGATTATAGAGAATGTTCCACTGATTATTGCTTGACTTCCCACAACTGAAGCAAGTATTGCTATCGCAAGTACTGGCCACCTAACGCTTTCTGTTTGCAAAATATAGAGAGACAATGTTATTGATAGAAGCATGCATGAAATCCTAATCAATTGCACAGAATTTTCTCTACTTGAATCATATTTCAATTTATACTTTTCAGTCCATCGTCTGGGAATCAAAGAAAAACTAAGAACACACAAAGAAGCAACACTTTAGATCAAGACATGAATTAGCAGTTGACCAAAAATGCAAGTATTGTGCTTCAGTAATCATGAATGTTTCAAGCTCAATCTTTGCAGGAAGAATTTTTTTTCCAATACGTTAAGAAGACTAAGATCCTGCCACAGTTAATGCCACTTGCAATGTAAAAAATTGCAGAATATATTGCCAATAGTTTCCATATTATCTGTGTAGCTATTATTGATAAAGTATATGAACTTTTGGCTTAGTTAAAAGAAATTTTTGAGTACGACATATGTGATGTCACGTCTTCTGAAGATAGTAACAGAACCCTGGGATGGATGGCAATAATATGTAGTGCAAATGCTCTCTTTACCAATGTTTAAATAACAGGATTATAGATCAGTCTGAAAAATTATTAAATATAACTGCCTAGTGTTATATCTAGTTCAACCAGTGGCAACGCTATATCAAGGAGGCACTGCATAATATATAGATGTTTTTTGGTTAAGCTTAAAAGGCTTACTCATAAGTAAGTTTTACAGAGTAAATAAGTTTTATAAAAACAATTTTTTGATTGGATAAAGATGAAACAAAGTTAGTTACTTTGATAACATAAGAGTTACTTTTAGAACAACTAACATATCCAAACTTGTGTTTTAATCTTAGCCAAACATGCTTGTGTTAATTTTAAAAAGCATTCTCTTCTCAACCGAGTCCAACAGTGGCAGAGTCATACCTGGAACAGAGACATAAAAATCAATATCATGAATTGTGTGGTGATGCTTTGATAAGTAAGCTGCTTGACCCATATATGCTAAAATGAGTGCCGGATAAACCAAGAAGGTGAAAGCCATCTGCAACAGAATAAAGAGCCAGAATAACCACCTTAAAAGTAAATCCTTGGACAATTAGGAAAAGAAAAATAAAACTCCAAAACCAAGTAGGAAGATACCTAATAAAGTTAGTCCTAGAAAATAGGTAAAATAGATTTTCTGTGCTCCTTTATTGCCAAAGGTCATGAAAGAGATGAAAATAGTTCGTAAAAGTGTACCTGAATTGCAGTATACGAGAAGTGTCCAAGATCAGCAAACATTGCTTCTGAGCCTGAGGGCAAATTGATAAAGAAAATTGTCATTCTAGTGTGGTGAATTAATGTTCGCATATCATTATTTAAGATCATTTCAAAGTATATCACAACAATTACTTAGACCGCCATTTGACCTTATCAAAAGAAAATTTAATGACATGTTTGATGAGCTAATGCAAGTTTTAAATATGCTTCTTTATGTCAAAAGACTTTTCCTTTTCATTTATGGCTAGCAGCGCACTGGATTCTGAAATTATTAAAACTGTTGAAGAAGGTCCATAAATGCTATGCATTACATTTTTTTTATGGACACATTTTAAGGTATTCACCTGTTATGCACAAAAGAATTCCACCCAATGACATCCATCCTCCTTTTCTTGTCTTCTTCAAAAACCTTAGCATGTAATACGGGGAAAGTGCTTGATAAACATGTGGATTCCAGTGTATAATGTTGTACAAACCAAGAGCACTGATGCATATTAACCAAGTCAGCACAACTGGCGCAAAACAGAAACCAACGCGATGCGTGCCGAAGTGTTGTAAAGCAAATAGGCACACTAGTATGAAGCAAGTAATTGGAATCACAGCATCTGCAAATAGGAAATAGACACAGACATAAAAAGGACATAACAGGGAAGAATCAACAATTTACTATTTCATCTATCAGTTGAGCAGGAAATGCTCTATGATGCATTGAAATATAAGAAAAACAGAAATATTCATGCTGATGGGATCAATTTGAATGGTCCTAGCATCTGAGATCAAATGTATATTTTCTACAAACCTTCCCAGGATGATTCAGTGACCAGCTATATCCAAGAGTAATTCCATAGCACAAAAAACCCATTTACCTTCTGACTCGATGCAGTCCATCAAAGTTTCAGCAAAAACAGCTAGCACCGACATGAAAAATTTTCTCTTTCTTTTTGAAAAATAAACTCCACAAAGTCGTATTACTCCCTCCATCCCATAAAAATAGGCTTGCTTTCATTTTCACACAGATTAAGAAAATGTAATTAATATAGTTGGAAATATAAATTTTACTCACATTTTTCCTAATATATCCCTACATAGAATGGCCGTCTAAATAGGAATAGTTCATATTTGTCAATAACAAGGCACATTATATAGGGGCAAATTAGAAAACTAAAAAATCAACTATACTCTCAACATGGAAAGTGGTCTATAATTTGAGACAAATAAAAAAGGAAAGCATTCCTATCTTTATGGGACGGAGGGAGTATTATTAGATTTCTGACTAATTTGAGTTATCCTATGTCAAGTCTTCTAATAAGCCACAAGTTATAATTCATTTCATTTGTAAGCATATGGAAAAGGAAATCATTATTAGTTGAAAAAATAGTCAAGGACAAAATTTTGCAGGCAACCAGACATTGGTTGCTGAAGCAAACAAGAAATATAAAAGCAAAGGCTCTGAGATGTCCAATAAAATAATTCAGCAAGAACATGAAACTTTAATGCACATGCATTCGGGTTCTGTTTTTGTGTAACCTCAATTACAAAGATTTCAGTGAAATTGCGTACGAGCTTTTTAATACATGTGTCCCAGCACTAATAATGAGAGTAAAAAATGGATCAGTCAAAGATTTCACATCTTTTCGCAGGGGAATAATTAATTCTATTGTCTTTGTTATTTTTCCCTTTCTCTTTTAGCAGCCGAAAGCTATAGAAATAAAGGAAGGAAGGAAATGGAAGGATTAAATTATTACACAAATTCTCAATACAAGCTTCTTTTCCTTATCTTTCTTGTACAATCTTTGAACAAATTTGATTGCTTATTCATCTTTAGCCCTTATCATCATGTGTGAACGTCAAGTTTGATGGAGTAGAAAGCAGGCATAAAACTACGCTTACAAAGAAAGAAGCTTACATTGATGCTGATCCTTAGACATGGATAACTCTAAGCCAGAAACTGCTGAAAAAACTGCAAAACAAAACGAATTGCTATTAAACTACAATGTTCAAATCAAAGTCAAAAAAAAAAATTGTGATAGAGAAGTTATCAACCAGATATTGCTGGAGTAAGCAATCCATCTCCAATGACCATACAAGTGCCGAGAAGAACCAAAATTAGCAAAGCAGTGTGCAAGGATTTATGCTTGTCAAGCACCAACTTCACCCTTGAACTATTATTCTTTGGCTCTGGGGGGCGTTCAAACTTATAGGTAGAAAGAGCTTCATCTGCTACTTGTCGATTTGGAAGAAGGCTAACTTTAGCATGCCTGCAGATCAAGGAATAGAGAGCAAAAGTGCCCCCTACAGCAATCTCGAGTTAGGGACTACCAATGAATGACTAGAGCAACAAAGAGAATTATCCATTCGTATCTTACCCTCTCCATTATCATCCGCTCGAAGCACAATAAAGACATATTTGAATAAAGGAACAAGAGTTAATGTCCAGAAAACAAACGAAAGAACACCAAAAATCTCTTCATTTGTCTCTGAGTGGTGAATGTCATCTGCAAATGTGCTCTTGTACACGTAGAGAGGGGAAATGCTAAGGTCTCCATACACAACACCAAGACTCTGATACGCTAAAAGCAGAGTGGTCTTCCAAGAATCCTTTTGAAAACCAATTTAACTATTAATATTCCAAGAATGTAGCCTAGAAAGAATGTTCAATGGAAATTTTAACACACATTTCTAACAAACACTGCAAAATAAATAGTGTAGACAAAGCAACAAGAAAAGGAAATTACAAACCTTTGAAGTGCCCCAGCACTTTCCATAGTCAAGATCCATGGTTCTTGAATGTCAAATCTTTTTTTGCAAAATTGCTGTTAATCGTAATAGTTAACTGTAGATTGTCATAGAAGCAGATATAAGGTAATTGCCAAAAAAAAAAAAAAATGAAGAGATAATACTACAAGAAAACACCAAATTGATAAGGCCTAATAACTCTAGTTTCCAACCAAAAATAAGTAAAAAGCAACAAACATTTGCCTACTTCTCACTAAACCCATGTGGCATATTCAGGCCTTGAGAATTTTCAATAAGATGACATATGTTAGAACATTAAAAGGGGCCTCAAAGTAACTCTAATCTCATCACCCCTTATCGAAAATCATTAATAAAATGTGAGTGCCTAATAAATTCAACTCATCCATTTGATACACTTTCTTCCCTTTTTGTGGTTGACAATAACAAAAAGTACCCGATTCTTCAGTGACTTTCTGCCTCCAAAATAAGCGAGGACAAACCCACCAAGTATAGATAAAGATAGATTGAAACAATCAAAATTCTTACAGTTTACACATAAATCGGAGGTACTAATCGTTAGGTTTTTTCGAGGATGACAAAATACATTATACAAAAACAATAGAAGGTACAAGCCAGTGGGCAAGAAAACCAAAATCACATGATCAACGACAGGTGCATTATCAAAGCAATCCTACCAACTTGAGCCCACATGAATAAAGTCGAATTTAAGTACCCCCAAAACCTGCAAATATATACATACAGATAGATACACACATGTATATGTACTGATATTAACTTGAAGAAATGGGTCATGGGACAGAATTCACCATTAAATTCGACTTGAAACTAATTAGCAACTCTTACCTTTGTTGATCAATTTATGATTCCATCACCAGTTCCAAAAACAAAAATGGATACGATTTTTCTAAAGGCCTTGAATATTGTGAGAGATAAAAGGTATTGGAGTGTACTATGTCATACAGTATCATCTTGTGAGTAGAGACAGCACCATGTGACTGTGTGTGGACCCATAATGCGTTCAAAGCTTCAACATTTATCAACTATTTATTATATTATTTATAAAAGTTAAAAACTACTGCAGAACAGATTTTTAAGGCACCTTTTAATATCGCCATTTCTTTCCTGTCAATCAGTTAAAAGTGAGGTGGAAGCTGGTTATTTTTCTAATTGTATTATGATGGTAAGGTGGGTGATATTTTTTTTTCAACGAGCCATTCAATTTTGGGTTTCGCTATTCTAACACTCACGCGAGATCACGCAAAGTGTGAGGATCGGTCACCCTTTCTGTTAATCAATTCGATCACTTTAGCTTAATTCTTCAATTTTTTATGCTGAAATGTTTGTTGGTTGAAATCCTTTAAAATACCATTAACAATGCTTTTGTTATAGTATTAGAGAACAACAGATTTTGGATTCGTCTAAAATTCAAATGACCCTTCTTAAATATTATATCAATGACCAACAAGATTTATAATAATTGTTTCCATCAAATTTAGCCCCTATTTGTTTTCCATTTTTTCTTCATTAAAATAAAAAATAAGATCGTTATCCATCACATCAAGTCACCAAATTCGAATTTCTATCTCTTGTGTGGGACCCCATAACGATTATATTTTTTATTCTCATTTTTATATTAATGTGTACCAAACGGACCTTAATATTTCTTTTCAAGAAAAACTATGCAAATTTACAACTAGCTCGTATCACGTCAAGTCAAGTTAATTAGTCTCCTAAACGAGAATAGTTTGGTCATAATATGAATTCAATACAGTTCAATTCAGATCTCTAAGGCTATATTATTTATGCCCAACAGAATAAGGGACCAAATTATTCGTCCTTGTTATGCTCAAACTTGCCAAGTGTCAAACCTACTATAGTCTCTTTCTAGGCAGCCTAACCATTACATGGAGTGCTGGTAATATTATATTATAACAAAATAAAAAAAAAAAAAAAAAAAAAAAAAAAAAAAAAAAAAAAAGGTTGAACCCCAACCTTAAGGGTCCCCCATCGCCCCTGTCCTGGAGTATCGTGAGAGAGGTAAATCGCAGATTATGCCTCCAAGGATACAGGGTGGAAGGCTGTTTGTACGCTTGCACTTACCCAAGAGCCAAATCTATATTTCAGGATTCGAATCCTTGACGCGACAGCCTCAAGTAAAGCTGGATTTCTTCACCCTCCCTTTTTACCACTTGGAGATGTGCCCTAGAGGCAAAATATAGTAATACTTTACTATTATGTCTGGTATTGTTTATTTTTTATACGAAAAAAATGAACGAAAAGATTTTTCCCAATTGTAAGAATGTTTGCTCTTTATCCACAGCTTATTGTCGGCAATAATTAATTGTCAAAGATGACACCGTGTGAATCTCCAATTATCTTCCTTCTGGGATTTCTCATAGGAAATGAAATATATGGTATCAAACTCTTTTTTAACTTTTGAAAACAGTGCCGAAACTATATAAATATATATTTCTCAAAAATATATCATACATTTTTATTACACACTGTCATTGAATTTTTATTTTTTATGTTTAAAAAACAATTTTATTATGTATTTTATTGTGTTCTTTTTAGGTGCAAATTAGTTGGACAATTAGTCCATATTTGTTATAAAGTTTTTTAAATTCATTTTTTGTCAGGTTTAATTCTGTCCATACAATCTATTGTAAAATAACATAATTTGTGTAATAAATTATCAATTATGAGTCAAATAAAATAAATATGAGAATAGAGTTAGAAAAAATGGCATAAAAGATTCGCGATAACCGCTGTCCTAACGTCATTGTGTGGGTACTTTCAACTCTGCACGACTCCAAAATAAAACATTTATAACTCGCAATTGATTTTCCTTCTATGAGCACAACTACAGGGGGAGAAAGAACAAGTCCTTATCAATTGCCAAAATTTATAGAAGAAAATAATATAAAATAACTAGAGAGTAGTATGAAAGGACTAGAGAGTATTTTTGTGTTTGATTTGTCGTGTGAAATCCACCCCTTTTTATAGTATAAAATTTCAACACTCTCATAATGAAAATTAATCAAATTCAACATAAGTTACAAATATAATAATGAGATTAATTTTTTTTGCAATAAATCTAAAAATTAAAATCAAAAACTAAAAAATTAAAACTGAAAACTGAAATTTAAATGTTTAGATTTGAAAGTTTTTTAAACTTATTCTCAACAATCTCTCACTTAGTAATAATAATTTTCGTTTGAGAGAGTCATAATGGAATAATTCTTGAATTAGGTCCCTCTGACAAACTTTAATTGTTCCACACACAATATCGATTTAGATTCAATTTATAGCGGGTAGCGTTGTTAATGGCCATGCGCTCTTATCTTAATTCTAGTAAGAATCTCTAGAAAATAGCCCAATCACATAGTCACGATCTCATGACAACTCTTACATAAATGAGTCGTTCAAGGATGTGTGTGACCTACACCTCCCGAGAATTCCCACCTCGGTTACTCTCAAAGATGACTCGCTTACAGGTTTAAGCCCATCCCCTCAATGACTAATTAACACATATTTTTGGTAAAATTTTGGTTAAATTGTCTGAGAGAAATCACGTTTCTTTTAAGGTATTAACCGACTTAAATATTATTTGAATATGTTTATTCATCTTCTTATTTTAGTGGGATTGATTTACAAGCTCTATTACAGCTTTACAGTCACAGTGTAATGAAATAGCTGGAATTCGTTTACTTATTAATCTTAGGATCCATTTGATTGCGAAAATGGAATTTGGATGGAAAGAAAACGAATTTCAAGGAATTGAACAGCCTAGAAATTATTTTTCTGGGAATTGTAAATTATTGTGTTTGATATGTTAATTTTTTAGGATCAATTTGTTGAAATAAAAGTATTTTTTTGTATTCGTTTTGCTTTATTTTACATGAAAATTGTCAATTAAATAGATAAATTTTACTAGTATTGGGGATGAAATTTGTTTCCATTGTCAAAAATAAAAAAAATAAAAATTCAAGAAAATCATCTATTTTTTGATATTCGTTTGACTTTGTTTTACATGAAAATTGTCAATTAAAGGGATAAATTTTATTGGTATTGGGAATGAAATTTGTTTCCATTGCCAAAAATTCAAGAAAATCATCTATTTTTTGGTGTTCACTTGACTTTGTTTTATATGAAAATTGTTAATTAAAGGGAATTATTTTTTTTACAATTAGAGATAAAAATTTGTTTTCGTTGCTATAAAAAAAAATGAAAAAAAAAAATTTGCTAAAGTAATCGGGAAAACCAATTTCCACCATATCCAAAAAAAAAAAAAAAAAAAAACTCCTCAG
>NC_036237.1:6226985-6309671 GCF_002742605.1 Olea europaea var. sylvestris
GAAAAAAAAAAAAAAAAAAAAAAAAAAAAGCCATCAAACACTCTCAAAATTGGGAAATGGAATTCCTTTTCCATTTTACGTGAAAAATCTCTCATATCAAACACACCCTTATATCTAATAGTAAATCTCTAAGTCACTCAGTATTAGTACATGTAGCATCCAATACTATTAACTCCGACTCTAAAGTACTCCTAAAAATAATAGTTTGTCTTTTTGAGTCCCAAGATATGGTTGTACCACCTAGCATGAATATATATATATATAGTGTAGACTTAATATCTACGTTATCAATTATCCAGTTTGCATAACTATATCCTTCGGAAACATTTGGAATTTTTTTATAGTTTATAGAATAATCTAATGTACTTTAGAGATATTTAAGCACTCACTCTAGAGTGTTCAAATGTTCTTTACTTGAATTGTTAGTATATCTACTAAGTCTCCCAATAACAAAGGCTATATCAGGTCTTTTCCTATTTGGTATGTACAATAACGATCAAATAATTTGAGAATACACAATTTGCCAAACTGGTTTACTTAAATTCTTTTTCAAGTGTACATTTGAATCATGGGGTGGAAATTGATTTATTATCATAATGCCCAAACTTTTCCAACATCCTTTTAATAGTATTGGATTGATTTAGTGAAATTCTTTCAAATGTTTTCCTTAACTTTATTCCCAGAATTATATGAGCTTCTTCCAAATCTTTCATTTTAAAATTATTTGACAAATAACTCTTCACATCATTAGCAAATCCTAAATTTGTTCCAAATATTAATATGTCATCTACATATAAACAAAGCATCACGTGCTCGTTGTTATCTTATTTATAATGTACACACTTGTCATGTGTATTAATTTTAAATATATAATTTAGTATAAGTCTATTGAACTTCTCATGTCACTGTTTAGGAGCTTGCTTTAGTCCATATAATGACTTCATTAATTTACACGCTATATGTTCTTGTCCTTTGGCTTTAAATCCTTCTAATTGTTCCATAGATATTTTTTCATTTCACCATTAAAAAATGTAGTCTTAACATCCATTTGATAAATAATCAATTTATGAATATTGCTTAATGCTAACAATGTTATGATAGTAGTTATTAAGCAACAGGAGAATATGTATCAAAATAATAAACTTCTTTTTGAGTGAATCCTTTAGTTACTAACCTAACTTTATATTTATCTATACTTCTATCAAGTTTCAACTTCTTTTTAAATACCTATTTACATCATATTGCCTTACTACTTTGAGGTAGATCACATAAAACCCAAGTGTTAGTTTGTATAATTGACTCGTATTTATCATTGATATCTTCTTTCCAATAAAGTGCATCAGTAGAGACCGTAGCATTTTATATGTTTCAGGTTCACCTTCAACTACATATGTAAAGAATTCTTCTCCAAATGATTTCTTTTTTTTCAGTCCTTTACTTCTCCTAAGTTCATGTTCAACTTCATCTTTTAAAGATGAAAAGTTGAACATGAACTAGATGGAGTATTATTTAAAAATACTTTCTTAGAAGTCAAGGGTTCACTTGAAATTGTAGTCTTAAATGGGAAAAAATCCTCAAAATGAGTAGCATCTGTAGCTTCAATGATAATATTATTTTCAATGTCACTTACTTCAAAATTTATAATCAAGAACCTATTTACGCTATTATTTTGAGCATATCCTGTGAAAACATCATCCACGGTTTTTTGTCCTATTTTTTTTTTTTTTTTATGATTATCTTTGCCAAACATCCCTACGCTTTTAGAAAAACATGGGAGATCTCTTTTTCATAGCTCGTATGGAGCTTTAATATTGTCTTTAACAGTTACTCGATTCAATATGTAACAAGAAGTTTGGACAGCTTCACCCAATAAGTTTTCAAGTGCTCCGGAACTTATGAGTATAGCATTTACCATATCCATTAAAGTTCTATTCTTTCTTTCTGCAATACCATTAGATTGTGGTGAATAAAAAGGTGTCACTTTGTTTATTATACTATTATCCTCACGGTAATCCTTAAGATTATTCTCAATGTATTCTCCTCCTCTATCGAACCTCAAAATTTTTATCTTACGTTCTAATTAATTTTTGACTTCCGCTTTATAGATTTTGAACTTATCATAAACTTCATCCTTCGTTTTCAATAAATAAATATAGCAATACTTCAAATAGTCATATATAAATGTTACAAAATATTTATGACCAGCTCATGTTGACGGTCTATTAGAATCACAAATATCACTATCAATCAATTTTAAGATGTTTGTATCCCTTCTAACAGATTTGAAAGGTCTCTTAGTTTGTTTGACTTGTACACAAACTTCACACTTACTATGACCAAGTTGAGATTTTGGAATCAAGTTTAGATCCATAAGTTTCTTGATCTTCATATCACTAACATGACCAAATATTTCATACCACAAATAACTAACTTCAATATTAAGAATCATGGAAGAATCATGATAAAAATTTTCAATAATATTCAATTTGAACAATCCATCACTAATATAACCCTTCCTGACAAAAACATCGTTTTTTGTTTAACAACCTTTTTTGACTCCATTACAAGTTTAAAACCTTGTTGAACTAAAAGTGATCCACTAACTAAATTTCTTCTGACTTTCAAAACATGGCGAACTTGATCTAAAATTAAACTTTTCACAGAGGTCATCTTAAGCTCGACACTTCCAATTTTCAATACAAAAGTGATGGAGTCATTTCTCAAAGTTACACTTCCTCTGCTTGAAGTTTGATAAGATTTAAACAAACTCTTATCAAAACAAACATGAACATTTGCTCTAAAATCTAATCACCATTCATTACTAGTATAAGTAAAATTAAAAAGAGGTTGATGAGTCACATCTAATGGAATGTCCACCATCCTTCAACATGTTTACTTGATCATTTTGAAATTTATCCTTAAGCTTGTACTTATTAGTCCTTTTGTAGTAGCAATCTCGAGTAATATGGTTGATTTTCTTCCACATACATAACATGGCCCTTGCTCCTTCTTCTCTTTGCCTTTATTATCCTTAGTGTAGTTATTCTTAGGTTGGGAATTTTTTTCTATAATGGTGAAAGTTTTTCTTGAAAGCTTTTCTTAAACTTATTACCTCGAGACTTAAATTGCTTTGAGGAGCTAATAAGGGTATTTGAATTTTCTACCAAGTTTGCCTTAGCATGTGATTCATCAACTTTGTTGATATGATTTCTACGATGTTCTTCTATTCTCAAAGAATTGAATACTTGGTTCAATGTTAAAATCCCTTGCTTATGTTTAAGATTTTTAGCAAAGTCCAACCGAGAAGGTGAAAGTTTATTTATAAGGCATGAAACCTTAAAGTCCTCACTAAAACTTGATCGTTTTCTTCTACATGTCGTAGTAAATCTTGAAATTGATGAATTTGTTCGTTTATAGATTTTCCACCCAATTGATGAATTTGTTCGTTTATAGCTTTTCCACCCACTACAACATATTTGTTAAAGGTTGACACGTTAAATCTATCAACTCCAACATCATCAATTCCATATTCTTCCTCTAAAATTTTCCAAAGCTCTTTAGCACTCTTGATATTTTGATAAATATCATAAAGTCTATCAGAAAGAGTACTTAAAATTCGATTATAACAATGAAATTCAATTTGTTATGGATTATACAATGAGAGAGATTTCTTTACTTTCATTATCTTCTTTTATAGCATAAATTAACCTTAGAACAGTCAAACAATATTCCATTTGTTTTTTCCATCTTTCAAAAAAATTTCCATCAAAGTTTCCTAAGTTTAGCACTATTAGTATCTTTACGAGATGTCATTCTTACACAATGAATTACTAAAACAAAGAGAAGTAACTGTGAATATATATATATATAAGTTGGTCAATTTATATTTTGCAATTAACAATATATATATATATATATGAATAACACCAACCATAAAATTTTCAATTAAGTCAAATATTTAAAATTTGACAAAATTAATTCAAATATTCCAAGTAATAATATAAGAAATTAAATGAATATTGAAGTTTCAAATGCCATAACCACAATTATTTTTATATTAACAATTCACATAACATTCAGGTCAATAAATCAATCAAATGAATACTATAAGTTTCAAAACTTTACACTTAGTTATCAAAATAGAATACGTACTTAAAACATTGAATCAATTTAGAAAAGTACAATAATTAATCAATAACATTTTTATGAGCTCCCACAATGCAAAATTTATGCAGCAAGTTACAAAAAGAAAATTATAAAAAGATTCTAAGATTTTAACAGAATCAAATAAAATTGAAACACTGTAATAATGTGTATATTAGAAACTACCACGAATTATTATTACACAAACCACACACACGACTTTAGATTGTTGCAGAATAATGTGATTTGTGTAATGAATTATAAATTATAAATATGAGTCAAATAAAATAAATATGATAATAGAGTTAGAGAAATTGGTCTAAGAGAGTCGCGATAACCGCTGTCATAAAGTCATGTAGTCTTTCCTTTGTGAGGGTACTTTTGGCACTGCATGACTCTAAGATAAAATTCTTATAACTTGCAACTGATTCTCTTTCTATGAGCACGTCCACATGGAGAGAAAGAACAAGCCCTTCTCAATTACCAAATTTTATAGAAGAAGATAATATAAAATAACTAGAGTTACTATAAAGAGACTAGAGAGTATTTTCTGTGTTTGATTTGTTGTGTGAAAAACCATGTGAAATCCACCCCTTTTATAGTAGAAAATTTCAAATAATGAAAATTAATCAAATTCAACAAAAGTTATAAATATAATAAATAGATTGAATTTTTTTGCAATGAATCTGAGAATTAAAATAAAAAACTGAAAAATGAAAAAAATTTAAAATTTAAATGGTTAATTTAAAAGTTTTTTAAACTTATTCCCAAACACATTCTACGAATAAAATATATTTGCAAGTGGACACAATTTCTCAAAAAATCTATGTCGAGTGACTCTTAAAAAGTTCTCCATTAAGATATTTGAGTTGTGGACGGTCCCTTTTTCTAGGCCTTTGCAGGATAACGTAAAAGATAATTACGGCGTTTTAAATGCATATTTTGGGAGTTTGATGCAAGAACCAATAGCGTGAATGGAGTCTCAATTTAATTGCAAGAGGGGAAAAAAATCTAAGCAATCAATTGCCTAAAACATTTTTGTATGAAAATTAATGAAATGTCTTTGATTGAGACTTGTTAGAGGCGTATTCAATTGAGATTTTTTAATGACTTTTGAATTTAAAAAGTTTAGTGGTATTTAATTGAAATTTTTTTAGACTCTCTCAAATTATTGATGTATTCAATTAAGACTTTTATAGAGTTTTAAAAAGTTTTTAAAAGTCACGGTATATTCAATTGAGACTTTTATAAACTTTTAAAAAGTTCCTAAAAATTATGGTTTATTTAATTAAATTTTTTTAGAAGTCTCTATAAGTTTTGGGGTATTCAAATTTTAATGACTTTTAGAAACTTTTATAAAAGTCTCTATAGTGCTAAATTTTAAATAGAAAGTACTCATATAAAATTTTAAAATTTGTCTCTCATTAATCACAAAATTTTGTGAGACTTTCACCAAAATATATATATATATAATCTTTCTTTCCTTTTTCCTTTTATATAATCTTTCTTTCCTTTTTCCTTTTACGAATAGGTATGATAAAAAAAAAATTATTGAATATATTTATTTTCATTTATCTTTCTCTCTTATTGTTTATCTCTATTTTCTATGGAAAAATTAAATTGGATTATTGTAACTTTTTTTTTCTTTTTTCATTCTTTTTTTTCTTTTGAAAAAATCTATTTTTTTATTAAATTATAAAATTTTATATGAAAAAATTATAATTAAATTTAAATATATTGATTTTTATTTATTTTTAAAAGTATATTATATTGATAATATTGAATATTAAATTTATTGTTTATCATATATATGTGTAATTTTGATTATTATTTATTTAATTAAGGTCTTAAATTTTTATTCTTTTAAAAAAATTATTATTATATGAGAAGAAGGGAAAGGAAAATGGGAATTATGGGAACCAACACTTTGTATATGAGAATTTCACACCAATGTACTACATTTACGTGAATTCTATTTCAAATGAAAGTTTTGAAAAGTCTATAAAAATCCATAGAAATCTAGTTTTCAATCTATAAAATAATATATTTGTTCATTTTTTATTGACGGGTTGATGAAAAAGAAAAAGAGAGAGTGATTTATCAAGAAAATAAAAATCACATCATCTTAAAAAAAATGTTTTCCTTGTTTTTAAGAAAAATATGATCACATGATCAAAAATTGAAAATTATTTCTTATGGAAAAATTATCAATCAAACACCAAACCTTTTTCATGAAAAATAAAGCTTATCAAACACATTCTTATCAAATTTTAAGTGACGTTATAATGGCAATAAAATATGTGTGGGATTCAAGGAAATTATCGAATCATGGAAAATACTCAAATAGTTTAGAAGGAATGATTTCTGAATTAATTAAATTACAGAATAATATGAGTGTGCATTTTTTCCCTGAACCGGACCCGAACCGTTAGAATCGGCCGATTCGATTTCGAATCTTCTAAAAAACGATTTGATTTTGGGACAAATTATTAAGAACCGAACGGTTCCCGATTCTAGTATGGGAACCGTCAAAACCCAGACGATTCTCATAGGATTATTTATTTATTTAGTAAAATATATGATTCAATCTCAAATCACTTTTTTATCAAAAATAATCGAGTTCTTTTTTCATTTTAGATTCTAGCACTTTTCTTCTTCTTTTTTATTCTTTTATTCTCTCTTCTTATAATTCTTTGATTAATTGATTTTCAAACCAAATTAGAATATTGGATAAATCTATACCTAAATAAATTATTTACAATATATAATTTCATTTTTAAGATGCGAATTTTTTATTTTGTTTTCACTTTGATTACATAGTTGTTGATTCGATCGAAACTTTTCATCTAAATTCCTACAAATTATGACCGACAGAACCAAAAATTGCAATAAATTTTAAAGGGTGTCCGATTCAAGTGACACAGAGCAATTAGTATAAGTATAGTATGACTTGGACTTTTATTCTAAAATGAAAATGTTTGTGAGTTTAGGTCGATGCCCAAATATGAGTTGTAATAAACTTGTATAAAAATTTTTATAAGACGCTATTTGTTGTGACGTCAATGTATGTTTGAGCTATTATATTTGTATTTTCATGAGAAAATGTTTTGAGTAAATACTATGTATTCTCGACAGATTTTGAGAAAATAAAAGTTTTATTTATCCATTACTGAGCCCCTGTTTGGTACAAATTAAAATACAGATTTTAATTTAAATCAAAGTCAACAATTAATTTTAACCACACATTTTATGGGATCCACGACTTTTAAACCACATATTTCATCAATTTTTATCAAAATCTACTAAAAAAAATCTAATTTTTATCTCTATCAAATAGGGGCTAAAACTTAATTGATGAAAAATAAATAAAAAAATTATCAATTGCCAACTGGGATCAATTATCTCTTCATTGAATGTAGAAAATGACAAGTTTTGAAGAAATATTCAAAGTTGGAAATATCCTTATTCAAAGTTAGATATATAATTTTCCGTTTGTTATAAGAGGCGTCTAGAATCTACTCACTCTCTCTATTATGATTACTTGTACTCCACGAAATCGAATAAATACGTATTGTACAAGTAATTGAAAAATAACAACTGTTAATTTTATAAACATGACATTACTATCAAGATCCATATACTAATTTTTTTTATTTTTTTGTTAAATTTTCTCCATCATTATTTGAGAACGTGCTAATAATTTATTTAGCCAGAAGTCGACCACTTTCTAATTTAAGCGCTTATTTGAACCACATTATTTTCAAAAAAATACATTTTTCAACAATGATTTGATATCATTTTAACCACATATTTTTCAATAAAATAATATTACATGTAAATCTAAAACTTTTTCTTATTTTTTAACCACGCATTTCTCATTGATTTGACATGAATAATGTATTTTTTCCCTAGAATGTGACTTAAACATGGGCTAAATAAGATATTTAGCTGGACCACGTGGTATTCTATTGGAAAAATTACAGTTGAAATCCGCAAACTTTTAAATGTGTGGCACTTTGATGTTGATGCAGTAATTTAGCCCTGTTTGGTGGCCTTAGAATTTAAAAAAACGTAGTTTTAAATAATATTTTTTAGAGATTGTACGTGTAGAATATTTTATTATGTGAATGTATGGTTGTAAATGAACATAAGAAATAAATTAAAATAAAGAAAATCAAACAAGGGCTTAATTCCCAAAAATGACCTAGAAGACATGGGTTGCCAATCACTCATTACCAGAGGACCCAACCAACCCATATCTTCGAGTAGACTCATCTAGCTCGAGGTACATGTCCTTAGACCCTTCGCCATTCAACTGGCTACCCTTAAGCAATATTGAGTATCGCAACTTTGGTGTAAGCTCGGGTCAAACATCCTTACCATGTAAGAAGTCCTACCTCAGCTCTCCTTGTGGAGGGACTACATGAACATTTTCCTTAACCTTTTATAGGCAATTCGAAGTTTTGATTGTGCTCATCTTTCATGCGTTTCTACTTCGAGATTTAGTATCTTCATGTATAGTTCTGGAAATATCAAACACCATTTAAATTTCTATAGATCCATATTCAGAAATAGGCACACAAATCCCCTCATTCTATTCTATTAGAAATGCACATACCTTGAAAGTGAAAATTTCTAATTGAGTGTTTTGGCATTATGTCTTTATGTCCCTAGAGATTAAAAGAGTAGAACATGGAAATTAGAAGAGTAAAGAGAAAACAAAAAATAAAAAGGGAAACAAAAAGAAAAGAAATTAAAAAAAAAAAAAGAAAAAAAAGAAAAAGAGAAAGCCCTCCACACGACCACAAATAATACTATAGATAGATGCTTAGTGCACTACAGACAAATAGCATTAATCTTCGACTTTAGACCCATCACCTACTACTGTGGGATCAAAAATGGGGGATTGACCTTCAGGTTATGGTTGAAATGGGGGAGTTTGGTTGTGGTGGGGTGGTCTAGGTGGAAATAATTCACAAATTAGATTTACTCCTCGTTTGGCCTCCATTCTTGCCAAATTTTAATGGTTGGAATAGTGTTTATTTGAAAAATATGTGGTTGAGTAAAAATGAAAAGTTTTTTATTTGCGTGTAATATTATTTTATGAAAAATTGTGTGGTTGAAAATAAGAGAGAGAGAAATAATGAGAATGGGGGCTAAACGGTGGCTTAATTAAGATTTATGTGTTTCTTTACGAAAGTTTGGGGATGTAAGTGCTAAAAAAATAACTTTCCCTAAGCTAATCGACTTCCCAAAATATCCACTTGTCCTTCTCTGCTGGCAGAACAGTGCAAAAGATAATTACTTTTGTAACACTGATATCAAATGAAATAAGCAAATATCCAATAATATATATTCCCTCTGAAACTCCCAATACAAAAATTTAGAAGGGAAGAGGGGACCAATGCAAATAATGCACAGTGGATAATAAAAGATGCTTACGTGCCAGCATTTTTTTCCAATTTCTTGAATCTCTCTCTTTAAACACCTTTATCCATAAAATTTCTCATAGAATTCTCCCTCAAATAACCCACAAGAAGAATAAATTGATGGCAAAGATCGCAGGGAATCTTGCATTGAAATGTTTACATATATTAGTTCTGTATGTCTATGTGACATCGGTGGTTCTTGCAGCCAGAGTGCTGCCTGTTCACCCCTATTTGCAGAGCAATGAGAAGCCCATCAGCAATATTTTTGATACTTCAAAGTATGGTATTTTGCAGATTAAGAATGGGTTGGCTGATACACCTCAGATGGGGTAATTTTGATTTTCCTTCTCTGTTTTATTCTTGTTTTGTTAGATTTTGTTCTTGTTTTCATGTTGCTTTGAATTTTGGACTTTTGGGTCTGAAGTAGAATAGATCAAAGTCAAAGATTTGCTTAATTGAACTAAATATTTGGTGCTTTGTATTTGCTAGTTCAGTGTGATAAAGAGTTGGGTTTTTTGCTTATGCATTTGAATTTTGATTTCCGAAGAATCTCACTTTGATTGCTTGGTTTTTATTTTTCTATTTGGGTCTGTTAGAAAAGAACAAATCTTTTGATTAATGTCTTCAAATTGAAGTCAAGATTTATTAATTCACAGGTGCAGTTGATTTTATAGACTTAATCAATTGATCTGCAGTTAATTTTGTGTATATTGTGAATTTGAATGATTCGTATGATTTTTATACACTTAATCAATTGATCTGCAGTTAATTTTGTGTATTTGGTGAATTTGAATGATTCGTATGGTTGTATTTTGGGCCAGATGGAATAGCTGGAATTTCTTTGCTTGCAATATCAATGAAACAGTAATCAAGGAAACAGGTAATCCTCTGACATTGCTATGCTGGTTCTGCTTCGTAAATGGATAGGTTTTCCGTATTCTATATTGTTTTATATATTTTTGTGGTTATCAAATTTAAACTATGAATATACCTTTAATCTGGAGAATTTGTGTTTTAGTGATGATTATCACACTGTGACTGGTAATCGCAGTCATGTATAATTATATGTAAAGTACTGAAGAATTTAATCGAGTGATTCGTTATAACCTTTTCTTGTGGCCATCATGGTTTGACATTTACTTCTAATATGACTATGGATCAACTTGAGAGCATTATTACGTGCTTCCATAATCTAATGTATTCTACCTTGAACTATTGGATCATAAGAACATGGCATGATTATTGTTAAGACTTGGTGTTCCATCTTAAAATGTCAACTTTGTCAAGAGGAGTAGCCCAAAAATCTCATAAGTTGGTTTATATTTTCATCTTTATTCGATGTGGATTTTATTTCTTACTATGGCCCCGCAAGATAGTGGCTCGTTTGAGCAGATCAATCTTGAAATCTGTATGCTTATTTATTGAGTTTTAATCGAGTCGAATCGCTCGTTGGAGCTTAATGAGTTTTGATACCATATTAAAACTTGGGGTTCTATCTTAAAAGGCCAACCTTGTTAAAAGCGGGAGCCTATGCTTATCTATATTTTCATTTTTATTCGATGTGGGATTTTATCCCTTAACAATTATTGCTGGAGTCATTTTGATGCTAAAAAACCAAATTTTGGCAATCATTTGGAGGATCTTTTATTAGTATATTCCTCTTTATAATAAAAGATATAAACATTTGTTTCTTATTTGAATCTATTTTTGAGGAAGGGTAAAGTAATTTGCCATGGGAGAACTTTGGTGAGGTTTATCTCGGGTTACCAATAATTGTGTCTTCAGCTATTTCCTTGACATTAAATTTTTGGTATGGTGAAGTTTCAAAAAGACTATTTTCTCTCAGCTTTGATGACGTCAGGGACATATTTTTCCATGAAAATGTGGATAAGGTAATATTTTGTGCAGAAGATTATTGAAAATCAGGTTGCATTTTTTTGTTCCTCTTTTCCATTTTGTTGGCTCCTCGTAGAAGCTGATCAGCTACCAATTTTATATTCTTTATTCCTTTTATATATTTCGCCACATGTCAGGCAGATATAGACACTATTTTTTTTTTTTTTGTGTTATCATTCGCTGCCTCCATAACACATTAATGGCTACAATTACTGGCAGAATGCTTCAGACACACTTGGATTTTTAGTTCACTTTGGAAACACAAATATGCACCTCAAGGGAGTTTTATTTGCAACTTTAATTATAGTTCAGTGAACCATTCCTATTATTTTGGACTATTTTCTGGAAATGGTCCATTCTTGTTGGTTTATTCCTATGCTCATGCAGGAACAACTAAGTTTTTCCTTTTTTTCTTTGATAGCTGATGCACTTATTTCAACTGGTTTGGCCAAGTTAGGCTATATCTATGTGAATATAGGTAATCATCTGGCATCTTCCATGAATGGTTTCACCGTAAAACTTGACATGTCCTTATCTATAATACTTCATAAATGCAGATGATTGCTGGTCTGGGACAAAACGAAATTCGAAGGTAAATTTTCATGCTGTTCAAATTTCACATTATTGTAATGCTTTTTATGCATTGATATATCTTGTTATTGTAAATAAAGAGACGTGCTTATTTTTCTAGTTTTTAAAAGAGGGTGTTTTATATTGTCCATCTTTTCTTTGATTTCTATTTGAGTAAATTTGCTGAAAGGACCTATAAGTATCTCCCTGATCATGAAAATGAAATAAGTACCAAAGAATTTATTTAAAACATATTTACACTAACCTTTAAATTGTTTGGTATTAAAGGGTCAATTGGTTCATGATCCAAAAACTTTTCCATCAGGAATCAAAGCTCTTGCCGACTATGTACATTCTAAGGGCCTCAAGCTTGGCATATACTCGGATGCAGGGTATGAGGAGTTTCATAACACTTGAACAGAATATGCCAGGCAATAGCAATAACTGTGTTATTCTGATTAACCATAGTGCAATTCTGTTGATTGAAAATTGACAGGGTTTTCACTTGTCAAGTTCGAGCTGGATCACTTTATCATGAATATGATGATGCAGCACTATTTGCGTCTTGGGTTAGTTTACGTTTCTTCTATCACTAACTTCCGCTGTCTGAACTTTATGGGTAATGAAAGTATTTATTTTCAATTTCATCGTTCCCCCCTTCATTTAGGGGTTGGGTAGCTTTGGACTTAGTTTCTTGAGATTAAGTTTATATCTAACCTCAGCAATCCAAAACATCTCTGTGTGATTTGTTTTCTTTTAAATTAAAGAGCCTAATGGGAAAATGTTCAAGATTTAGCAGGCATCATGTCTGATAAATACCTTTAAACTTTGGATTTTGGAATACTTAGACACAATTGTGTACTTGTGTACTTGTACAAAGCGTCGCTTTTGTTTAAAGGTCGTTCGAGCTTTTCCTGGGAGTATGGATTTGAATTATCCAGAGAATGCCGACTCTGACTCTCCCACTCCAGTTGTTGCTTTTCTTTCTGTTACTTCGAAAGTGGCTGAAGCTGGTTTAATATGATTGTCTATCCACATATCCCCTTTGTTTTTTTAATTAAGTATTAACTTCCTATCTTTTTATATGATGCTGAAATCTCATATGTTTTGTGCTGTCTAGGGTGTCGATTACTTGAAATACGACAACTGTTTCAATCTGGGCATTAAACCAGAGAAAAGGTTCGTGTCTAGTTTTTTTCAAGGCTTGGTATCTATAGCTTGGTCTAACTATAGCTTCACAATTCACAGATACCCACCCATGCGTGATGCTCTAAATGCGAGTGGGCGAGCAATATTTTATTCAATATGTGAATGGTATATTTTATTAAGCTCAGGACTTATCTTTTAATTCTTTTTTTTACTTTCCTTTTATCTTTTCTTACAATGGATTCACTTGCATGGTAAGAGCCCACTTTGGCCTACTTTTGAATCTAACAGGGGTGAAGATGACCCTGCTTTATGGGCAGGCAAGGTGGGAAATAGTTGGCGAACAACTGAAGACATTAATGATACATGGGCAAGGTTCTGAACTCTTGTACCTAAGCTCTTTGGAGTAATTGGAGAAGGAAATTCTTAAGTGTTTGTGAAGGTGTATAAAATGAAGTGATTCTGTCAATTTTAACATAGAAGTATTACTTTCCCGTAAAACTAGTCAGTGGAACATTATATACAAGAACATCTTAACATATTTCATTTTTGGTGAAAGACACTTAAGTGGTGTACCCTCATTCATTTCAGAGCCAACTTTTACTTGTTATAAAGATCGAACAGTAATATGTTCTAGGTAGAAGCAATGCTTGTAACATTTGAACCCCTTCATCATGCTGATCAAGTTCTTATGGTTTCAATTGATACCTTCCCCCTTCGGAGAAACCCAAGCAGAACCTGATGTTAACACTGCAGCTAAAAATAAATAAACAAATCCTACTGGGGAGAGAATTTTGGATGCTTTTGTTTTATCATATAATCTTTCCTGGTTATTGTTAATATTAACCAGGAAATTCGCTGAATTGATATGACTTCTATTGTGTTCTTGTTTAGCATGACTGCAATCGCGGACATCAATGACAAGTGGGCACCCTATGCAGGACCTGGTGGATGGAATGGTAGGAAAAAGATTTTTGTCTACTCCTACAGGTTGATTAAAGATTCAGCTCTGAATTCCATGTGTAATTCTGATTTACCGTTTCGTTGATGCTGTTTTTGCAGATCCTGATATGTTAGAAGTTGGAAATGGGGGTATGACTTACCTGGAGTACAGAGCACATTTTAGCATTTGGGCTCTAATGAAGGTGCTTTAGATTATGACTACAAATTTTCAGTCGCATATATAGACAAAAGTGATACTACTATATCATTTCACAAGTATGGCATGGGAACAGTTAATGTTTGTTTCCTTGACTTTTCAGGCCCCACTTTTGGTTGGCTGTGATGTAAGGAATATGACTGCGGAGACATTTGAAATTCTAAGCAACGAGGAGGTTATTGCTGTAAACCAGGGTAAACCACTAAATTTCATGCTCTCGTTCTCTTTTTTGTTTGTGGATGGAAGTAAAGAATTTAACCAAGTGGGAAAAAAATTTGAATAAGTGGACCAGTTTTGAAGTCTTTATTGAAGCTTTGACACTTTGTCTCTATTTACTTGTTGGAAATACTATGATACTCTGCTTCCATTTCTTATAAATAAGAGCAACTAAAATTGTACTTTGCTTGCAGATCGACTTGGAGTTCAAGGGAGAAAAGTTTATGTTTATGGGAATGATAATTGCTATCAGGTATTTGCCCCTTTCACCTTTGAACTTTTTCTTCCTCTCTTTTGGCTTCACATCTTCAATGAAGCTGATTGATTGAATGTTCATCAGTATGAAACTCTAGCAGAAAGCTTCCTCATTAAGGAGATAAATTTTTTATGTATCTTTTACAGAAAGAATATAATTATATATGCTTCGAGGGGTTCTTGTATTTCTTGTGTATGTATGTGATAATTGGGTTCATTCGAACCAAACTCTTGGTTTTTCAAATTTTGAATACAGTTCTATCTCTGGTAATGGGCAGTCATGGACCAATGCCTTCTTTTATTTGATCAGTATATTTATTTTTCATTTCTTGGATTTTTCTTTGTTTTCTTCGGTATTTTCGTCTAATTCTTGCTGTTTCAATGCAAATCAATAACTAGGGATTACATCTGATTTCCATTGACTCTGATTCCGATAAGTAAATGACAATTCATTCCATGCTCAGATTTGGGCCGGTCCGCTGTCTGGAAATCGTTTGACTGTTGCTTTATGGAATCGGTGTTCAAAACCTGCAACTATTACAGCTAAATGGGATGCACTCGGACTTGATTCTTCCATCACCGTCTCTGTAAGAGATCTGTGGAAGGTTAGTACCACTTCTCTCCGTGTTACATAGTTTCACCATATAACCAGTCTCTGATCATTCACAAGTTTCATTGAAACTTACCTTAATTTCATATCGTTGTGAGTTGAGTCAAGTTCAGAGGATTTTACGTCTTTATTTTCCTTATCGGTTGCAGCACAAGTTTGTTTCAGCCAATAGTGTGGGCTCGTTTAGTGCGAATGTTGATTCGCACAGCTGTGAAATGTACATTTTTACTCCTCAGACGGAGACTGCAAGTTTTGGACATTGAAAACGAAGAGAAAGGTTAGTATGTTGGTTATTTAGGTGTTCTCCAGTCCATGGTCGCTGTCTTTTTCAAGTTTTAGTGAAGTTCTTCAGCATTGATTGTTGTCAATGTATAAATAAAAGTAAGTGGTTGGCTTGTGGACCTGCAAAGATTATTAGAAAGGGATGTAATGCATCGCTTTGGTATGTGGAGCTTAAGAGTAAGTCCTTACTGGTTTGCTTGTTTTAGGCATACTTGTGGACCTGCAAAGATTATTAGAAAGGGATGTAATGCATCGCTTTGGTATGTGGAGCTTAAGAGTAAGTCCTTCCTGGTTTGCTTGTTTTAGGCATACTCATTCAACCCTAAACGAGGCTTTGTACTGTTTGGTAGAACTTTTAAAAAGTCAAAAGTTGCTTTTAAAATTAAGTAGTTACTTTTGAATTTGTTTGTACTTTATCTGATTAGAAAAGTTTTTAAAGCAAGCTAACCTAAGATAAATTTCTCAAAAAACTCTTTTAGCTCGAAAGGGGTTCGAGCCTCAATTCACAATATGATTGCCATAATGAACGGGCATGCCCAGGTTGCTCGTATGTGACCCATGAGGACCAACTTGACTCATAAAATAAAATTAAGAAACCTTTCATTTCTTTTCTACATTTTACGTAGAACCTTGATTATAATACTAAACATCAATTTATATAATTGACAAGTACAATGAAATTCTGCAAATACATCAATAAGTATGTATATTTATCGTTTATGTCACAATCTCAGAAAAATACAGTTTTGTTACCATAAGACGTAGCTGTCGATCACAGGGAGACATTTGTCCCCCTATTGAAAATCTGTTATAAATTTCCTTTACGTGCAGTTATATTGTTAAATTTAAAGGTAATTCTCGAATTTTTCAAGATTTGGATTAGCATTTTTCACCTCTTACTTTTGTTTGGAGTTGTTTTGAAAATTAAGCTCGTATTTGTCTATCATTCTCTAAATCCATCATTTTCAACAACACATTCTCATAATAAATATTTTACATTTAAATCCGAATATTTTTTAACCAAGCATTTTTCAAAAAAAATCACTAATTCAAAACTTATTTTTCCCAAACTAACTTTTTTTAATGGACATAATAGGCTAAGTGTTTTTCCTTCATTTGAATTGTTTATTTTGTGAGATTTTAGTTGGTTTCTTGTACAAGGGTGTACATTGTAATGCATTAATTTGTTTCTCTTAATTTTATTAAATTTGAGCATTTATCTTTCCATAGCAAGTTAGATGTACTATTCGCCAACTATTTTTTTTTTTTATTATTATTATTTTTTTTTTTTTGGGGTTAAAAAATTGAATACAAGGGATTGGGTTGGACCAGCCCAGCACGCGAACCCTGCAACGTGACTCCTGAATCGAGTCTAGATACCAACAACTAAGCCTTATTTGTCTACCATTATCACAAAACATTTTTTTCCCTTAAACTCATTTCCAACCACATTTCCCACCACGTATTCTCACAATAAATCTTTAGTAGGCCGAAAATTGGTACATTGTGCACGCACACAGGTTGGGATGGTTAACTGAATTCTTATGTAAATTTGTTGTATGCTCCATTCTTCATAGGAGACGAGACAAGTTTCTAATCAACAATAGCAAAGAGCAATATATGCGGGTAATTTAGAGCTCAATAAACATGGAAATGAACACAGCATTTTATGTACTTTTCGTGCATCATTGTATTAACAAGCAAACAAGCAGCAAAAAAAGGGGGAGGGCCTCCTTCGCTTATTCTTATCCTTCTAGACACTGATATAAGAGTAGGATTCCAGCATTACCAAGTTTCACACATCAAGATTCAGGGCACTCTTTATCATACACGTCGCTTGCATATTTCCAGTTCATGACTTTCCATATGTTCTTCAGATAATCCGGTTTCACATTTTTGTACTGCACACGAACAAGAAAAATGCAATCGGTCATGCTGAAACAAACTCAGTAAAAAAAAAGGTAATATTAGCAACATTGCCTAGCCCTTAACATTTTCGTCGTCTAAAACAAGTCGAATTTCTTAAGCATTCAATGAAAGAAAAGTAAGATTTACCTGCAAATAGTATGCATGCTCCCAGACATCAATACCAAGCAGAGGGATCAAACTTGGTCCTTTAGTTACGAGAGGATCCTGCAGTAGTGATGGACAAGAAAAATTACGTAATTTATATTAATTTCATCAGAACGTAATTTATATTAATTTCATCAGAATGACCGAACATGATCATTGTACTTTGTTGTTCATCTTATTTACATAATTTATTTGCTGCCAAATAACCATCTTAGTTTTCGCATCCTTATTGAAGAGCTCGTCAACAACAGCATGTGAAAATTCAAGAATATCATCACCAAGGTGCATGACCACCACATCGAAATAAGACTGCAGACTTGACTGATAAGACTTGCCTATTCTCTAATGCAGTTGTCAGATGAGGCAATTTTAAAATTCAATACAATTTCCCCACTTGACCTCTTGTTTTGATAAATCCCATATGTAAACAAAGATGAAATAAATAACCAACATATAATCGTCTACTCTAAACAAGGTTGACCTTATCACAATGGTGCCTCAAGTCTTAATATCATATCAAAGTCCACTAACCTCAAACGAGTAATTCAATCAATTAAAACTCAGAAGAGCACACGGATTCCAAGATTGTTCTCAAATGAGCCACCATCTTTGGGAGTATGTCAGGGATAAACATTGAACAAAGATAAAATAAATAACACATAAGGGTTTGAGCCACTCATTTCAACAAGGTTGACTTTTTAAGATGGAACTCTAAGTCTTCATACATTTGACAACTCGCGATGCCAAACTTTTTAACAATAGATGGAAAGAAATTCCAGCAAGGATAACATCTTTTCTTGTATAATAAAGTGCAGTTCCCAACCTTCGATGCAGTCTTAATTTCTTCCCCAACCTTTTTTTTTTTTTTTTGAAGCCGTCTAATCAAGCATTGAATTTGAGAAAAAGACCATTTTCCCCTCAGCTTCAGCAATCTTCTGGAATCACACATTTGTTCAGCAAACAATTAAAAGTCGAACTTTCTGTAGCAGCAGCTATGGGTTGGAGACTGTCACAGGGTTGGGGCTGCCATGCGTCCAAGAGATTGAGGAGGTACGGTTGAAAATATTATGGAGTGGGGTTGGGAGGTGAAAGAGAGTGATTTTCTTTTTCATATTTACCTTTTGTTGTTTATTTGAACTAGAAGGCAAAAAAAAAATTCTTTTCAATAAATTTAACACCCAGTTTGGGCGGTTGTCATAGGCACTTCATCTAAAATGAAAGGTTAAGGAGTTAAGTACCAAAAAAGAAGAAAGTGTGACCTGGTCTAAGGTCCGGGACCATGCATGCAAATTACCCTTTTTATCTATTATCTTCACTTAGAAGTCACAAGTACAGCACTTTCAACAGCTGGCAGTCACTTCGAAATTCATTAATCCAGCATACAGCGAAAAGTTATCCCGTATCATCTGTTTACAATTCTTCCATACCCTAAAAGGCATGGATACTAGAGATGCTAAAGTTTTGCTTCCATGTTATCCTAAATTAAGAACCACCCTTGTCTGCTTTTGCCAGTAAATACATATGCACACTATGAAGGAAATAAAGCAAAATCAACATTAAGCACTGAAAATCAATATCATAATATCTCATATATTGATCACTTTGATAACAAAATCTTGCAACAATTACCTGATTTCCAGTGCTTTCAACTACCAGGTGCTTCAACTCTTTGTCCACACCAAGCCACTGTACATTCAAACAATGTAAATTAATTTTTACCGCAAACCAAAACTAAAGGAAAAAAGACGAAGAGATAAAATTATCTTTGGATGCATCATTTATGGATATCGATTGCCAGCAAAGTATGATTTACCACCTCACCAGAGAACTTACCACCCATCCGGAGCCCTGTAAAGCAGCACCTTCTGCATTCATCTTTTGTATTAAAGTTTCCAAGGAACCAAAGTTATTGTCGATAGCCCAACCTAAAGAACCCTTGGGAGGCTCACCACCACCTTCCTGCAAGGAAATTTTAGATTTTTATCCCAAATTACCGAATATAGGGTGATAATGAGTAAGAGTTTCAACATCTTGAAAGTAAACTTACACGAATAGGGGCAAGATTCTTCCAGAAAATTGAATGATTCACATGACCTGCTTAAGAGCATGATTAGAGTTGTATCCCAGTCCCCAGATGATGTACAGAATGCTGGTCAGTAGATTATGTATGCATAAAAGGTTCCATAATTGGTTAAGGACCTAACTCTCCATGATGACATGAAAGAAGCAGAAAAATTCACTTGTGCGTCTTGCAAACTATGTAGCAACTTCTGAGTTTTTTGATATTGGAATTGGGATTCAAATACAACCAAAGTCCCATATAGCATACCTTTCAAGGTGGCAACCTTTATTGTCAGGTTCGTGTATAGGGGCTTCAAAACATCTTCACTTGAATGTAAAGTACAAGTCACTTGAATAAGAAGTTTATTGTACTAAGGAAATAACTTTTCATTGCAAATCAAGTGATAGTGAGATCATTTGGTTACTTTGACCAAAATATCCTTAACGTATGTTAAATTTGAGAATTTCTTGGTCATCAGTTCACGTTGAAATCAGACACACTCTATTAAGTTATATTTTTCCAAAAATATGGATTCCGATTAAGCTCAGTTACTTCGCTACAACATGTTGATATTGTCTCAGGAGGCCTTGCCAAGGTAGTTCGATATGCAGAAAGGTTCAACATTTTGTTACCTTTGTCTATTGATCAAGTAGACAATAGTTCAACATTTCCTAATGTTTTAGGATTAACTTTCACTGCTGCTTTCCGAAGAGTTTAAAATGCAAATGATCTGCATGCTAATAAGACTTCCTACACCATAACGTGTTCAACTATCCTAGCTCACATACCTAATTTGACTTTACAATAAATTCATATTTAATGAAAATCTACAGATCAGCAAAACAATCCACATACAGATATCAGCTAATAGACCCCATTTGTCTCTATATTTTAGTAACTCCCTCAGGCAAGAAAAGAGATCTATCAATTTCTTCAAAAGCAATGTAAATAATAGGCTTAAAATCTGGAAAATATAGGTTCACAATTTCCAATTGGTGAGACGGAACTTAGTAAATTAATGAAGAAAAGAAATTTCAAAGTCAGTCTCTACATAAAAGCATAATTTTTCACTTGTGCACCAATTTCAAAAATAAGAATATTACGCTCTCTAGCCAATAATATTACCCATCTTATTTTCATCAATCAATTCAATTTCTTTAGACAAGTCCTTCATCATACTCTAAAAACGATTTCAAAAACAAGAAAATGAACCAATAGAGACAAGCTGTTACGTCGTGAGAGAGAGAGAGAGAGAGATGAAAGGGATTCGGACCTCCGCCGTTGAACTTGATGGCACTCTGTAACTTGACAACAGTCGAGGCATCGCCCTTGGACATTGCATCATCGAGCTGTTCAAGGGCTTTATTGTAATTAGTTATGTAAGTCTGATGATGCTTCTGATGGTGCAGCTGCATGATTTCGCCGCTAATAGCCGGCTCAAGGGCTCCATAGTCGTATGGGAGATCAGGAAGCGAGAAGGTCTTCAGGCTGCGAAACCCTAGCATCCCTAGTGGTGAAGTTGCTAAGGTTTTTCGGGTCAGCAAGTTCCGGATAGCCATAGCCGAAGGTTCCTACTGTTTCTGTAGACTGTAATGTTTGTGAAGAAGAAAACTGGGCAAATGACAGGTGGAAAAATTTGAGGATGCCTACGCCGACGATATTGTAGTGCTAAACTTTTAGAAACATATAAAGAAAATTACATAAGACACCCCTCACTTTTATTATTAAAAAAAAACTCCATTGTAGTTTACATTTTATAACAGATTCTACCTATCAACTGAGAGTAATATACACTTCCTAGTTTATCCCTCTATTTTGCTTTGTAATTATTAAATTATTTATTAAACTATATATTTTTCATTTTTTATTTCTTAAGAAACCATTTTAGTTTAAGCCCCCGTCCCATTAATTTGAATTATATAGTGTTTTTTTTGAAAAATGAGTGATTGTAAAAGAATGAAAAGTTTTCGATTTATACATAATATTATTTTATTAAAAATTGTGTATGAAAATAGGAAAGAAAAAAATTGAATTTAAATTGATAAGATTTAAAGAGGGCCAAACGGGGGCTAAAAAACCATTACAATTCATATTATAAAATTAGTAATTAATTTTTTTCTTTGATAATTAATAAATCACTTTATATTACTTGATAATGTAGAATTGTCCCTATTTTTTATTTTTTACACACTTTACTTTTATAATATACTAAGGAATAAATTTCACAAAATGTCCATTTTTATCTAGTCATTTGCAAAAATGTCTAATTTTGAAGAATTTAAACCAAAATACCCTTATTAACAATTTATAATTCCACACTAAAACAAAAAAAAATTGGACATTTTTGCAATATTGTTATTAGCCAATAAAATTTTGACACATAACCTGTAATATTTATTACAAAAAGTATATATGTTAAATCACAATAAATGCTATGTTTTTCATTGATTCAGAAATATCGAGAACGACATTTTTAAATGTAGAAAAATGTCATGTTCAAAATGAAATATCATTCTAGACAAATGAAATGGTGTTCAAATGTCGAGAATGTCATATGAAATGTCGAAAAACATTATTTTAATATAACTTTTCATGGAAGCCACTTCTTAAATTCGTGACAAATTGATAAAAAAAAATCAAATGTCGAGAATATCATTTCAAAATGTAACTTTTCATTAAGTGCATAATAGACACGTTGACACTAAATTAAAACGAGTGGACAATTTTCAACTCATACACTTAAAATTGGACATTCTTAAAAATGCCCTACTAAGTATGAAAAATTAAAGTAATATTATTATATTACTAAAATGAAAAAAGGTTGGCATTAAAGATTTAAATTTTATATTCTTTTTAGTTCATCTTTTTATTATATATATCAGATCTTTTAGTGTGTCCATTAAACGAGAAATCGATATTCAAAAAATAAGACTAATATTAAATAACTTTATTGAAAAAAAACTTAACAAAAGTAAAACATTTTATTTTCGTTTAAATTAGAATTAAGGGAAAATTTAAAATAAAAATAAAAAAAGACAGGTTGGAAATTTATGTTAAGAAAGCAAATATAAATATATGCATAAGTATAAGATACGATAGGAACAAATTGGAAATTTATGTTCAAGAGTGGTTTCTTAATTTTTTAAAAGAGTTGAGTGTCTCCATAAATTTATGCTAATGGTCTTTTTGGTAATATTAAATAACTTTATTGAAAAAAAACTTAACAAAAGTAAAACATTTTATTTTCGTTTAAATTAGAATTAAGGGAAAATTTTAAAATAAAAATAAAAAAAGACAGGTTGGAAATTTATGTTAAGAAAGCAAATATAAATATATGCATAAGTATAAGATACGATAGGAACAAATTGGAAATTTATGTTCAAGAGTGGTTTCTTAATTTTTTAAAAGAGTGGAGTGTCTCCATAAATTTATGCTAATGGTCTTTTTGGTTCAAAGTTCCAATAAATTTATTTTTATGCATGTTTAATAAAAATTCATTAATAATGAAAAGGAAGAAGCCCCACTGCTTTTCACCTACTCCCTCTTTCAACTTGTATACCAAGGAATCGTGGGTAAAAGAAACGGCATTCAATTGGAAAACTAGGAGCTTGATGCCCATATTTAAAAGTGACAACTCATCTAACTTGAATATATTTCCACTCTATATTATAGAGAAACGGCATTCAATTGGAAAACTAGGAGCGGAACCCAGTTTTATTAAGTGACAACTTCACTAACTCAAACTCCCGTTTGGTAGCAATTTTTCATTCCAAAAAATCAATTTTTTAACAATTATTTCACTATTTCAATCGTCATTTTAAAACTCACTTTTCTCTTTAACAGTTAAAAAATCAACTCTCATAATCACTACCGAACATGACCCAAATATATACCTACTCTATACCATAGGGGAGAAATATTTTTGAACAATAATGTCATTATCATCATCAGTTTCTCAAAAGGAAGCTGCTTCCAACATTTTCCCAGCTTATTTATTATATGTTTAACAAAATTTATCCCAAAATATGCATCACACTATATGTTTTGCACATACGTCGGTTCGAGAACTGGCCATGGTGATGGAACCGACACTTTATCCAGCTTAACTATCAAATCAATAATGCAATACTTACTCCAACATACAAGAAGATTCTCTTACTCCCAATTACAAGGAGTTCTAGTAACCCATTTTGAGACTAGGGAAAGCTTTCATTTTATCCCACACTAGCAAAGCAATATAAGATACTGAATTGTCATTTAAATAGTGCCCCCATGCTTCTATTTCAAGCGCGAAAATCCTTGTCAGATTTCCATGCAGCAGGCTTCGGGACATCAACATCATTTAATGTCCTACTGTCATTCTCATCATGTAAAAGAGAATCAGATTCAGGATCCTTTTGCTGACGGTTCGACAAACAAAAACGAGAAATCAGTTTAAGTACGTAGCCATTAAATTGTCTCATTGAAGATAAAAATGAAATAGCATCATCTAGTACCTGTGATTGTACTGGAGTTTCAGAAGCTTTTTTCTGACTCTCAAGAACGCAGAAATATGAATACAAAACCATCCCAACGAGTGCAACAACTATCCCAAAAATGTTCCTCCAGCTAAATGGGTTACTGAGTAAGACATAACCGAATGCTAATACTAGACAAGTTTTAAGGTGTCCAAGAACCTGATAGGTGACGGGAGACGTCTTCCCAATCACAAGGAATGTGCTAAAATTAACAGAGACGGAGATCAAGCAGGACAGAACAATGAAAAACTGCAATATTGACAATGATATCAAGCCTTAATATACATTCTATTAAAGAAAAAAAGTGACAGATCATATAAATTTAACTACTTACCACTAATTTTGGCGTATAATTGAAAGAAAAAACATTTTGGTTGGTCAAAAACCTATCCAGAAATGGACCAGAGACGAGCAAGGTCATTGCTTGATAAAGGCAAGATTGATACAGCAATTGGGTTGAAGAAACCTTGAAGTTTTTTTGGATGGTATTGGTCATCTGAAAGAACTGTTAAGCTCCACAATCAAAAGCAGCAATTCTAATGCAAGAAGAAACTTTTCGCCTAAATTAGACTTTTCATAAATACTTGCTCAGAATGCATTAACTAATACAACAACAAAAACAACAGCCCATGTCATCTACCTCTCCCTCTTCAATAAATTAGCTTATACAGAATTATAAAATGATAAGAAATGAAGAACATGAAATGTTGCGAGATGGTGATGTGATTCATCTAAAGTAGAAAATGCAAACAAAAAAGAACATTGGGCATAAAAAGGATGTCAAGATATGTGGGACCATATTGGGAATATTATCTGCTTAGTTTAGAGATATTACCAGTTGTCCTTGGTCTTAGTTTGCTTTAGGTTGTTTCTCCCATTCAATAGGGCCATGCATCAAAGGATTATGAGATCCGGATGAATAGATAAAAAAAACTTAGATATGTCTACAGAAAAGTGAAAAGGGGGAATGATCTCCTTTGACAAGGATAATAATAGGTTCAGTGGCCCCTGTTTGGTGTGTGTGTTTTTTTTTTTTTTTGAAAAACATCATTTTGATTAGTTATTTTTTTGGAGAATGTGTGGTTAAAAAATAGATTATTATGTTGTGTAAATGTGTGGTTAAAAATAAGCATGTAGGAAAAAGAATTTTGAAAGAATTGGGAGACGGACAGGGGCTTAGTTTTCAATTGACATGTGAAAAATTTGCGCCCTCTTGAGTATCCTAAAATCCTAGAAGCTTGTGTTGAAAGCCAGTGCACTCCTCTTTATCACTCTCATAATGCTGACTACTAGCATCCCTATCCCCTTGTACAAATTTGACTTCAAAACATGCAAATCAAAAGTTAAGATTTAGTAGGTTGTGCATATAGTGAAAGAAAAGAACCAGTTAGAATGAAGGATACAATTTGAGCAATACAAGTGGTGACAACTGCAAGAAGAGAGAGAATAGAACCCAGAATGTTGAGCTGTAGATCAGTAACAGTTGCAATCCCAACACCTAGAAGCAGGACTGTCAGAGAAACCTTAATGCTCTGACTGCAAAATAAATGCAATATAGCAAAAGAAAAGATATGGAAACTATTAGTCAAAAATCCACAGTTGGAAGATGAAAGAAAAGGTTAATTGTACAACAGTAAGATCTACTCTAATCTAAAAGAATCTAGAGACAAATTGCGCTGTCCAATTAAAAGTTACAAGTAAGAAAGATAAATGAAAATGTCCTATTCATTGTCATGTATATGGTTTTCATAAGTCAAAGAGCTGCACATTATGTTCTGCCAAAGTCATGATTTATTCATGGAAAATCCAGTGATCATCTTTTATCAGCAACCTACTGGTTCATTTAGGGGATGGTTTCTGTCATACATCTTTAAGGACCATGCAGATCAAAATGGTTAATGGATTTGGAAATAAAGATCCATCTGATGAAGCTTCCCAAAATCAAATGAATGGAGGAGAAAAGGTTCCAAACTGTATGTTGCAATAAATTCTAACGAATGGGGGGAGAAAAGGTTCCAGAATATATGTCGTAATTATGATCTAGGAGCCAGCATAAACTATGAAAATGATGGAATATCTAGGAAGCGCATAGAAACCAACTGCTTTGCCCAGAAAGGGCTCAAATTTGTGGTGACCCACCTGAAATTCTTGCTTAAGAATAGGGTTTCCAACAGTACTGTACAAGGGATGATTGCCAGCTTTGTCATCTAGTAAATTAAAACAATAAATTCTCATTTCGGAAACATTAGTAAGAATCAGTTCGATGTTAAACATTGTAAGTAGACAGCGAAGAGATACAGAAGATGCAACTTACCTGATAGAAACCAACAGAATTGAAACCCAAGCTGAGATTCAATAATCCAATTGAAATCCCATTCAGAATACCGAATCCAATTACAGTTTGTGATTCTATTGGTTTGTGCTCAAAGAATTTCAACCTCAATGCCAGGTGAAGAGAACAGAAAGTTACCAGTAAATGCCAGCTTGTCAAAGTTGTAGCTGTTCAATAAAAAAATAACTCTTATCACATCATCTTCTCCTTAATTGTTATCGTTTTTAATAATAATTCACCCATTTCCAAAAGAAAAGTTTAATGAAACAAGTCAGCATCACATTTAGAGACTTCTTCCTTTCTAAACATAATCACAGCATCAAGTTGTGAAATTAAGAAAAAAATATAAACTACTCTACTGAAAATCATAAGCTGGACGAAATGAAAGTTATATTTTCACGATTTATAACATGTTTCGCATGCTCTGTTGAAGCAATACTTTTAGTAACAAAAGCAATCAGTTAGGACTTATGCAGCTGCCTCACTCCACAATAACAATACAATTTCAAAAATTGACAAGAACCTCCTTTTCTTTAAAAAAAAATAAGAAAGAAAAACAGAATTACCACAGTTCCTCGACCAGGGTAACTTAAATTAATTCTACTCCTCATAAAGGATTAGAGACGTGCGCAAAGGGATAATAAACAATGTAATCACCATTGTTAAGCATTAAACATATCTGCCTGAAGCAATAAATAAAGTAATTGCGAGAACATTCAAAACATGATAATACAAAAAATATCATTTCTAAAAGAAGAAGAAAAAGAAAATACCGAATATAGAGTATTAAATCTCACCGAACATGAAATGTAAAGTGCTCATTAGTGCTTTATTGCATATCACGATAGAAACTGACGAAACGACTGACAGAGTCAAAGCCCCTATCGTCCCCAGTTGAAACCCTTTGTTCTCACTCATCTTTTCAATTTTTCCCTGAACAAGTATCCAATGATCCGATCAAAATCACATGATTCACCGCAATAAAATCAAATTAAAAATTTTATACGAAATTAAAATAAAATTCATCACCTGTAGGTCTGAATTTCAATTTTCTACAGAATCAGAACCCAGCTGCAAATTATCGACATGAGATTTGAGAAAATTGATATATATGTATTTTTTTTTATTTAGGGGAAAGTTACCCAACCACGCTGGGCAGCTTTTCTACAGTTTGGTACAACAAAATTCTATTTGTATGCATAATTAATATATAAATCTTTAAGTCAATTTATCTCTGTGAAACGTAGAGAGAGAGAGAGGGTCTTGCCGTTAGTTATTGCTTGCAAAATGCGATATTTTTCAGCGATGAACGCGGGCGTACAAATTATTTTAAAATTCTATTTCTAAAAAAAATTGAGAAAATAATAAAAATAAATACTTTTTACGAATTATGTAAATAAAAATAATTAAAATTTCATTAAAATAAAGCCACTTAACAAGAAAATAACACACAAAAGGTCGTGACATGTCTTTACTCAAAACGTTACGGACATGTTTCTTGATTAAAACATTTCAGCTACTGATAAGTTAGCATTTCACACAATTAAGGGAAAATTGCATTAGCGGTCCTTAACCTTCTCATTTTTTGCAAAATTTGTCCTAACTTTTATTTTGTATCAATGGAGGTATGTAAGCATTCATAAATGTGCATCTGAGATCCATTTGGACTGAAACTGTCCAAAACACCGTCAGTTAACTGAGAAAATTTCTAGAACTATCTGCTACCGCAACGATTTTATTGGATGTCGATATCTTTTTGGAAAACACGCTGCATCCATTCCCTCATATGCCCCCCTTAAACCTCCAATCACTACCTCCGCCGCTATCCACCACCAATTTTCCTCACTCTCCAAAAACCCGTTAGTAAAAGTTGGAAGAAAGAAAATAGAAGCCCTTCTTTGCCAATCGATAAGAACCCATCGATTACCCAATTCATTTGTGTGGACGGTTTTTAAGGAGAAAGAAGATAAAAACCCATCAAATGCCCAATTCATTTACTTGTGCGAATGCCCAAACTACAGCAACGGTGACCACAGGTTTTGTTCATTTACTTGTGCAAATTGGTTTTTGTTTTTTGGTTTTTAATATAATTCTTTTATTTTAATTTTTTATATGAAAATATAAAGTTAAACATTTGTCCCTTTAAAAATCAGTCAACAATTTGTCAGGCCTTTGGTTTTTGGTAAATAATAGTCAAACTAACAGTTTTCTGTCAATTTTGATTCCGAGTGCGAATTTTTTAAAGGTTTGGTATCTACATCACTAAACTCACACAATTATGGACCTAATAATTATGGAAGAACTTAAATGTATATATACCATTCAAAATATTCAACACGTGTTTTAATGTCAAAGATATAGAACAAGGGGAAAAAATCACATTACAAGATTCATCAATCTCCTAATACAAGAATTTCTAGCTTAGCTGGACAAAATTACAAAATACATAATAATTTGAAGAAATAACATCACCGGGTTAATTAATTGCGTGAAATCATGTCGGTCTTTATGTTTTTCTTCGTTGTTGTGGCTCCAAATTCTCTCAAATATGTGTTTTTTCCTTCATAAGCAAAAAGTTTGGGTCAAATTTGCTAGTAAACGAAAGATTTGATATTTCAGCTACAATTTTCCCTTTAACATATTACAGGTATTGAACTAGTGAAATTTAAACAAATTTTGGTATTTGGTAAATTTTTAAGAAAACTAATTTTTTCAAGCAATCTATACCATCCGATACCAAATTTAAGAAATTGCAGAAGGGCTGTTTCTTAGATTCCGCATTAAGTAATCACATTCACACAATATTTGAATTGCATATTGATATAAGTTATGTTCTTACCCCTTTTTTTCTTGAATTCTTATCTTCAACTTTAAATTATTAGCACTCCTCCTCATTGATGATTCTTGCTATCAAAATATTATGTTTTTGTACTCTCGAATAGGGAAATATTTAGCAGCACTTTTACACTAATTTATTTTTTAAATATGATGATCAAATAAGTCATTTGTGTTCACTCAACAGACCTTACGAAAACTGTTATCATAGAGGAAATATATTAATTAATGAAATGTTGATGATAAGAATGCGATTATAATATTTATTGAAATATGTGCTAGAATGAGCAAAAATTTAGGATACTAAGTGCGATTAAAATAGATGCAATTTATAAAAAATATCGTGTAAATATAATTATGTATAAATAGCATTACTCTTATAATTATCCTTATGCTTTAGAATCTCTAGTTATCTATTAATAAAATATCAATTTTAATTGCATAATTTGTAGTTTTACAAAATTCGATTTTTAATTAATATTATTTTTATTTTAAAATAATTATAATGAATACATTATCTTAAAAAATATTTGATAATATTATATATTTATCATAATAAAAGTAAAAACAAAATTTAGAGTACAACTAATGATAATAATAAAAATACAAAGAATGTCATTATAATCAATATATTTTAGTAATTGGGTTAATTTCACAAACGGTCATTGAACTTACCTAAAAATTACAAAACGGACACTAAAGTTATAAACTTGTAGAAATGGTCACTTAACTTATTAGCTTTTTCACTAACGGTCACTCAAGTTTGTGAACTTGCAGAAATGATCATCATTAGAACCGTTATGATTTTAATTCAAACTTAAAGGACCAAAACACATTAACATAGAACCTTGAGGACCTCAAGTGCAAATTTCAAAGAGTGATTAGCACAAAACGTCCCTACCTTTGGAGGTTTTTGTGGATAACGTCTCTACCTCTAGTTTTTTGGTGGATAACGTCCCTACCTTTACCATTTTTTGCGCAGAACGTCCTTCTGTCAATTCATCGTTAAAATGTTCCGTTAAATCAAATAAATGGATCTTTTCTTTTTAAAATGCAGGGGTAATATCGTCCATCCAATATTTTCTTCACTGTGTAATCTCTCCCGCCTCTTTCTTCTTCAAATGTTCAAGAAAAAAGTAAAGTAACATGAAAAAAAAAACTTATACAATATTATTTCATTCAATAAATTAGGGAAAATGACGTAAGAATGACTGCATTTCTGGTAGAAAATATTCATGGCTGCTGTAATACTAATTGTTCAAAACATTTTGGAATGCTATATGAAGAGAATGAATATGTGGTTAATAAAAATGAGATGTCCATCCTTATTTTGTACTTACGAGAAGGCCAATCAAAGTATGATTCTGTAAATGGATAATACACGTGATGGAGTGGAGAAGATGATGAAATATGAACGTGTTTTTCTCCCCCGTTTTAGCATAAAATTGAATTGGTGATAATAATCCCTACCTTTATATTGTCTTTGCGAAAAACATCCCTACCTTTATATTGTTTTTGCGCAAAACATCCCTACCTTTACAATGTACCTGCGCAAAACATCTCTACCTTTACAATGTATTTGCGCAAAACATCCCTACCTTTGTTAAAAATTGTGTAAACCGTCCCTACGTATTTTGAGCCAAACAACCTGTCTAAACTGCAGCCAAATACAATTCTGCTTATCCCTGCAATTGAATGTCCGCAACACCCAGTTCGAACACAGCAAAACCAATACTCAACATCCAAGTTCAATAACAAAATGCAGTAAAATCAGCACTAAACAACCAAACTTAATAACCAAATTAAGTAAAACGAGTACTAGACAATAATTAAAGAGTGCTCATTTCTGGATATCCAGTTTGGAGAAGAGAAAAGGTCACATAATCAGAAAGTGCCTATCTCTGTCCAGCTGTTCAAAAATATCAACAAAAAATATACAATTCAGCATTCTACAGCTATTACCATTATAGTGAATGAACCAAACCATATACAATTCATGTGCAGTGATTCATTAAACCAAAAGCAAAAAAATTTCATCTGGCAATACTAATTTGGTGCTGGTGGTGGTGCCCTTCTACAACACCTACTATTGTGTCCTCGTTCACCACATTTCCTGCATGTCATTATCAACCCGGCTCTCTTCCTTGGACCTGACGTGGCTGTTGTAGTTGTCTCCGAAGTATTTACATTGCGTGAAGACTTTCTAAACCTCTTAGCCTGACCTGAAGAAGCTTCATTCGGCTCTTTTCTTCTGCTTTTTCTTGGCCTTCCAGCTCTTTTTGTGTATATTGGTGGATCAAGGGGCTTGAGACCTGGGTTAGGCCATGAGTCCGGACCTGTGATGGGGGAAATAGATGGAGTATAAGTTGCGAGGTATGCCTCCTTCTTGTATATGTCATCTACAAACTCCATTACATTAAAGCCTCGTGATACAATAGAGGAAATCACATGACAACAAGGAAGTCCTGACAATTTCCAAGCATGACATGTGCACGTTCTTGCCCTTAAGTCCACAGCATTAAGTACGGTGCATGCATTGTGTCGGACTTGAAACCTTTCGTTGCCTGCATATTCAGCCCACTCCACCCTTGCAAGTCTACTGTTCCTATCCAAAATGTTCTGAATTCTAGGGCCAACTACTGCTGTCCACTGGTCAGAGGACTCTCTACGGACAACAATTCTCTTCATCAAATAAATCTGAATCTCCTCTAGCATGGTCAAAATGGGCTTCTCTCTTGCATTGACAATTGTACTATTAAATGATTCACATAAATTGTTGAGAAGCATGTCACATTTGTTTCCCTCTCTGAAATGGGATTTACTCCAATAAGATGCTGGTTTTGATTCAAGCCATTCATACGCAGCCTGGTCTATGTCTAACATCCGCTGCATGTGGTGAACCCACTGCAATACAGTAGTCGCTCTGGCTGCATCCCACAGACAATTCTTCAAAGCCAATCCCTTGTGTGAGGCACTAAAATTATTATATAAATGTCTAACACATGTTCTATGCTCCGAATTCTCGAACAAAGACTCAATTGCATTAACCAACCCCTTCTGCTTATCAGAAATAAATGTCCAATGCTGACTATTGTTTATATGTAAATCGTCCTTTAACAACCCCAAAAACCATCTCCAGTTATCCCCGTTCTCAACCTCAACAACTGCATACGCCACTGGGTACATACCATTATTAGCATCTACACCAACTGTAGATAATAACTGCCCACCATGCTCTGTCTTCAAAAAGCAACCATCTAACCCAATCAACCTTCTTCAGCCCCTAACAAAACTGTCCCTCAATGCTCCAAGGCAAATGTACAGTCGTCTGAATTCACTGGCATATCCCTCAACTAAAGCAGTTGTTCCAATGTTTGTTCTCTTCAACTCCTCGTAATAATCCCATAGTACTCTGTAATGCTCAATCACACTACCTCGAATTTTTTCAAGTGCTTTTTCCTTTGCTCTGTACACTTGTCAAGGGGAGATATTACCCAAACCATCCTTTTTCACCCTCTCCATGAATGTACTAACTGACATGTTTGGTTCAGCCCTCCAATCGGATAAGTACCTATCAGCTAGGTAGGTTGAGCTCACTCTGAAGTTTCTATACACCATAGGGCAAGTATGCTCTTCGATAAAAGTTTTAATCACAAAGCTTGTCTTGTTATGCTCTTTTGTAGCATATAACAACCACGGACAATCCCTTTTACATATGGCTCTCAGTCTACATACAGCATCCTTCTTGTATTTGATCTCTCGATTTTTATTAACTGAATGTGCAGTGATTGCAGCCTTCAAGATAGCCTTCGACTCGAATACCAAACCTGCATGATAAAAAAATATTAGGGCCTTTGATTCTATAAAATAAATTACAAAATACATTTAATTTGTAGTAAAGAAAATCTTCAACCAACCTATTCTAAACTCTGGATCCTCCATATCTGTCCTCACATTAAAAGCTCTGTTTCTTGAAGTTGTACACTCATCTTCACTTTGAATGCTTTTTAATTCATTGGAGTCTACATAATCAGTATCTGAATCCCTAACTTGCTGCGCATCTGATACACCAAATCTGAAATCAAAATTAACCCGTTGACTACCTGCTTCACCAGTAGCTACTGGCTCATGCTCCATCTCGTAATCAGATTCTACCAACCTTTCAACCTCCTCTCCCCCACTTTGCTCTTCATTGACATCTTCAACTACAACTTCCTCCACTCTCTCACTCATATCACCAACATTTGGATTCACATCATAGTGATATTGTAAGCTTTCCTCATACTGTGCCCACAACTCTTTAGCATTGTCCTCAAAAAATTGATCTGACCAAGCAACTTCAGGCTCCGCTCCTTCGTTCTCTTCAACAATTGGTACATAACAACCTTCCAATGGTTGGTCATCATCAACTTCATTCGCATGCAACGGCAATGCATATGATTGCATTGGGGCTATGACATATATGTGTAATGTTGAATGGCCCTCCCTATTCTTAAGCATTTCCTCAATATCCCTTGTACTCTCCAATTTCGTCAACCCCTTTTCCAAACTCATCCTTTGCTTCTTATAATAAAACTCCAACAATATTTCATCACCAATTGCAGGTAAGAATTTCATCAAATTCTCTTTCGTAAACAACGCAGCACAAAAGAAATCAATAAAAACCACATAGCCCCTTCGTACACCAAATTGTTTGTTTTTTCATAAAATTTGCCGCCGTAGTGTAATTCAACGGTGAAATATGGAGAATTAGCACCTACATACAAATGGTAGGGAATTCGAAAACCAATATCAAGTAATAAATTGGGGAGTTTTGGAAGAAATTAATGCAGGCAGAAATGTATAGATGTAAGACTATACCATAAATGGGTGGACTGTCTCCAAGATCCCTCAAAATCGGAGGTAACATGTTGCTCATGGAAGGAGCATATACCTGCCATTGGCTATATGTAAGAAATTTTAACCCATATGCTCACAAAAATGCTTTTTTCGAAAATTTATCCACATATTCACAAATCACAATAACTTGTAAGGATAAAATTGGGAATGGGTGGTAACTCACCCCTGCCTATTCCATCTCCTTCAGCAGCTTCAGGTGAAGACGGAGCAAGTTTGGCAGCTTCGGACTTCCATTCTGTTATGGGTCCTTCTCTGCCTGCATAACAACAATAAAGCAGTAGAAAATTCAATTAAAACACCAAATCATGAAAAAAGGCCGAATCCCTAACTTGAAATCGTAAAAATCCAAGCCCAAACTTCTCTTACCTTCGCTTTCTTCAAATTGCCTCAAGCGTGCTTCGACTGTGCGACAACGAGGGTGATCACCGTAGAGGAAAAAAGGGTAACCGGAATGCGCACAAAATATGGTTGGGCAAGAAGAAGAAACAACGTCGTCCCCTTCGCTTCGTCCAGAGAAAGGGTCGGTTATGCGAAAAATGAAGAGGCGGGAGCGATTATACAGTGAAGAAAATGTTGGATGTACGATATTACCCTCGCATTTTAAAAAGAAAAGATCCATTTTATTTGATTTAACAGAACATTTTAACGGTGAATTGACAGAAGGACGTTCTGCGCAAAAAATGGTAAAGGTAGGGACGTTATCCACCAAAAAACTAAAGGTAGAGACGTTATCCACAAAAACCTCCAAAGGTAGGGACGTTTTGTGCTAATCACCCAATTTCAAACCTTAAAAACTAAGCTTGTTATTTAGTTAATGGTGAAGTAGATATGATTTCAATTGGTAGGATGATTTTTGGTTGTCAAAAAATACAACGTTGTTAACATTAAATTGATAGAATTGATAACTAGAAAAGTACTTTCAATTTAGTTGGACATAATTATTTGACTAAACATTATTTTTTATTTTATAAAATTTATAAAACTAATTATTTCTGGAAAGAATTCTTTTAGTATAAGTTTCAATTTTTTTAAGCATAAAACTAGAAAGAATTTTTTTTTATTATGAGGCCGTTTGAGTCACATTATAATGAGAATGAGAATGAGAAATAGAGCTGTTATGAGCCCCACATCAGAGATAAAAATTCAAAAATGGTGGTTTGATGTGATGAATAACGATCATATTTTTCATTTTAATGAGATAAAAATGGGCTCAAACAGGGGCTATAATTTTTTTAAGCATAAAACTAGAAAGATTTTTTTTATATAAATTCCAACATAAACCATTTAAGGTTTAATTTGCACTTGAGGTCCTCAAGATTCTATGTTCACTGTCTTGGTCCTTTAAGTTTGAATTAAATCATAACGGTCATAATGGTGATCATTTCTGCAAGTTTGTAAGCTTTAGTGACCGTTTTGTAATTTTTAAGTAAGCTCAATGACCGTTTGTGAAATTAACCTTTTAATAATTGTATAACAGCACGACAACAAATCACTACTAATTTTCAAAGGATAAAGATATTTGTACAAAATTTGGTTTACAAAAAGTTTTACTCCCTCTCACATGCATGCAGACTCTGCATGAAATAAAAAATTTCAAAATATGGTCCCACCTTTTCATTGTGAGTGTAAGTGAAACTTTTTGTAAACCAAATTTTGTACATCTAACATTGTCCATTTTCCAAAAGGTAAAAATCTTGATATTAAAATGTACATCAATTTAGAAACAAAAATTCCAAATACTTAAAAGAGGAAATTACGCCGAAACATGGATTTAAGATTAAATTATCATTAATCAAGTTTTATCTAATTTTATTCAAAAATCATGTGGTAATTATATTTTATTTATGTAAAAAATATTTTTAAATTTTGTTAAAATTATTTTATCAAATAAGGTTATCCTAAATTTACAGATGAGTTAACTGATTTCAAAATCCTAATTTATTTTTAAATTCTACAAACCCAAATTGGTTGTCACTTTCCCTGTCTTCCACGCCTACCGACAATGACGATCGCTGACTGAGATCCCCTTTCCCTCTCGGTACCCCTCACCCACCTACGCGCGACGATCGCTGTGTAATGTGTCGATTTCTGGACCTTAAAACGCCGATTGTTATTTTTGACAGTTCTTTGACTTGGAGTTTCTTCATGGCCACACTTTATTCTACACATGCAACAATTTTTTTATTGCTCATTTCTTCGACATGGAATCGTCAATTGTAATTTTTTTATGCCTTACTGTGTTTCCTATTGATCTGAGTGAGCCGAAGGCCAAGTCGACCTGCGAAAATAGCCCAACTCCAGCGAGTCCTTCCTTAGCTAAAACGGCGAGGATTCAGTCGGCTACCTCACATACTGTATACAATATGCTGTGATCGCGGATCATTGCTTCCTACGGTGCGGGGTGTGTCGTGATTAGGCAGGCAAGGAAGAAGAGGTATTTGGGCATCTGTGTGGTTGGTTAAACTGACTGAGATCAGCTTGATATTGAGACTCCTTTATGCTATTTATTGGTATCTTATGTAACACATCCAACCAAATTTACCCTGTAATTGCACACCAATTGCTTTATTTTTATCTTCTGGAGCACTGTACCCCTGTTGAAATACTTTGTCTATGTTGATACCCTTCAGTTTACGACTACGGTAAATATCCCCAAAACTTCTAGCTTGAAAATTAGGCACTTCAGTATGTCTGACATTACTTTTCTCTGTCCGTCTCTTAAAGCAAAATTACTAAATCCTGGGGGTATTTTATGAAGTGAAAGAGAGGCCAGCTTGCTTAAATATTTTAACTTATAATTTTAGATTAAAAAGGATTGGACATCATACATTTTTTTAATGGGCAATTGAAACCTTAAATGTGGCGCATTAAGAAAAGATATAGACTAATCTAGTTCGAGGTATTTTATGAAGTCAACATTATCCCTATCATTTCAGCGATGGAATCATACTCGTATCCTCAATTCCATAATCCGACGCGATGAGAGATTGTGACCAACTATTGAATAATTATACCAATAAAAGGAATAAAATGTGAACAATTAAAAATATATAACGCAAAAAATGTGTGATTTGTGATTTACAATATTACTTGTGCTGTATGTGATCATGTTCTATTTAACAATGATTGTTTGTGATTAGGTCTGTGTAATCTGTTATTATTTGTGACGGATTTGTGTTATTTATGACTACTTGTAATCAAACTTATCTTCATTATGACTATATATGACTAGATTTATCTTAACCGTGCTGTATGTGATCAAGTCTGTGTGAAAAATGACATGTATAACCTGATATATGTTAACCGTGAATGTTTGTGACAAATTATATTTACATTTAAAGTTTGTGGCCATTTATATGTTAATCGTTACCTTTTGTGATCAAATATATGTTAACTGTGATCGATTGTTACTAAAAGTATATTTTCATTGTGACTGTTTGTAACCAAATTTGTCATAATTGTGAGTAACAAAGTTTGTGTTAATGGTGACATATATAATCAGATATCTGTTTAACAAATAAAAGTTTGTGATAAAACTTGTTTACATTTAAGGTTTATGACCATTTATATGTTAACAGTGACTTTCCGTGATCAAGTGTGTGTTAATTTTGATCGATTGTGACTACTAATGTGTTGAATGTGACTTATTATTTGACTGTGACCTGTTAGCACGGATATATTATCACAAATTTTATTTGACAAAAAATTAACCTAAATTAAATATCAATCAAGTGGTCACATTTTTAACCTTAGATAAATGATGAGACATATAATTGAAATTAAACAAGTTGTTATATACCAGACAAATTATAGGTCGCAATCACATACGAAGCCACAATTACACAAGGTCACGATGACATACGAAACAATTTATAGATCACAATCATATATAATGTCCCAAATCAAATAATTAATAGGTTACAAATAATCTATTATTTACAACTTATACAATTAATCGGTCTAATTTTCCTCGAACAAACTATATTATTTGTATTACTCATAAATCACACCATTTCTCTCGAATTTCAATGCCCATCTCACCAACAAATCACATAATTTCTATTAATCACAAACCACACCATTTTCTTTGACACAAACTTCATCAATTCTGCCACCCGAATCTATATTTAACACAGAAAACATGATTTGTATTTAGATAACATGATTTATGAAGGGTTGAGGAATTGGAAGAACTGAATGACTCTATGTCACTCTCGAACATCTCGTCAAACAGGTCTCGCAATTCCTCGAAACACTCCTCCCCATTTTTCTGTCAGAGAACTACATTTAAACATGATACAACTTGAAACATACATGATTATGGTCATCAAATTCTACTCAAAATGGCCAATTGTGTGGTCCACCACCGGGCTTGAAAATCAACACAATCAAGGAACGGACGAGGTACAGATAAAAAATTCATCTCGCATCCCACTTTAATAGACCACTTGAAGTGTAAACAATTTAATCATGGATTATGTCATCTTAGAATTGCTATGCGACTCTTAATTTTTATTCCTTTTTATTTCTCATTTTAAAGGTATTATACACTCAAAAGATGTGTAAACAAATGTAGAAACAACTGGCAAGAAAACATCCTCACATCTCGATGTCGATAAAAACAACTCAATTGAACTTGATTCTTGCCACAACTTTTCAACAACACGTTTTAATAATTTATATGACAATCTACTAAAAAATCTAATTTTAAACCCCACTAAACACCCTCTAAAATTATAAACTTCCGTACAAATTGCATAAGAGTGTAAAAAATTTTGAGAGTCTATGTGTTTGGTCAACAAAGATCTTCAAGCTGAGTTTGGACATAAATATGTGGTTAATATTGATTATTTGACTTTGATTTAAATTAAAATCAAATTTTAGTCCGTTCCAAATGGACTCTACGAAGTGGGCCAATAAGCCGTGGTTACAATTAATACCATAAGAAGAGTGAAGTTTATAGTGTAATTGAGTCATATTGAGTTGTCGCTCAAAAAAAGACAATACATTAGAAACCACGACAAGCAAAGCAAACATTGCATACACTAGTCCTAGTGAAAAGGAGTAAATTCTTTGCCCATGTTTAGTCGATTGCACTCTTTCTTTAACAAATATAAGAACAAAACGCAATGCTTGAAAATGATTTTACATATAGAAACAAGCATCAACGACAATGAAAATTACCTTGATCTAATCATAATAATAATAATAAAAAGTGGGAAAGTATTTGAGTTTCAATAATTGGAAGAATGAAATCCCAAAAGAAATTATTTTGCGAGCATGCCTGGAGATATGAAAAAACATAATGTACGATAAATTCTAGGTTTAATAACCAATCACGATTTAGAACAAGCAATCCAAATTCTGAACATTAAAAGTTACATTCACTTTGATAACTCGGCAGATAGAGCAGTGGCTAATGAGGAGATAGTTGCAGGAGAGACTCCCCTGGTTCCTCCCAAGTACCATTTCTGTATCATCTCAACAACATTTGCATTCTCTACTTTGAGTTTAGATTCTTCTTTTCCCTCTGCTGCAAATACAATCTGTCGAATGAACAACATTATGTAAAACAAAAGATTCACGCTGATCGAACTCTAAATTTAGTGGGAATTTTGGCATTGTTCTTGATCTAGCAATGATTGGTGATTACCTCAGCAGATCCAGAAGTAGCTGGGAAGTAAAATGTAAGGACTGAATTTTTCTTGAAATATTTCGACTGGAAGAACTCGACTACTTGCTCGAGTGCTGCTTCCTCCTCATCCTCGTATTTATCAACAGCTGCCAACCGGTCTCTTACCGCACTCTCTAGCTGCACTCCATACTGTGAACCCTTGATCTCCTTGATCACAACCACTCTTACAAACTTATCCACTGGGGCTGCAAAGTTTAATTAGAGATTTAGGGCATGTTTGACAGGACTTCTGTTTCTCATAAAAGAGTTAAAACATGTTTAAAACAGTTTCTTAGTCTCAAAATCAGCTTTTGACTTTTCAAAAGTCTTGTCAAATTAGCTCTTGAAATTAAGTCATATTTAATCATTTAGAAGAATCAATGTCCCCATAAGAATACACACTCTGTACGAATTTTAATGTAAAACTACTTCTTAGATCCAAATCGCTCGTAGAATCATGCTTTGCGGCCTATAAGCACATCCTTATGTTACAAGCCAGTGTTAATATTGAATTCTATTCAAAGTGCTTATGATGTTTATACTCAAAAGAAGAAAATTTTGCACCGGTGATTTCATCAATATGACACTTTGAGACTCGTATCAGACCACATTTAGTCCTAGTGTTATATATATTGTCCAGTCGTGTTTGGTTACACATACAAAACCATGGCCTTAGACTATGGGTTTGTACAAAACACATGATAATATTCTACTATATAATGCACAAGATTTTCACTTATTTTTCTTAATTTTATCTACCACTATCTTGTCTAGCATACTAAACGATTATGAACACAACCCCGACTCCACCCTCATCCAGCCCGAATGAATAAATAATTAAAAGTAGGGCTTAGCACAAAACATAAATTTTACCTCTAATTAAAGCCTCAAAGAAGTCGTCATCCTCTGCTAGATCAGTTCCAGTTTTACCCTTCCATTGCTGTAAGTGTGTCACAATTTCAGGATCCAAGTAAACTCCAATTGCAGTGAATTTAATTTGGAGGTAATGTATCTCAATGTCTGTAATTCCTGTTGTTTACAAATTTCATTCATCAGAAACATCCAAATTTCTTTGTCATTATGCACACTAAAGAACATCTTCTACTCTGTATAAATGCAGTCTGGTTTTGATTTTTACTAAGTTGTTTAAGCTCTGAGAAAAATGTTACTTTAACGTAGTTTAGCAAAGGTTTTGAATCGGAGTTCACCGTCACCATTTATGAAAATTGTGTACTTGTTAAGCCTTTGATCAAAACATTATTTAACTATCTAAATTTGTGTTCTTTCTATAACATATTTAGCTATTAAAAGTTAGGTGGTTCAACAAAAAAAATATCCAAACGGAAAAAATTTATATGATTCAATGTCAGATCAAGAAAATAATGTATTCAACTTTAAGTTCTGTCTTAAAAGAGTCGTTCAAATTCTTATATGTTAGCTAATATTCTGTATTTTAATCAACATGGGATTTCGCCCGTAACATAATGGCATCTAAACGGGGCAAGTGTTTGAACTTACCATGACCAAACACAGACAATGGCTTGACAATTGTGACCCCAAGTGAAAAGGGGACTTCATCAACCATCACAACTTCTGTACTCACTGCACAAACAAACTATTGTCAGAGGCTGCAAGTCATTTGTTTATACACAGATTTCATAGAAATTAATACACACATACATATGCATAAATAAATATATTTGCGTGTGTTTTGAAGTGTAAAAGCCTGTTAAGAAACAAAATGCTTACTCTTTCTATTCCCAGCCTCTCTCTCTTCTCACCTGGCCTGCCTCTCTCTCTGTATATAAATACACGAATGTATAAAGAGAGGTGGGCTGGTGTAACTATTTTTCAGCTACCACTCAACTTTCCTTCTTAGCCTTTTCCATGAGGTTAGGTAGAGGACAAGAGAGTAAGCAAGAAGCTTTTACTTAGACACCACAATTTCCTTTGAGACTTTGTAGTCATCACAACAAGAAGTCGACCATTACATTATTTTGATATCGTTATTCTTAAAAGAATTAATCTGTAAATACAGATTTTTTTAACAGGATTTGTACATAAAAACAGTTGTCTTCTTACAATTTGCTGTTGTCAAAAACTGTCTTTGAAAACAACCAATTACAAGAAGACAACTGTCTTTCTGTACCAATTCTGTGGAAAAATTTTGTACTTATAGCATTGCTCTTCTTTAAAGTGTATTAAGAAAGAAAAAAGCTAAAATATTGTCTGTTGTTTTTGGAATCAAGTGAGACAAACATTTATCATCGAAGAAGTTTTAATTCAAATTTTAATTTAAAATGATTAATTGAAGAAGCCCACAAGATGTATAATTAAGTTATGAAACAAGGACGGTAGAATGGGATAGGTTTAAGGCTATTTATGTACCCACGTGGTGGGTTTATTTTCATTGCATCAACACCGCATGTTTTACCTACCAAACTTGGCCTCCTCTATGAACCATACTTGTTTCTTACTTATTTTGTTGGTTGATTAATTGATCACATTTTATTCACGAAATGGTTCGGATTAGTGTTGATCTGGGTATGATAAAATCATTCTATCAGATCGAATAAATATAACACCCCAAAATTTCATAAACCCTAGAACGTTACCAAAAATTTACTCTTCTTCATATTAAAGATAGGACAATAAAATAGAAATTCTATATTTTATTTTATAAACCATACTAAGTGTATGTTTTTTTCTAATCCGTTGGTTGGTTAAGTGATCACATTTTATTCATGAAATGGTTTTGATTGTTATTAGTTTGGATACAATAAAATCATTCTAATAGATCGAACAACTGTAATACCCCAAATTTTTATAAACCCCGGAGTGTAACAAAAAATTTTCTTTTTCTTTGTATTAAAGACAGAACAATAAAACAAAATTCTTTAGGTAAAAAAATGTAACCGGAACATTCATAAATTTAAATTAAAACATCGAAATTGTATCTTTAAAAATAAATATAATCAACTAACAATTAAATAGACATGTCTTATAACATAAATGAAAACTAATTAATCAATGAAAATATAGAAAATTTAATGCTTTTCGTTTTTGAATCCTCCTGACAGTCCGTATTACCATCCCATCACAATTCTAATCAACCCGAACTAACCTGAAAAATTATTCTAAGGGTTCGTTTGATACACCAAAATTTTTCGTGGAAAATAAAGATGGAAATAGAATTCCATTTTCTAACTTTAGGGTGTTTGATAGGGTTTTATTTTCATGAAATTGCCTTTTCTTACTTGTATCGGGAATTGATATTTTCTTGGTTTTAAGGAAAACCAATTCTCTCAAAAATGGTGAGAATTGGAATTTCATGTTACTGTAGCATTTTGTTTTGTTTTTTTTTTTTTTTTTTTTTTTTTTTTTTTGGGAATGAAAAAAAATTTTAAAATTTTTTTTAAAAAAAAATTTTAAATTTTTTTTTCATTCCCAAAAAAAAAAAAAAAAAAAAAACAAAATGTTAATGTAGCATTTTGTTTTGTTTTTTTTCTTTTTTTGTTTTTTTTTGTTGGTAATGAAAACAAATTCTAAAATTTTTTGTAAAAAAAATTTTCCTTTTAATTGACAATTTCCATGTAAAACAAATTCAAATGAAGACCCAAAGATAGATGATTTTCTTGAATTTTTTTTTTTTTTTTTGTAATGGAAACAAATTTTATTCCCAATACCAGTAAATTTTATCCCTTTAATTGACAATTTTCATGTAAAACAAAGTCAAACGGACATAAAAAACACTTTAATTTAAACATTTTCCACATGAAAAATTATATCAATCAAATACAATAATTTACAATTCCCAGGAAAACAATTTTCCATCAATTCAATTCCCTAGAATTCGTTTTCTTTCCACCCAAATTCCACATTTGCAATCAAACGGACCCTAAGAGTGAATATTTAAACATACTCAGTAAAATGAGTGAAATTTTCATAGACAATTATCTAACAATAAAATAAACACTTCATACCACCATTCTCTTACGGAGTATACGGTGATTAAGCGATACACTCGTCTTAAATCATCTTAAATTCTCATAGGGTTTCATATCTCTTAATAAAGAACCTGAAAATCCACTGACAATTCTTGTCTATTTAATTGAATACATAAAAGTATAAGGAAACAAATCACTTACATACAAGTATCTTACCTTGTTAGATCAAACGAATTTTTGAAAGAAATATGAATTCATGTTCCAAATCCTTTCCCTAAATTTCTCTGCCATCGCGTTAAATTTGTGGGTGCCGTTTATTTTTATGGTGAATAATGGGACCTCTTGCATAATATTCATAATTGAAAATAATTGAGTTTTGAAACAATTGAAATCGAGGAGCCGTGTTTCAATAAAATTGGACAATATAGGTTTTCAATATGTAGGTGAAGTTTAACTATCAAATCATAATTATCAATTTGAGTTATAGGTTGCGTAGGGCACACACGCGGACCAATTTGTTAATTGGTCTCATTGAATTGGATACCAATATAAGAATTGATAGAATAGAAAGTAGTGTTTGATTAAATTAGGATTACCATTAAACTTTTATCCAAATCAATGTAGGATTGCAATTAACAATTATGACTCGTTCGGCAGTGATTTTGAGGATAAATTTTTTGATTGTTAGAGAAAAAAATGAATCTTACCTATAAGTAAATAAGTAAAAAATGATCACTCACTTAGGAAGGTAAAGATCAAAAAATTGATTTTTTTGAATAAAAAATCAGAATCAAACGGGGGCTTAACATTTATTCTACAAGAATCATGCTCTCATAAAAAATCTAAATCATGCACCAATTTTAAAGAAATTACCAATTAAAATAACTTCTTTGGAGATCAGTATCTTGGATCTAGCTTATTCGAATTAACTTTTTTCAAAACCTAAAATACATGATTTAATATGATCTATCCAACAAACCTAATATTGATATGTTAAATCTCGCTCTATCAAAAATCTAATTATTTGATCTAAAAAATATATGGATTTAAAACATATTTCACTTTAGTCCCTAAACTTTTCAAAATTATGAAAAAGTGACATAAGAATTTTGGGATGTTACAATAAGCACATTTGATCTAATAAGTATCTTGTGTCGTAATTGAGAAGATATTTATTTATGCTCTTCAAAGGACCTCAAGATGGTAATCTACAATAAATGATGTGAGATATTCTATAGAAATTATATACTTCATTTTCTTTTGAAGAAAATAAGAGGGATCTTTTTCGATGGATCTCTCTATTTTTTCAGTTTACTTATAATTAACTAATTAATTTCTTGACTTTGAATATNGGGGGGGGAAGAAATTGATGATCCAAGGAATTTTTCATATTAATTATATATTATATGGATGCAATGGATATTGAGTAGCGATTTCGAACATGATAATGAACATATTATGATAATAAGCCCTTGCTTAGTTTACATTATTTTTAAAATACATTTTTCTTTCTTATTTTGAACCACATATTTTTTAAGCTCCTAAATCCCAAAAAATAAATAAACAATAAAATCCTTAAGCCCTGTTTGTGCTCCATCAATTCTAAACTTTTTATCTCTTCTTTTCAATCATACATTTTTTAATAAAATAACATTACACGTAAACCTAAAATTTTTCTTATTTTTAACCACACATGATTAAAAAAAAAAATCACTATTACAAAATTCATTTTTCCCAAAAACTTAATCGTAATGGAGCTCAAACAGGAGCTAAATTTCTCCATAAAATTCATATTCATAGAAAAATAATGAGATGGGAAAATATAAAAAAGATTAGAGAAAATTTATGGATTGTCAAATCCTTTCAACTATGCGGAAATTTTGCAATCATCTAGTTTTCACTCACTAAACCTCCTAGTAGGAAAAGTATCATGAGTTTTACCATACTCACCAAACTCTATAATTTTTTCTTTAAACGATTTGTGTGTGTGTGTGAGAGAGAGATTCATAAAATTTATTCATTTTTTCCTGAATTCTAACTTCAAATCTATAAAATTTAATTTTTGTAAGTTAATAAAATGTGAAAAATCTAGAGTATACTTCATTTGACTTCTCATGCATCACAAAAACAAATAAAAATTTCTTCGTTGCTATCCTCTAATTAATCATTTTTGTTCACCGAATAAAAGTTAAAAACAATTTGATATTATTTGTTATTTTGCTGCCAAAAACCAATTTCATATTCATTTTAATTTGGAGGTAATTTTGCAAATTAGAAAAATATTAAGAATGCAAGTTATTGGGATCTTTTGAGAATGTTATGTGAGAAAACTTCATGGAAAAAGAATAATACATGGTCCTTGAGCCTCATTTTCCAATATTACATTTTGTTCCAAAATTATTTTCAATCACGTATTCTCTTAATAAAATAATATTATACATAAAACATTTTTCCTACTTTTCAATCACACATTCTTCAAAACCCCAGTATTCCAAAATCTGTTTTTACCAAATAATATTAATTATAAATGATGCTTTGGGAAGACTCCACTAATTACTAATTTATGGAGGGATACATGAATGAGAAAGAAAGAATAAATTTGGGTGATAATATAATTTACACCACATTTTTTATAAGTATACCATGTTTTAATTACAGTAAAGGACATGAACATTTATTCATTATTACACTTATATCCTTAATCTTTTTCTTTAATATTGTTTATTTTTAATATTTCATTAAGACAAAAATATTATCCTTAATCATCAAAAATACTGTTCACGAACTTTAAAATGATGGTCAAATAATCTCATTTTTACATCCTTATTTATTTTGCTTAATTAAAAATACAATGGACAAAATAGTCCTTTTACTTTATCGTAAAAAGATTTAAAAAAAAAACATAAACAGGAACAATTTATGTCAATTTGAGAATAAGAATGCAATGAAAAAAGTTTGAGGCATAAATATTATGAACATTTAATGTAATTAAAACATAGTCTAGTTATTAAAAATTGTGATATTACTATAATTAGCCAATAATTTATTAGATAAAAATGAAAGCATAACTTCTTGTAAAACTATAAGACAAATATTGATGATTGTGTATTGTTATCATTATTCATAGATAAGTCTTATCTAGTTTGGAGAGTCTATTTGATTTGAATTATAACTCTCATTTTGGACCCTATAAATAATGGTCTTGATTTCAATAAAAAACACAATTGAGTTTTCACTCTTATATTTTCTTTTCTTCTTATTCTATTGCTTTTATTTCATTACATGTTATCAGCATGATTCTCTAAAAATTATAGAAAACTAGTTTGAAGGTAGTCTATAGCCGATTTCGAATCACATATGTTATTTTTTTCTTGTAGCTTACATGCATAATTAATTTTCATGGATTGATTTTTACCCAATTAATTTTCATCATTGCATAGCAAATTGGTTTTTGCCCAATTTTCGTGTCCAAATTTTTGAAATTCAATTAGCAAATTGTGCATGTCCAATCATCATATATTAGAATAAACCATCATAATTATGCATATCCAATCACTGTTATCAATTTTATGCTTCTTTTTTATCATCCAATTAATTATCTCGTTATTGTTCTGTTTAATACGAGAATACTTTATTAATTTAGTATTCGTATATCTGTTTATTGTAAAATATTGTTGTTCCTTAAACAGCATACTGTTATTAACGTTCTAGTTAGATTTTACTTGCTCCTCAAAACCATAATTAACTAAAGTTTAACATAAATTATGTTTTTACTCTTTAAGAGTAAATTAATGTACAATTTATTATTTTAAACAATGGTATATTATTGCTCATGAAGAACACAACACTCTGATTCCAATATTCCAGAAGAATGGTACTCATAGATTTGTCTATTACAAATGTTTTATTGCTCTTAAAGATGCATACCATTATAATTGCTCCAAAAGAGCATGATGTTGGTCGATTTCTGTGTAAAATCACAAATTAAATTACTCAATTTCTGTACGTGTCCATTATTCTGCATATGTATTTATATATTGATATTTTAGTTAAATTTACTTGCTCCAAAAGAGTATAATAACTACGATCTAAAATAAATTATGTGTTTTACTTATTAAGAGTAAATTCCTACATAATTTATTATTCCAAATAATAATATGTTATTACTTCTAAAGAGCGTAATATTATAATTTCAACATTTTATAAGAATATTAAGTTATTGCTCTTGAAAAAACAGTATATAACATGCTCTTGAAATATCATACATCTCAAATAATATATATTCCATTGTGTTTATGAAGATACACAACCTAAACAACTCAACACTATTTGTAATTTTGAAAGGTAACAAACTTTCCATATTTATTTATATTCAAGAAGAATATGGATTTATCGATTTTGGAGAGTATGAATTATAATTTTCAATATTCCAAAAATTATTGATATATTGCTTTTGAAAAAGCAATAATTAAAGACAATGTACTATTGAAGTAGCATATTTTTGAAAAATATATAAATTTTAATTCATATTTTTTCCTTCAATGAAAACGTATAACTAATGTCACAAAGACATTGATTAGTATGACGGCTTGAATGATATGTGATTATATAATGTTTAGTCGTATTCTTTGAAATTAAATAATTGAATTATATATTATATTGAACCAAAAGTTTAATTTGATTTTATTCTTTGGCATGAGTAGTTGGATCATTATTGGTAATGATGTGAAATTGAAAATTCAAATGGACATTCAACGGAAAATTAGAATATTCTTCATTCAAATGAATTTCTATATATTATTTGTTTTCTTTATCGATAATTCATTAAACATCATTAGCTAAAAGAGGGACTGAATTTTCAATATATCTAAAAATTAATTAGGGCCATATCATCCTCCATGTTGACCATTTAAATATGATTTGTATTTAATAAATTTAATACATATACTAAAATGATTGCATGGTGTTCATAGCCTAAACTATGTGAAAATTACCGATCAACTTATAAGCATAATTTTCATATTATACAATCAAGACGATGTGTCTTGTTAATCCCAATGATCCTAAATTTTAACTTTTTAATAAGCGTTAGTCGAGGTATCAATAAATGGTTTAACATAATTGTTTGCTAATGCCTCCAATTAATTTAATTGATAATTACATCTCATTTCTATTTAGTGAATGGCATTACCCATCATCTGAACATTATAGTTCTTCATGTTATAATTGACTTATGGTCGAAGCCTAATTTTCCATCTCATTATTTTATAGTGCAGCATATGTAAAATTGATCCACCACAGGCACTGAGATTGAAAGTAAAGAATGCTGACAATAAATTAGTAGTTTGAATTCTTATATAATATCCCAAGTCCTAACAAGTGATATTTCATAAATTGATTTGCTGATTGTCAATTTGATTAGACAATTATTTCAACACAAGGGGGATGATTAAGAAGCTGAAAATAACATATAAATGCATCATCATTTAAATTCTCGCAAAAAATAATTTGAAACAGAAGTTCGAATGACCAAAGAGATCAATCAATAATATCTCATTCACCAACTTTTAATGCTCCAACTCGAATTAACGTCCAAGGGAATAATTAGTTAATATTATATTAATAATCATATGGCACGTTTGAAATATATTGATATTCGATTTTAATATAAAAATCTCTAAACGAAAAAAGATCAATTAGTAAAAATAATCATGTTAAGCAGGCATATACTCCCAAGAGTATATATACTTAACAAATTGTAAATTTTCAAAAGAGGTTCACGTACTTAATATAATGAAAATTGAGATATCTCAATAAATTATGCCATTATGAAAAAATAAGTCTAATCGAAAAGAAAAAAGTTGTTGACAACATTTTTGCACATGATGTACAACATCATATTATGAATAGTGAAAAATCAAAATAAATTCGTCGAAACATATCAATCGAATTAATGATTAGGCAAATAAAATTATGCATTCATATTAAAATTGAACTTACAGGAGAAACCTAAAGTTTCTAGATTTGCAATTCGACAATCTAAAGGTATATACTTATGTGACAATGAAATGAGAAAAATGGAGTCGTAGCCCCCGTTTGGCCTCCATTAATTTTCATTCCATTACATTTTATTTTTCTCCCTCGTAATTTCAACCACACAATCTTCCATAAAATAATAATATACATAAATCGAAAACCTTTCTTTTTCAATCACTCATTTTTCAAAAAAAAAAACACTATTCCAACCATTTTCATTTTCAATAAACGGGGACCAAACAGGGGCATAATATGTAATACACGGTTCTCCATATAGTGAGTTTTGCAAAGATCGTGGTAGATGAAATAAGAATTCGTATCATGTTATCTTGACAATGAAAGAAATTCGAAATAAATTATAGTCAACTTATCTGTCATGACTATTAATGTTATCTTTAAAAGATTTTATGCATAAAATATATAATTCAAGTGATTTATCACGAGGGGAGTAAATACACATTGTACTCTTATTTCCTTGACCGAGATTTTATTCAATTGGATTTCTCTCGCAAGATTTTTAATAAGACAACTTTCATAACGTAATCAAAAAGAATAATGTAATATTTTTCCTTCATTAGGATTTTTTCCATAGGGTTTTTCTTACCAAGGTTTTAATGAAGTATATATTATTTGTGTGATGAATGCCAATAACATACAAGACATGTACCTAATACTCTAATATACACGATATTCTTGAAGAAATCAACAAAAGCTAGTTTTCGAATCATGTCACTACTGTCATTAAAGGTTGATAAATATTTCATATAAAGATGGTATTATATGAAGACATTGACGTACAATATATCAATGTCGAAGACATTGATACACCGAAAGATCTCTTGATACAAGAAGTTTCACTTACTGAAAATCAGGGGAAGTAGCTGTACTCTTTTTCCTTCAATCAAGTTTTGTCACACTGGATTTTTTTGACAAGATTATTTTGAGACAACATTTTATTACTTCAAATCATTTTTACTATTTTTTTTTCATTTGTTAGCACATTTGGTTTCATGGGGGGTTTTTTGCCAAACAAACTTTCAATAAGATAGTTATTGTAGAAATAATCATTAAAAGGGAAGTGTTGTAAAACTATAAGGTAAATATTGATGATTTTGTAGTCTTATCATTATGCATAGATAAGTCTTATCTTGTTTGAAGAGCTTATTTGATTTCAATTGTAACTCTTATCTTGAGCCCTATAAATAATGATCTTGATCTCAATAAAAGACACAATTGAATTTTAACTCTTATAATTTTCTTTTCTTCTTGTTCTATTACTTTTATTTTATAACATAACTGAATTTTTTTGTAAGCTTTTACTAAACTATTTATAAATTTATCACTAAAAATAGTTAAAAAGACTATAATACACATAATCGAACATAACAAATCATACACTTTATATACCAATTTTTTATCTCTCCTTTTATCATCATACTAGAAAATATAATATATAGGGCCTGTTTGAGCCATATTATTCTAAAGAAATACATTCTTAAACAGTGATTTGATATAATCTCAACCACACATTCTTCAATAAAATAATATTGCACATAAATCAAAAACTTTTCCTTATTTTTTAAACACACATTTCCCATCAATACACTATTCAAGAATGCATTATTATCAAAATAATGTGGTTCAAACACCCCCATAAAGAGTAAATAACTATATACGTTAAATTTCAACATTTTTTCTTCAACGTCATAAAATTAGTCCCCGATGAGGTAAACCCACTTGACAACCTATATTCACCCTGTTTATAAAATTTAGTCCTAAATGTATACTCTTCTTTGGTTTTACACCTCATTGAGACAATGTTTGTTGAAATGTATAATCATATTATAATTTGATCAAATTTTATATTTATCCATACATTATACTGGACCTACAACTTTTACTAATTTTTAAGGCTTATTAGTTATTGCAAAATATACCCTTACCTTTTCAAATTGATTGAAAATCCCCTACATGATATTTGAGATACAGAAGATCCCCTTTTTTCTATTTTCCCAATAAAGCCCGGTGAAATAACGAATATAATCTCTTATTTAAATAAAATAAAAAGGAATGAAGAAAAAACATAAAGAACTAATTTCAAATTTTTTTATTAAAAAAATGCAAATTAGTACAAAATAAATAATTAAAAAAATCCTTTCTCTCCCATCTACGCCTCTTCCCACCACCACCATTACTTGTCATCGTTGCGGCCACTGTTACTACCATCTCCTCTTCCCACTGTTACTACCATCTCCTCTTCCCACCTATCCCTTTATTAGTTTGGAAGCCACTTTTAGTTATAAACTCAATAACATTGTTCTCCAAAATGCGCTCATGAATCAAGTAAAGTGCCTCTTGAGTAGGCAAGAACACAGGCATTCATCCATCTGGGGCCCGTTCTCTTGACAGCTTATATTCACCCTATTTATAATTTTTAGTGCTAAGAGTATACTCTTCTAAAACCTCATTGAGACAATGTTTGTTGGAGCGTATAATTAAATTATAATTTGATCAAATTTTATATTTATCAGTACATTATATTGGACCTACAACTTTTGCTATTTTTTAAGGCTAATTAGTTATCGCCAAATATATCTTTACCTTTTCAAATTGACTGAAAACCCTCCTATATGACATTTGAGATATGGAAAATCCCTTTTTTCTATTTTCCCAATGATGAAATAACGAATGTAATCTCTTATAAAAATAAAATAAAAAGAAAGGAAGAAAAAAATAAGCCCCCATTTGGCCCCCATTAATTTGTAGGGGGATTTGTTTAAGAAACCTAGTTAACCATAATTTTTGTTAAAATAGCCTATATCAATAGTTTTTGTTCAGAGAGCCTATGTCATGTATTAAAAATCTTAAATAACCTTAAATTGAAATGGCTGAAATATCCAATTCGGAGTTCAATATTTACCAAATCCCCCCAAACATAAATCCCCACTTTTATATTAACTTTTCATACACATTTTAAAACTAACGGCAAAGTGGCATACTTCCTTTTTAAACGACTGAAAGCCGTTTTAACTAATTTCATGTTTGTATCACTTTATGTTTCCTTGTATCCATATAAAATTAATGAAAACAAGTTTTAACTATATTTTGAGTGAAATTGAGAGTTCATGTTCCAAAGCGAGATGCTGTCGTTGTAAATAGTTTGATGACGTTTTAACTAACGTTAACAATTTTTCACTACATTTATAATGAAATCAAGACCCTATAATCCAAAATGTCATGCTATCGTTTTAAATGAGTGGATGTCGCTTCAACTAATTTCATATTCGTTTCTCTTTATTTTCACTCATATGCACATGAAAATGAATGAGTAGAAGTTTTCATTTTATTTGGACCCGAGTAATGATATAAAGTTTAGAGGATAATGATCAATATTATATTCCATGAGTAAACTGAATTAGACTTAACTATGAACGATGGCAAGCAAATTCCATTATATTCTAATTATGAGATAAAATATTTAATAAATTACTGCATTTAACTTGTACAAGTCTTCTACGACGTTCCAAGTCTAATCGACTCTTTTTGTACTGAAATCAAGGCCCCGTGACTCGAAAACAACATCATGTTAATGAAAAGGTTAGGTGTCATTTCAACTATTTTTGTGTTCGTTCCACTTTATGTTCACTCGTATTCATATAAAATGAACTAGTGCAAGTTTTTACAATATTTGGATATACAAAAGTTCACTCGATAGTAATCTACAATATTATTCCGTTAGTAAACTATAGTTGATTTCGATATGAATAAAGGTAAACAATTCAAATTCTAATTATGAGATAAAAAAAAATCAACAAATCGGCTCGTTCAACTTGTATAAGTCTTATATAATGTTTCAAAGTATAATCGACTCATTTTAGAGTGAAATCTAGAACTCATAATCCAAAATGTCATGTTACCGTTTCAAATGATTGGGTGTTATTTAAACTAATTTTGTATCAGTTTCACTTTATTTTCATTCGTATGCATATGAAAATACGAATGAAAATGAACGAATTTAAACTTTCATTACATTTGTTCAAATTACAGTGAGTCACTCCATAATCCGGTGGGAAATTACACTACACTTGATAAAAAAGAAAAACATAAATAGCAAGTATGTTATCCAAAATATAGCACGTGTCGTCGTTCAATGTGTACGAGTCATGTATGATGTTTCAAAGCATGTTTTACTAGTTTCGGAGTAAAATTAATATCCCGTGACCCAAAGTGACATTTGGTCATTTTAAATGTATGACTGATGCTTCTACTCATTTAGTGCTCGTTTCGGTTCTTTTATGCCTGCAACCACATGAAAGTTTAGGGATGAAAGGTTCTACTACATTTCGACGTTGCTATCGACACATTTATTCAAACTATATTGAGTCACATCATAATTCGATTGGAAAGTACATTACATTTGACTACAAATAAAAATGTAACAAATATGGTACACAAAACATAGCATGTACAATAATACAACTTGTACATCTTATCTATAATGTTTCAAACATTGTTTTTACTAGTTTCGGATTGGAAATTGATATCCCGTGATCCAAAATGGTATCTGATCATTTTAAACGTATAATTGACGTTTCTACTGATTTAATGTTCGTTTCGGTTCATTCATGCTCATAACCACGTGAAAGTATAGAGATGAAAGTTTTAACTACATTTCGACGTTGTGGTCGACACATTTGTTCAAAATATAGTGAGTTACTCCATAATTCAATAGGAAACTACACTGCACTTAACAACAAGTATGCTATACAAAACATAGCATGTACAATCATTTAACTTGTACGTTTTATCTATAATGTTCCAAACATTATTTTTGCTCGTTTTAGAGTAAAATTGATACCACATGATTCAAAATGGCGTCTGATTATTTTAAACGTATAGCCGACATTTCTATTCATTTAGTGTTCGTTTTGGATCATTCACATCCGTAACCACATGAAAGTTTAGGGACGAAAGTTTTTATTGCATTTCGACGTTGCGATCGCCACATTTATTCAAACTATAGTGAGTCAATTCATAATCCGCTAGGAAGCCGCACTTTCACTTGACAAAAAAGAAAAACGTAAGTAATAAGTATAATATCCAAAATATAGCACGTGTAGTTGTTTAATCATGTATGATGTTTCAAAGCATGTTTCACTAGTTTCAGAATGAAATCGATATCCCATGACCCAAAACAACATCTGATCGTTTTAAACACACGGTTGCTGTTTAGGGTTTAGGTTTTAGGGTATAGGGTTTATATTTTAACATATAAGGTTTACAAAATAGAAAAACATATAATTATTCAACATGTAAAAGTCATGTATGATGTTCGAAACACTATTTTATTAGTTTTGGAGTGAAATTCATACCTGTGAGGCCAAATGGCTTCTGATCATTTTAAATGGAGGGTTATCGTTTAGGGTTTAGGCTTTAGGGTACAAGGTTTACATTTTAAGGTATAGGGTTTAGAAAATAGAAAAACGTGTAATTGTTCAACATGTACAAGTCTATATGATGTTCATAACACTATTTTACTAGTTTTTGAGTGAATTTGAGACTCTTAACCAAAATGGCATGTTATCATTTTACACGTAAGGGTGTCATTTAAGGGGTAGAGTATACAAAAATAAAACTCGTGTAATCGTTCAATAAGATCAAGTGAAATTGGGATCCTGTTACCCAATACCACATGTCATTCCAATACTTGTTTCTTAGTGAGATCGAAGCCTCGTGACTCAAAATAACGTGTTGTCATTTTAAATGTATAACTGTCATTTTCCACACTGGATAAACTTGTATAGTTAATAATACAATTTGTTTTTCCATTGCATAAATATATAAGCTATCATAAAAACTGCAGCTCTGTTTCAACTCTACTACTTAATGTTTGAATAAAACAATCATTTAATGGAAAACATTGCAAAATTTCATAGCTACACTAGTCAACATTCGTACACATGTTCCGTAATCAATAATAAAAATCAATACTAACTAAACAAAATCAGCATTCATGCACTTGTTTTCCAATTAAATCATACAAAATGCTCCTATTTAGACAAAATTAGCATCTAAGTCCTATATCCTTCGACTGATATGCTTATTGTTTCAATCACTTTTGCATTTCCAAGACTAAAATTTGAGGTGACAAAATACTCTTAAAAATAGCAACACTAGCATAGATAAGATAAGATGAAGCAAAATAGTTCTAAAACAACTCTTACAAGTTATTCCCGTTTAAACTTTGCACAAGCTACCACTAAAGCAACTATCACCGTATATATGCAGTCATCAGAATATACCAATTGCAAGAGATAACTACCAACTACTTACTGACTAAATGCATGCTCCTACAGAAGTAAATTCTCAAATAAGGACGAAAGAGAGAAAAATGACCATGTAGATGTTCTCAAATCAAATGCCAAAATTAGCATGGACCTTGTTTTTAGGAAATTAAGCTAATGCTTGTGCCATCAAATACAAACCCTTAAAAGGGTTTAATGAATGAATGAATCAAAATTTCAAAATGCTCTTATTTCATTACAACAAAAGTAAACAACTAATCAAAACACTACCATCTAAACAAAATTAGCATCTAAGTCATATATCATCCTATCACATAAAATTGAAAAATATACAAAGAAAACAATTATTCAATCTTATTATCGGATATAAGTTTTATGTCTAATCCTGATGATAAAAGTTCTATAAAGTTGATAGTGTATATTTCGCAATCTCATTGGTCGACAAGAGATAACTACCAGCTACCTACTGATGTGTCCATTGCTTATCTCTGCTCATCATTCAATTGTGCAGTCAAAAGCTTTTCTCCCCCAAACATCATCTAACATTTCTTAAATATAGTAAGTCTTTGAAGGGAGCGTATTTTTGAAGGTTTACCTTTAATTTTATCTTCAGCGGGAATCACAAACTCAAATGAGTGTTCCATTCCCACAATAAAGGAATCACATACTAAAATGAGTGTTCCATTTATAATAAAAGACACAAAATGATCATGTTAATTAATCAATGAACAAATATGAAAAATTTACAGTAATGTTAAATGATACGTAGTACAATTCATTTTCAAAAATAGAAAAAAGATAGGTGACAGAACTAGATAAACTTCATGGTGCCATGCTGAAAAATTCAACAACTAACATATCAAATATCACAATTTCAACCAAGTAAATGCAATTTACATCATGGAAAAACATGCAAAATATTACCATATAATAGTTACAGTAAAAAATCACGATCTTTTATTACTCTACCATGTTCCATTTGATACAAATTGCAAAATAGTACGAATTTGCTAAGACTTCAATGATATCACAGAATATCCATTTCATTACACTAATATTGCAACTAACATGACATTTAAATATTTTCAACAAGCAAATACTTAAATATCTAATTTTTTATAGCACTTTCTATTAAATTGCCATCTTTGTTTCCACTTATCAGCTCAACACTAATTAGAATAAAAAAGAATCATATGTTGCTAGAATTTATTTTTTTTAGGTCAAGAAGCAAAAATCTCTCAAACAATAAATAGAGCATAAGAATAAGACAATTGTGGTATTTCATTTTCTGGGAAAAAAATAATAATTTGTTTGTTGTCATAATTTCATCACGTAATTTTTTTCATAGGAACAAGTTTAGGTTTGGTGAAAATGAATAATCTTGTGCAACGTCAAACGGGATTAAGTCCTATTTAAAACAAATGTAGATATAAATCAAATTCAAAATCACATATTTTATTTACTTATAAGCCCATATGTATATGTTCAATATCTCATACTCAGAACACTCTATTACATATTTTTTCCCAATTTGCTTATATATCTACATCACGAAGAATAAATAGAGAAATAACATTTTTTCAAATTTGCAGTTACAGGAAGAAATTTGAATTGTTAAGTATTTTTTCGTGTAATTCAAAGCAATGAAAAAAATAAGTTAATCACAACATGCAAAAAAAGAATAAATTTAAAGGTCTAAAAAAGGTCCACCCTATTGATATAATTCTTCCTAGCACAAATTTCTCTAATTTTATTATTATTATTATTTTTTTTTTTATTTATTTATTTTTTTGCATAAAATCGTATTAAAAATGAAAAATTGATGAATCATTCATACCTAAGGATAGCCCACTGTGAAATTGGTTCTTAGAAGTGGTTATTCACATATGGATGCTTTTTTTTTTGCGAGTTTTGATCTTGGGGAAATTGATGAAACCTTCATACCAAATTCCTCATTTCACTCAAGAAGACGAGGGAAATTGATTTTGAATGGTAGAAGGATCTGGAGATGAAGAAGTCACGAAGAAAAAATAAGGGGGGTTGGGGATTGTGAAGAGAGAACAAAGATGATAGATTTAGGATTCTGGAATTCAATTGATTTAAGAAAAGAAAATGAAGAATTAAGTTTTCTAGTGATGCTGAATAAGGGTGTTTTAAGTAGTTTATAAATTATGATTTAATATATTTATTTTAAAAACATTATTCTGGTCAAAAGGCTAAAATCCCAAAATGTATCATAACGTAGGCTATTTGACCCAATTACCACTAATTTGTATTATAATGGAAGGAATATTGTTTTTTTTTTTAAATGGATGATTGTAAAAGAATTAAAAGTTTTATATTTACGTGTAATATTATTTTATTAAAAATTGTGTGGTTGAAAATAGAAAAAGAAAATTTTAATTTAATTTAATTTGATGAGATTTAGTGGGGCCAAACGGTGGCTAAAGAACTAATTTCAACTATATTAGTCCAAAATAAGTAATTAAAATTTAAAATTAAAAAAAAAATCCTTTCTCTTCCATCTATCCCTTTTCCCACCACCACTTGTCATCGTTGCTGCCATTGCTACCATCTCTTCTTTCCACCTATCCCTTTATTAGCTTGGAAGCCACTTTTAATTATAAACCCTCCAACATTGTTCTCCAAAATGCGCTCCTGAATTAAGTAGTGCCTCTGGAGTAGGCAACAACACAGGCATTCATCTATTTGGGACCCGTTCCCTTGTATAAAAATTTTCAATAAGTCTCTCTTCATCCCAATGAATTAGCTCATGCACATTGATCGACGCCCCAATATGCTATCAATGGCCTTTATAATTTTCTCTGATAATTTCAATAACACCCCTCACCTTTAAATCATGGCAGACATTTCGATAATTAGTAATAATCAATGAATTCCATCCACCACCACCACCACTCCTTTCCCACCTTTCCCGATAGATCGACAATGTTTACTAAAAAAATAATGTTGTCCTTCTCCCACTCCGCCTCCTTGCCCGTCGTCACTATGGAAACCACTATATCGTGTTTTCGTCCTCTAGTGTAAGTTCTTTTCGAAATCAGAGTCATGGTCTTAACAATACCTCTTAGATCTCGACCACTCTATTCGATTCAATTGAATCCCCTCAAATTTCAACTGACCTACAAATTTATCTAAACGGGATTGAAATTAAGCACTACAAAACAAATTCAATTAAAATAGAAACATGCACGTTCGAATTGCTCTTTGGATAATTGGAGAAGTAGTTTTTGGGAAGTAGGTTCGTGGCGAGGACGTCAGTACCATTGAGAAAATCATTTTTGTGCGTCAATTTCTTCCCCTCTTTGTAATTTCTACGAGAAAGAGAGAGAGGCAAGATAATGGTAGAGAAGTGGTAGAGTGTTTTATGGAATTATGATTTTGGAAGTGGCTTCCACACTGATAAAGGGATATGTGGGAATAGGATATGGCAGAGATGGCGCGGAGTGGTGGTGGGAAGAGAAGTAGGTAGGGGAGAAATGATTTTTTTTTTTTTTGGGTAATTAGCAAAAAAGTCCATACATTTCAATCTTATTGTACAAAATGTCCTTATAGTTTATTTTTTGACATTTTCACCCATACTTTCACTTTTGATTGCGAAAATCATTATTTTCATCAAAATTCTCAATTAAAAAAATGTAAAATGACAAACGCACCCCTATTTAAATAAAACAAAAAGAAAAAAAAGAACAATTAAATAAAAAATTCCAACTGCACTCCCAAACCTTTTAAAAAGTACAAATGAGTTCAAATAAATTATTAAAATGATAATTAGTACAATAACGTCCATACCTTTTAATGTTATTGTGTAAAATGTCTATAACTTTTATTTTTTTGACATTTTCATCCTTATTTTCACATTTCATCACAAAAATCATCATCTGCAACAATTTTTTCAATTAAAACCTGTAAAATGACGAATACACCCTCCTATTTAAATAAAACAAAAATAAAGAATAAATTGCAACTATACTCCCAAATTTTTGAAAAAAGTACAAATAAATGCCAAATAAATAATTATCTTTTTTAATTAATTATTTATTCGAAATTTATTTGTACATTTTGAAAAAAATGGATGTATAATTGCAATGTGTTTTTTTCTTTTTCTTTCCTTTATTTTAGTTTTATTTACAGAGGAGGATATATTTATTATTTTACAGTTTTTAATTGAGAAAATGGATAAAAATGATTATATTCGCATTGAATTATGAAAATAAGGTGAAATACAAAATAATGAAAGGTATGGATGTTTTGCACAGTAATATTGAAAGGTAGAGACGTTTTGTGCTAATTACTCTTTTAATATTTTTATTTCGATTCATCTGCACTTTTTAGAAAAGTTTGAGAGTATGATTACAATTTTTTTGAAAAAAATGGATAAAAATGATAATTTTCGCAATAAAAGGTGAAAGCATGGGGTGAAAATGTCAAAAAATAAAAGGTAACGACGTTTTGCATAGTAATATTGAGAGGTAAAAAAGTTTTGTGCTAATTGCACAATTTTTTTATTTAGAATTTTAATTTTTTTAATTATTTATATGGGACTCATCTGCTCTTTTTTCTTAAAAAAAAAATTACTATCTGATGAGTGATTTACACTCATTATATTATGGCATTAATTTCATGATTTTGCTATCTTGGAGAGTATTTTAGAGGTGCTAACATGTGGTTTTCACACTACTTTGAAGGATGGATGAAGTGGAGAAAACAAGTGCTAAAAGAGGCCAAATGAAAGAAATAGGCAAAAGTTGGCGAAATTGGATGAAAGGACCAAAATGTAAGAGATCCAAAGTTCGATGACTAAAGTGCACATAATCAAAAGTTGTATCGAAACTTGCAATGAAGATCTGAGAGTGGTAGGAGTCAATTGGATGAAGGAAGGTGTCAAAAGGGATCAAATTTAATCAAGATATCATAAATCATTTTCCAACCGAAAAGTTTTGCACTGGATTTTTAGTCCCACATTCAGACCCATTTTTGATATATCAAATGATCGAATTGGAGAATGATGCCTGAAGCAAAGTTGTAGCCCTTTGAATTATCTTTCCAACGCATCTTGATTCACTTCAATTGGATATCGAATGAGAAAGTTATGCTAAAAATACTGAAACACGCGCAGAATGCCGTTTCGGGCGAACCGGGCGCCCAGGCGCTATACCCTCAGCGCCCAGGCGCCACAATTCTATAATTCCAACAGAAAATCAGCGCCCAGGTGTCTAAATCACAGCGCCTAGGCACTGCATGCCGAGAAAGGAAAAATGCAATTTTTCCAAATATTTTTGACCCGGCCCAACTCCAACTCGTAATGCAAATTAAGGGGATTATAAATACATATTGAGAGACCTAAGAAAGTAGGTTTTGACGGCTGAAGAAAGGAGGCAAAGATATACACTAATTGAGAGAAGAATCATTGGATCTTGGAGAAGGAATCAAGCTGCAACCTGAGTTTTTTCTTATCTTTCTCTTCTCCATGAGATTTAATTTATATTTTATCATGTTCTTCTCCTCAATCATGAATTAAGTTATTAAATCTAGGGTTTGATGTAACCTATTTGAGACATGATTCAATTTCTTTATAGTATTTCCATTTAATTTTTCAGAATTGATTTGTATTGTTCTTGCTTAATGCTTTCGGTTGTTTGATCACCAATTGAATGAATTGATGCTCTAACTTTAACGCTCGAGAGAGGGAAATTTAGACATGATCTAAGAACAATATAACCTAGATTTGTAGATTTCGAGAGAAAGTGCAATTCTTTGAGGGTAAAACAAGAACCAAGTGCATGACAATCTTTATAAATTTAACTCGGAATAGAGATATTGGGGTTGAATTATAGAGATAGGTTTTTATTTGACGCTCGAGAGGGGGAAATAGAATTAATTTAGGATTCTTGCCTATGAATTCGGGAAATAATTAATGGAAGTATCTATAGGGGTTGAGAATCATGTTGATAATATGGTGAAATCATTCTCTAGACTTTACGAAATTCTGAATTAATCTTTAAAAATTGCCTCACTTTTCTTGCATTATTAAATTCATCGACATTAGTTTAGCATTCAAACATCGAATTAACATCCGATTGTCTAGATAAAGTAAATGCAGACATAATTATAGTACTCAGTGGAAGTCGAATATCAATCCCTGTGGATTCGACACTTTTCAATTCTTTAATATACTACAAAACTTGACACCGTGCGCTTGCGGTATAAAATCATGTTACATAAAACGCGTGACACTATCACAGTAAAAATTATTTTTTTAATTTTTCCTCTTTTTTGTTTTATTTAAATATGACCGTGTTTTTATCATTTTACAAGGCTTTATCGAGAAAAGAAAAGAAAAGAAAAGAAAAGAAAAGAAAAGAAAAGAGGATCTTCTGCATTTCAAAGGTCATATAAGAGATTTTCGACCAATTTAAGAAAGGCAAGGGTGTTAATGTTTGACAATTGAGTCCATACGGTGCGATATTGTACCAATAAGCCATTTTTTAAACACGGATCCTTGTGATCCACGTTTAAAATATAAAAATAAAAAAGCACTTTTACTTAGCTAAACCTGGGGGTAAAAGTGAAAATTTCTGCAAATTCAAATTTGCTCAGCCACAACACAGTTGGGAGGGAAAACCAATGGAATAACTGGCTTCAATTAGGGTTCCAATAAACTTCAATTTTGCCTACAGTAATATAATTCACACTGGCTTCAATTTCATTTTGAGGAGAAAACACAAACATGAACAAGGAGAATGTGGTGGCTTCACCTGGTGGAGGTGAATTATCGGCGGAGCAGAGGGCTCGAATTTCCCAAAAATTCAGAGCTGCCAAGGCACTTCTCCACAGCAAAAGACCACGACTGTGGTCTACCTCCCCATCCGATCTCTTTCCAAAAAATCAGAAGTAAGTTCATGTTTTTCATTTTCAAGTGAATTTATATATTTTCTCTTCTGGGCTACTAAAAAAAAGTCAATTCCCTCTTGGTTTGTTTTGGAAAAAAGTAAGAAGAAAATGTATATGGCTTGTTTCATTTAACTACGTTTTAACGAAGTAAAAATAAAAACGATGAATGTGGATGGCTGAATATATTGTTTGAACAGGAAATTCGAGTTAGTTGTCTAATTGCTGTATTTTTTTTGGGCATCAAAATCAAGTAATTATCTTTCATTTATAAATGTTGAATCAATTTTTTTGGGCTTTAAAAATCTGTAAAGAGATATTTTCGCGTGGACAAGTTTTTTGGTTTTTCTTTTCCAATCTTGTTTTACAGTTTGTAGATGGCTAAATTAAAAATGGTATTTGATATGTGTTGATTCTACTTGTTTCAGAGCTAATGATACAGATGGAATCAGAAATCAGGCACACATTAATGGGATTAAGAGAGTACCTCTTAACGAGATTCCTAAGAACACACCATCCCCAATTCCCATGAACGGTTACAAGTTGGTGAACAAACATTGTGAGATTAATGATGATATGAATTCTAAAACGAAGAGTGAAGTACTCCAACTGTCATTAGAGTCTCCTAGTAGTCAAGCTAAATGTAGCAGCGGATCATGTTTAGACGAAATATCTAGTTGTGGGATTGATTTGAACGGCGTTGGATCTGGTGAAATGAAACTAGATGTTCCTTTGGAATCATCAGGGATGTACTCAAATGGTACTCTGGCTAGGCAACCTAGCTGCTCCAATTGGTTTGATTCAAATTTATATATTAGTAAATTAGGACAGCCCAACTGCTGTACTTCAAGCAGCTCCTTAACAGAACGTCATGTTTTTAGTGATGATTTTGATGACTCAATTTTAGAGGAAATTGATACATTATGTAGGCAGAAGTCAGCAGAAAAATCTCCAAAAGAGAAATGTGATATGAAGCCTACAGAAATTCAGTGTGTCAATATGACCCCTGGGGAGGACAAAGCCAATAGAGATCATTTTGTTAAGGGTGAAAAGTTACAAACTGAGCATATATTAAAGTCAAGTGGTGACAGTGACTGTCAAGGCAAAGCGTTGAGGTATTCTGAGGATACAGTTACTGAAAACATGCCCGATGAGTATGCAAAGTATATTTACTCACTGAGTGACAGGCAGAGAGAGGCAGCATGCAGTGACATTTCGACCCCTTTAATTATTGTTGCTGGTCCAGGAAGTGGGAAGGTCTTTAGTTTCCATTTTTCAATTTCATATCTGCTTGTTTTTTGTGTTTATAACTTTCTCTCTCTTTCTGGTTTGCGTATCAGACATCTACCATGGTTGGACGTGTTTTGATGCTGCTGAATGAGGTACTTTTACAGCAATTCCATGATTATCTTAATCATGTATACTATTTGTTTCTCTAATAGGAATTTTGGCAAACAACTGGTCTGCTCATCTTTCTAGGTCTTGTTTTGGTTCCTCTCCTTTTTACTGGTTTTCTAGGGTATTGGTCCATCCCATATTCTGGCTATGACTTTCACTACTGCTGCTGCTGCTGAAATGAGAGAGCGGATTGGAGCGGTTACAGGGAAGGCAGCAGCAAAAGAGCTTACTATCAGTACATTTCACTCATTTTCTTTGCAGCTTTGCCGCCTGCATGCCGAGAAGTATGTATATTTCAAATTCACAAAATATAAAACTTAAACTATACAATTACATTCAATTCCGTGAGCAGGTTCATTTTCCTATAAAACCAGAAATAAAATAGCTGAGGTAAATTGCAGTTACATTTCTTTAATGTTTTCAATGTTTGTATGGACAAAACTTATGAATAGTCAGAGGAAATGAATCAAACAGTTTGATATGACTTTTGGTATATCATGCCTACTTGAAAGGTTAGTTGACATAGCTTTGACATAAAAGCTTCTATGCAAAAGAAATTTTGCTACAATGTTTATGCTAAAAGTTTCACAGATTAATTTTTAAGCCTCTCCTTGTTGCATACCTTTTTGAAGCTTGGTCTTCTTGCTGTCTTTCTAAGCATCAATAATTTTGAAAGATATAAAACATATTATTAGATGTGCAAATTGTAATATTTTCTTACGTTTCCACCAATTGAATGACTTCTAGACATGCACAGGACTTATGTTACTGAATACTGAGTAAGATTATTTGAACTCTATTACATCACGTTGTTGTTTTTATGACATAAACTGAGGAAAATACTTGCTGGCTTTACAAACACAGAGCAAATTAGGGTAGCTGACGAGGTGTGAACAAATTGATTCAAGAAATAAAAAATTATCATCCAATAGGGACCATTTCTATTGACATGTGGCAACTTAATAAGCTAGTAATACAATAAACTTTAGAAAGCATGTACTTTGGTGTGGATATATCAATTTCTTCAAATAAATATTGACCATAAAATAATTGAGTCTGGAGATGCAGCATAATTAGTTACTAAGAATTTTACCAAATATAGAATTTGCTGACAATCACAACTATACCGGAATTGGCTTTGGTCCTCATGTTTGAGCTGGCATAAGGGTGGTTGGGAGGGCTTCAGATGGAACCATATTGGGTAATTAGATCAATGCCTTAGATCAGCCAAGTGGATCGAGCAGTGAATTGGGTTCATGGGATTAGGCAGCCTTTCAATATGATCTAACGGAACACATAAAAACTTCTAATGATCTGCTATTCCTCAATAATGGCTAAAACAACAATATGGATTCCGGTTGAAGTGAATAATTTAATTCAGACTCTTCATATTTTGTATGAGGAGCTGCTTTGAGAATTACTACATATTTTTCTTTAGCTGTGTGCTATAGTACTGAAAAGGAAGATCAGTGCTAAAGAGAGAATTCATCTGGTTTACTGTGTAATTTATAAAATTGAAATAACAAGTTCTGTATAATGTTATTGTTGCCTCTAGTTTTTAGTTAAATTTGTTGTCATCACTGTATACATCTGTAGAAATTGGCTAATGTTACTAACTTCAGCAGACATTCAAAGTTTTGCCTGATAATAATGGAAATGTGTGACACTAGTTGATCAGTGCATCCATTTAAAGGTACAATGAAAAAAAGAAGAACAGATCTTACAGTTTTAAGAATTTCATGTTAACTCCTTTGACGTTACTCCCTTTTGTTATAAGATACCTGTCCTGTGTAAGTTTGATTCCAGTTGCTAATAACACACATAACATGCTATCTCGTTCAATAGGTTAGGCCGTACACCTGATTTTTTGATATACGGGCATGGACAACAGAGAAGAGCTGTTATTGAGGCTCTTCGCTTACTGGAGAATGTAAAGAAAAGTGCCAACCTTGATCTTAGCAAGCTAACTGAATTGTCTGACATAAACTCTCCACAACATTTTAAGGATAAGTCAAAGAAGTGGCTGAAATTTGTAACTCAGGTAATTTTTTTTTTTTTTTTAAACTTATCTACTGTTTGTCACATTTCTTGAAGAAAACTTCTACATCATTTTAAATTCAGGGCATTTAATTATGTAGTTCTATTCCTAAAGAAATACATCTTATTGCTGTGCTCGTATTATAATAAAGAAAAATGTGAAGAAAGAAAAATGTACACGAGGAAGAAAATTCCCTAGCTTCAACTGATATCTTGCTTTCTCTTCCCATAAAGGAGTACTCATTGTTTAAAACTTTTAAGATCTTGCGGAAGTTCTTAGTTTGGTTGATAGATATGTATAATTTTTTGGGCTTATAGTGTAAAATAACGATAAAAATATATTCACTTGAAGAGAACGAATTTTCTTCCATTTCCATATGCTTAAGAATAAGATAGCTATGGCTATGCCAGATTCTGAAAATACTGTTAAAAAGTATTTTTAACTTTCCTGTTACCTATATGAACTTTGTTATCTTTTGATTGCTGGTTTTATGCACCTTTGTTTGTATCACTTTTGGTAACACCTACAGCATAGTACATTACAGGCTAAAGCTGCTGGAAGGACGCCTGAAGATTGCCGTAAGATGGGTGATGAGATGGGTGTAAGCTCTACTGAGCTTTTTTTTTTTTTTTTTTTGGCTGTTCTGAATATATTATATTTTACATCATAGCTTTCCATGGTCAAATCTGCATTAGGCGACAATTCTTCAGAACTACAATGACATATTAAAATCTTGCAATGCTCTTGATTACCATGATTTCATCAGCTATTCAGTGAAGCTACTGACTGATTTTCCAGGAGGTTAATATCTGGACATAATTCAGCATAATTGTATCGCTTAATGGAATTGTCATTTATTGACTCTTTCTTTCTTTTCCATTGGTAAATTAAGTGTTTCAGGAGTGTCAAGAATCATGGAAGGCGATAGTGATAGATGAATTTCAGGACACAAGTGCTATACAATATGGCTTGTTGCTAATTCTTGCATCTCACAAACGCATAACAATTGTCGGTGATGAAGATCAGGTGATTTTTGTCGTTGATACCCTTAAAGTTTCTAGTTTAATTAAGCACGAAGCTTGTTTTCTAAATGTTGTAAACTAATCTAGCGTGTAACCAATGATCTGTTGGTGAGATATTTATTTGCTATTACGTTCAAGGTAACTTTTCCTGTTTCTATTGTTTTATGATTTTCTTTGGGCTGCCACCCAAGTCAGGTGATTTTTGTCATTGATACCCTTCAAGTTTCTAGTTTAATCGAGCTCGAAGCTTGTTTTCTAAATGTTGCAAACTAATCTAGCGTGTAACCAATGATCTGTTGGTGAGATATTTATTTGCTATTACGTTCAAGGTAACTTTTCCTGTTTCTATTGTTTTATGATTTTCTTTGGGCTGCCACCCAAGTCAGGTGATTTTTGTCATTGATACCCTTCAAGTTTCTAGTTTAATCGAGCTCGAAGCTTGTTTTCTAAATGTTGCAAACTAATCTAGCGTGTAATCAATGATCTGTTGGTGAGATATTTATTTGCTATTACGTTCAAGGTAACTTTTCCCGTTTCTATTGTTTTATGATTTTCTCTGGGGCTGCCACCCAAGTCCAGTTTCTATGGGTATTTTGGAAATGAAAATATGTTTATTTTGGGTTGTGGAAAATGTTGTCTTTTTGGAGGGTTTAAGTGAAAAGTCTTTAAAGATTCTCAAGGAAGCTTTGAGGCTAGTTCAAATAGAAGATGATGGTTGTTTCTACTGGATGTTTTGCTTAATTTGTTAAGAGTTCATCTGCTGAGGTTCCAAGCTCTTGAGGGTAGGGTTGTCAAGCTTTGATCATGTGGTGCCTACCAAGCCTCTATTGAAGCTATAGGCATGAGTGCTAGCTACAATTACTTTTCTTCTTTACTTTCTTATCCTGTTAATGTAGATTCACATATTCTGTCTAGATAAGTGGTAGATTCGTGTAAAAATATATTTATCATGTTTTATTACGTATTTTCAAAGAGGCTTGGATAAACATCCTCCATAGGACTACTAATTATAAATTCAAAAGGAGAAATCCAAATAGTAAGGAGTGATATTGCCTGGCATTTTTGAGAAATAGTGTCTATTCGACCCTTGCTAATGAGGATTGAAATTATTGAAGAAGACTGATACTAAAAAAATAAAGGGTTTAAATGGAAGGTTTCTTATTGGAGGTACTTTGTGAGCTAATGAAATAGATTTAGCTTCCTTTGCAAGTTTGTGTTTGAATTGGAGAGTAAATTGGTAATTTTAATTGTTAAAAGTTGACCTACTTTTCACAATAAAATAACATTTTGATCGAACCTGGTTGGAAGCATGAAAAGTTGTCTGTATATAAAAGTAGGTTTGACCAAAAATTATAATACAATATGCAAATTCAAGAGTAATCTTCTACAAAACTATGGCTTCCAATTGTTATTACATATGCCATCAAACCTACCTACAAAGGACATAACCAAAGTTATAACTTAGTGCAATTGGTGTCGTTGAAATCCAATATCGTTGACCCCAACACCCTTCGCCATTTGATTTATCTTCTATAAATGGATTTGAGCCTGGATAGTTTCTCCTTTTTCGTCTATTTAAAGATATTTGTTATCTAAGTAACATATTTTACCCTAGAAATAAAAACAAAATTGACGCTCACCACCTAGCGTACCTGACACATGTCGCACACTAATATGTCAATGCTGGAGGTTGGAAAATTTGAGGTTATTCCAGTGGTAGAGGTCGCTAATGTGGACGAGTTGGCTGCTATACTAGGCTGTAGAGTTGCCTAGTTGTCTATGTCATATCTTTGGCTCCCGTTAGGTGCACAGTTTAAATGTATACATATTTGGAATGATATTATGGAAAGGGTGGAAAGGAGGTTAGCGGGATAAAAGCGTATGTACCTTTCAAAGGAAGGCTATTTTACTCTCATTAAATCCGCTTTCTCTAATCTCTCTACTTATTTTCTGTCATTGTTTCCTATTCCTATTGCAGTGGTAAATAGATTAGGGATGATTCAAAGGGAGTTTCTTTGGGATAGGTTGGGGGAGGAGAGGAAACTTCATTTGGTTAATTGGGGTATTGTTTGTTCTCCTATAACTTTGAGGGGCCTTGGATTGAAAAGCCTTGTATTGTTTAATAAAGCCTTGTTGGATAGTAGCTGTGGTGATTTAGAGTGGAGACGGAGAGATTCTTGAGAGATACATAGGGGTGAAGTATGATGTGATGGAGGGGGTTGGTGTTTGGTTGAGGGTCGTGGTTCTTATGGGGTGATTTTGTGGGGGTATATCCAGTGAGGATGGAGTGATTTTCTGGATAGATTGACCTTTGTGACGAGGAATTGTAATAATATCAGATTTTGGGATGATTGTGGTGTGGAGATCAACTGCTAAGGTAGGGTTTCCTTCTTTCTATCGCATTGCTTTGGTGCATTCTCCTATGGTGAATGATGTATCAGATATACATAATGGAAGCCACAGCTGGAACATTGCTTTTGGGAGAGATCTACAGGATTGAGAATTGGATGATTATGCGTTGCTCTTGACCTCTTTGCATGAGGTGCACATCCGATTAGGAGAGGGCGAATGTAGTAGGTGGAGGTTGGCACGAGATGGTATTTTTTTGTTTGCATTTATTTACGATCCTTATTGGTCCCGTGGAGAGTTCATTCCCTTGGAAGATGGTATGATAATGTAGATGGGTAGCATTTTTAACGTGGACGGTTGTGAGGGGGCATGTGTCAACAGTGGATAATTTTCAAAGAAAAGATTTTAATGTTACAGAATGATGTTATATATGTAAGAGTGATGGGGAGACGATTGACCACTATTGGGTGTTACCTAGGCGTATAAAGGATGTGTCGTGGGCATGGAGGAGAAAGCTTTATGATAAGGTAGCAAGCTTGTTCGTGATCTTATTCCGGTTGCATTATATGGAATATGTGGAGAGAAATGAATAGACGTTGTTTTGAAGATTAAACGGACGACAGAGTAGATTAGAGAATTGTTTTATCTGATTTTGTATACTTGATTTAGTGTAGTGGCTATTAATCTCATAGAAGAGCTGTCTAATTTCAGGTGGTTTATTTTTGTATTAATCAAGGGATAATACACTTCCTGTGTATTATCCGTTGATTAATGAAATTATCTGATTAGCTATAAAAAAAATTCTTTTTACATTGGGACTAAACAATAAAAAACCAAGGAATCCCACTATACTACCCCATATCTCACCACTTCAAAGAAATAAAAGGGGTTTCTTTTACAAGACTGGAAGATTGTATATGTTTATTTCAAATACTTTATTATTTTTTAACTTAATTTTTGGTTTATGGTGAGGTTTACGCCTCAATTCGCCTTGTCTCACGAAGGAAAAATGCCTCAATACCCATTTTGCTTTTTAAAATATTGCAGTAGGCCTCTCTTTACTTCCTAGGACACAGTGCTTGTTTGGATTGCATTACAATTGCATTATAATTAAAGGTTAAGATCAAATTTTAATTTTAACCACATATTTCGTAGGATTCACATCTACTACCCACTTATCATCTACTCATTTCTAATTTCAGCAACTTATAATGCAATCCAAACAAGCACATAGAATATGCATCATTTTAAAAATAGTAGGCATGTAGATTATATTGGGTTATGGTAGAGAACATTGTCCTTAAAAGGTGATCATTTTAGGTATTTAGGTTCGACTGTTAACAAGGAAGAATTGAAGATGTTATGCTAAGGATTAGTTATTTGGAAGAAAATGAGAAGTGCTACACGAATGCCTGCTATGTTTATGGTATAGGGATGTTAGGGAGAAATGTCAATAAGATGAATTTAGTGGAAACGAGGATTTGAAAAACGGATTTGTTGCCATATTACAGGTTGAATAGTCAACATATAGGGTTGACACTGATTGAGGATAAATGAAAGGAAGGACAACTTAGGTGGTTAGGACATGTTTTGTGTAGATCTAAGGAGGCTGAGTTTAGTTGATTATGAGAGCACAGTAAAAACTCGTTAAAAGAGGGAGGGTTAGATCAAAACTAATATGGCTTGTTGTCTATGTCAAGGATCTAGTTGCTTTGGACATTCTGCTAATTATTGCAATAAACCGATAAGAATATATGTAGCTAACCCTTAATAAGTGTTAGTTTGTTTTTGTCGTTTTCATCATTAAATTTTTGCCACAATTCTCAATTTGACAATTCCATCCATTACCTTGCAGTCCATTTTCAGTTTTAATGGAGCCGATGTTTCTGGATTCGATTCATTTCGAAAAGATTTTGCAGAGCATAAAGAGGTTTATTACACTTGGACAAGTTTTCCTACTTATCTGTGAAAAGCTAAAACTTTCAGGAATGGAGGTTTCCTGAGAATGTTTCTTGTTATTCATCCAGGTCAGACTTAACAAAAATTACAGGTCCACTCGTTGTATTGTTGAGGCCGCCTCGTTTCTTATACGAAATAATCTAAGACGATGCAAGTCAAAGGACGTTTTAACTGATAATTCATCTGGATCTAAGGTAAACCGTTTCAGCAAAAAGCTGAGTGTTTTCTTATTTATGGTAATTAATTCAAATTCTTTGGATCACATCATCAGATATCTATCAAGGAATGTTACAATGAAGATGCGCAGTGTGCATTTGTTGTTGACAAAATATTGGAAATTACATCTGATGTTTCATCTTCTAAGTGCTCCTACAACAATATCGCTATTCTCTACCGGAGGCAGGTTAAATTTACTGTTCTCTTTCTAGTTTACTTCTATAGAGTCAGTTATAGTTGCTGTATTTACGTGGCTTTTTCTTTAATAGGTGTCAGGAAAAATATTCCAAACAGCATTTCGCGATAGAAAAATTCCATTCAACAATCACGGTGTGGCCTTCTATCGGAAAAAGGTTGCTGATATTCATATTTTCATTTTTCCTTGACATCCATCACATGATTTTTCTAGATCCTTTATATAGTCACTCATGGGACAAAGAAGGCTACTTCTCCTCACAAATTGGAAGTCTTACTTTCGAAGGATGCCCCAAATTTATTATGCCCGTACTTACCAGAAATTTGGCATGGGATGGGGACCGATCACTCGAAGAGGGGGTTGTGTTGACTATCTGAGCTTGCAGCTTAGCTAACATGGACTTTTATTACTTTTTATAAAATTAATCAAAAATAAAAAATATTTGGCTTGTGGCATTGGCAAGATCGGGGCGCAGAAATTAGAACATATGGCCTGGTTTGTTACTGCACATCATATATCAAATAAGACAATTAAAATACTACACAATACGTACCTCGTGCCAGCTGAAACCAAGACATTCAAATTGGATGATTGGTTATGAAAATTCACAAATCTTTTGCTATTCCTGCATTAGATGGTGTTTCGTAACAAAATCATTCCTGAATTATGTCACTTATCCCTGTGCTGGCTTGGACGATAGCATGCTTACCTTCAATATAATTATATACCCAAGAGAGACATGATAGAAGAATTGGACTCACTGCCAACATAAACTCTGTGTTTTTTTTCCATGAACATTACTGCGGTATTTGGTAATGACCTTTGCAAGGCAAGTTTCTGATTAGCATCACGTTTCTGCAGTAATTTAAACAATTGAAATTGGAAATGAATATGGGTATATTGTAGATATGCAAGTGCGGGGACAGGTTATGGATGTATGGATTTGAAGAGCACAAAACTTGAAAGTAGAAAAGAATATGCATATAAATATGCTACTTTGGCAGCAGGTTATGGATTCAAAGCTAGGAGAAGAATAAAATGAATAATATTTTGTTCTCTTTTAATCTCTCAGCTACACACAACTACTGAACTTCAGAATTAGTCCAAATCGAAAGAGCTTAGTTATTGAGAACGAATCGGAAATTATTGATGGGCAGATTTTCACGAACTTCCTTGAAAGCTGTCTTAAATTACATTCTTTGACTTGTTAATGTCTAACATGATATACGTGAAGAGAATTATAGAACCTGCCATGATAGTTCTCTTGGTATATATGTTCTGCTTTTAGCTTTCAGGTTAAAAAGTAAACATTGAGCTTTGTGTTTCATTTGTGAAGTGCAATTGCTTCCTCAGCAGTCAGCACATATAATTTTTGACTCACCTCACTACATGGCTTTGTTGGATTGCTTTTTAATGTTGGTTACACCTACTTATATGTCTCACTTTCTTCAAACACATTCTATTTGTAACAGATGTGAAGAGAAATGCAACCTATTACATGGATCTCAAACAAACTTATGTATAATAAACTCTGCATGTTTCCATGACTTCACTGAGATGATGACATGTTATCATTGGATGCATTCCTCCTATATATTTCTGATTGGAAAATGTCATAATATTCTTCTAATGTAATATCCTCATACTTTATTATCAATATTATGTATGATGTGTACAAATCTTTCATGCTAGTATGCAAACATGGCAAGCTGCTGTGCTTTATACTTTTGACCTTTGAATTTGTTCACAGAATGAAGGAGTAAAAGACTTCAATCTATTAATCAATAAAGAAAAGCTCAAATGCAATCACAAAACACAAATCATGCATCAATACTTGGGTTGAATGTTTTTGTAGATCGATTTGAAATTTATTGTCAGAACAAATATCAAGATTAGGGTGTTGACATATATCACATTCGAAATGGGCAGTCTAATGCACGAGGTCTTGTGACTCGGGGAAATCACAAAGACTATATGCAGTCTTGCTGCCTAATAAAGTTAATCTGTTTGATTTGAGTCCATGATGCCCATGACCCCATGAAAAATTCTTACTGCTGTTACTAGACTCTTCCCTGTGGATTGCATAATTACCAGTTTATATTATTTAGCTGTGACCTAGATTTTATTTTTTATAGTTTCTGTGTTGGGCTTAATATTAAGCCCCGTTGGTTTAGCCAAAAAAAGTTGATTAAAATCTAAGTCAATAAATTTCATGAGACCCTCAACTTTTATCATAATCTACTAAAAATATGATTTTTAGCACACTCATTAGACTTATCCCGTGGATGGACTACATCTTGTTTTAACTTAAACTACTTGATTGTTGGGAACTTTGACTCCTCTATATACAAAATATGCTCACCCAGGCATCCTTATTAAGTCAGCATTAGGCTAACCAAACAGGAGCTAAATTTTCAGCTTCATCTAGCTGTATTCCTTTCACCTTATGATGTTTACTGGAAGAGAAATTTTTATTCTTAAATATTTTTCTTGTTTTAAAGAAAAACATATGAAGAAAGATAAAAGTAATTTGAAGATGAAATTAGTAGAATAAGAACGAGGAATCAATTCTCAAGATAGAGACAGAAGCCAGCCTCTGTCTTTCAGGCTAATATTTCTTTAGCTGTGATGCTCGTGGATTGTTGAGTAACAAAACTTCAAAGTGAGAGTTTGTTTTCATAAGATGCCATTGGAAACTCAAGCAACTACAAGGATACTTTTGAAAGAAGCCAGTACGAAAATCGAACATTTGAAATAATACTTTTTAAAAGAATCCATGGGGATATATTCCTCACATACTCTCTCTTGAATATTTTGGGATCCCAAAAGATATGAGACACTGTATAACATAAGAGTATGGTCGACCCTTGAGTTTCTTGGTACATAATTCACCTTTTTCAGAGTAAGTGGGAAAGCATAATGTATCAATCTTCTTTCTCAGTATTGTTCACAATGCTTTGGCATTTTTTTCGTATCACATTCAAAAATGCACCCCTCATGATAGCCCATCCTTAAGACCATGCTCCGAATAGGTGATTGACCATGTTTTGTAACGTAACAGGTAGTTAGAGCAATTATATCGTTGCTTAGGACAACGTTGCCTGGTTGTGATGATGGCCCTTTTCGTCGAGTATTCAAGGCTTTACTACCTTATGAGAAAGACGAAAAGAAGAAGGTATTTTCCACGTTAAATTATATTTAGTGTCTTTGGGTATATGATCTTATAGGTTTATGCCTCTTATGCCGATGCCTCATTATCAACTTCTTCCCAATCCCCACTTCAGGTAATTGAGCACATTGACAAAGTTTCAACTGTAAGAAAATGTAGTTTTAGTGCAGCAGCATGTGACATATTCAGCGCAAAGATATCTGGAACTTTTAAGAGGTATGCTTTACTGCTTCTTACCTGTAACAAGTTTGTCCAATGCATTCTTGACATTTTTGATAAGCACAGGAAAAAAGTTGGTCACAAGAGACTGACTATACAATAAACTAATGATTCAGGATCTTTTGCACTTCTAGGTTTTGCTGAATTGATAACACAAATATTTCCTGGTGTAGAACATGACTTATGTGCTTTAGTTAGTCATAATTTTGGGTATGATTTTGTTATGCTTTCTTTTGGTAGCATTCTATTAAAAAAGGTATGCTATGTTTACTTGTTCTGCTATCTTATGTTTTGCTCATTTTTATTCTAAAGGTGCAAACTGTATGTCATTGCCATTGTTGCAATTTAACTCATCAGTTAAATAAAGGAATCCAAACTTGCTGCTGCTTTCATTTGGTTTTGATATACCCGTTCTACTGCTTTTACATTTCATTGTAAATGACATAAATTTACGTGTTCACTTAGATAACTAATTTACATGACATTATATAAGTATAAGCATCAAATTTTTTGTTATTGATCCATTTCTGTTTCTTAAATAACTGAAGTTTATCTTTGGCGAAGAAGTTTCGATAGATACTAATAAGAAATACAGAACCATTATTGACCAGAATATAGTGCAGGCTGCTTGAGCAATTTAAGAATGAGATCTTTCCATGTATCTTCTTCTAGATTTCTTGTATTTTGTTATGTCTTTCTGCATTTTACAGTTGGCTTCTGGAGCTTGCTAAGCCTCTGATACTGTAATTAGTTCAATCGTGCAAATAATTGCAGGAGTCAACTTACACAAGGGCGTAAGGTGTTGCTCACTCTAGACATAATATCCAAACTTGTTTATAGGGTATGTCAACTGAACAGAACAACTTCTGTATGTGGGCCGGTTGTTTATTCTGGTGCGTGATGACTGAGTCACGTTCCTTTTAATAATCATGTTTATCTCTTTTGCACTTGTACTGAATACGAACGAACGAAACATTTGAAAAAGTTTTTATTAATTAGTAACAAGTAGACATTCTTGTCATTTTTAACTTAGTTTTTTAACCTTGGTGATCATGTAATTAGGGCAGTATTTTCTAAATTGTGTTTATATATAACCTCTGCAGTAGATTCACGGTTTTTTCTATTGTGGGAAGTTTTTGTACATGTTCATCTTTTGCATTTTTTTGGTCATGGAACTATCTAGGTTTCATTTTTGGTTTAAGCAATAAAATTTAAATATGGTGAATTTTAGCACTCACCATATTCTCGATGCTCACAGGAACAATCAATTTCAGCTGTTATTACCTCTGTGGCAAACATGATACCTCAGGTTGGTTTCCTTCCACACTGTCATTTCAAGTTTAAGTTTTCAACTTATACATTTGTATCTTAATATTGTTGTATTAAGACAAGCAAATATATGCTGCCTAATTTCTGGTTCTGTAGAAATATCTTCTTGAACAGCGAGCGGTTCTTGATGTTGATGGTGGGAAGTTGCTGAATGAGGATAATGACCTCAGATCTGTAAGTGTGGAAACATATCCTCTGCTTCATTTTTAATTGCTATGTACTGGGCAATATTGGCACCATGTCATTTATTCTTCTTGCCTGGAAATCAAATTTAGCTTCTTTGGTATTTAGAGTCCTTCAAATATAGTTGGTCTAATATGCAGGTGCTGCAGTATTTGTTGGATGATGTCTCTGATTTTTTGACAAACAAAGATAATGCAGCAGAAGGGGTAGATAATAATATAACAGAAGTGAAAGGTTGCATGACTGTACTTAAAGCTTTTATTGACTATATATCTGACCGGGAGAGAGATAATTTTCGTTCAAGAAGACATGATAATGAAGATTCTGTCACCCTCACAACAATTCATCAGGTTCTATTGCACACCCCTGTAGTTTGTCCTTAAAGAGTTTTTTTTACTAACGTCCATTTCATTTTTTTCTTCACCTTCCCTTGGTTCATTTCTTTCTTTCTTTTTTTATTTTTTTCTCATTCCTTTGTTTCTTTGAGCAGTCAAAAGGCTTAGAGTGGGACACAGTTTTCATAGTTAAGGTAGTATATGGAATCCAGATTGTCAAGTAGTTGGCATTATGGCTATTTGTTAGTCACATTAACTTGTTATTATACTGATTAGTGTGCATTAAGAGATGCTATGATAATCAATTATTTTCCTTCCTTTAACATGGAATAATTATTTGAAATAAAAATCATCAATAATGGTTCTAACATCTGGCTAAATGATTTAGGCAAATGACTCTGAGATCCCCCTGCATGATTTTGATGGCCTTGTAAATGAGAGTGGTACTTCGATTGAGGTATTTGTTTCTTGTTCAGAACTCCTTACATGGTTTTGTGATTTTTATTTTTTCCACACAATAGTTGTCATTTTACCAATCTTATTTGCTTCTTACATTTAGGAAGAGAGGCGCTTGCTGTATGTGGCCATGACTCGTGCCCGTAAGAAACTTTTCATCTTATATGTGATTACTGATTCCAATTGGCAGGTATAATCTATAAAACTGTAGTTCTTTTCTCCATTTGCCGTCCAAGGAGCTCTGTTTCTCTTTATCCATTTCTTCTTATCTCTCCATTTGCTTTATGGTATTTCTTTAAGCATCAATGAGTGGCTTTTCAGGTTCTTCAGCCTTCACGTTTTCTTAGAGAAATACCACATCATCTGCTAGAGACACAGGTGAGATTTGCTTTGAATTTCAAACATCCTGCTATTAGTATCAAAGTTGTGCCTTGTATATGCACATATAACCAATTATATTTCTGCCTTGGGCTCAATGCTATTGGTGCTTTATGGTCCTGCCAATTGTATCCCTATAATCTTCAATGAATCTGGGAATAAATCTTCTGCAATGCTCAGGAAGGAGTAAAATCTTCGGCAGTCATATGTGAAGAATAAAGCTTTTTTCTATTCTCATTGAATATTACAAAATCAATACGACCTATTTATATTACAAAGTATGGAATAAAAAAGGAAGACTCCAATTTGTTAAAAAAGGAAATAAATCACCTAACAAATAATCCTATAACAATCCTATCAATCATAATATTTACAGTGCCTTTCCATAATTGGTTTTCTACAATATGTATTCAGAATCATCTCTGAGCATATGAACTAAATGCGTAGCATTAGTATCTGAAAAGAGTTAGTTGTGATGAGTAAGATGCAACTGAAAGAAACAAATGAATGTAAAAATATGGATAAGAATTATTTACTGATGAATGCATCTATGCAGAAAAATTTTAGAGATACATTGTCATGGGACAAAAGGAGTTCCTGAGACAATGTTCTTACATATGCTGTTGCAGTAGCTTTACATAAGTGCATTTGTTACGGTTTTTATTGTAAATCTTTTTTCCTTCAATTTTGTAATGAAGGCAGTACCTCCACTTTTACGGTTACCTACTTTATAGTCTTGCTACCTCAGTGTACATCTCAAGTTGAGGTCCATCTCCCCCTCCCTATTGTAAAACTTGTGTTATCAATTGATGATTAGGGGTCTGCCAAACCCCAGCCTACAAATAGGTGGCTTTTAAATAAACCTTGCATCTGGATGATAGAAACTGTAGGATTTTGTGCAGCCCAAAATTTATAAAGAAGCGTTATGATAATAACAAAAGCCTTTCAATAGGAAGACCAGAAGATAACAACTCTTTTCTCTCTCTTTAAATGTAATCTTTCATTTTCTTGTGAATTTAGATTTTTCATGTACTGGCTGTAGAAGTAGATATGAGGTATCATTACGTGTGTTTATTACTAACGGTATCTTAGTGTAAGAAGTGAATGCAAGAAGTATCTGTAGCATAAGATAGTAGAAGTACTTAAAAATCTAACTATAAACCATGCAATGAAAAATCTTTAATGTATAAATGATGTCCACTAAATTCATGCAGCTGCAGTATATGTTGCATTGTATTTCTCAGACAGTATTTTATGTTAAGTATAAGTGCATATTCATCCAGATTTGAGTTTCCTGTTCCCTTCAGTTTTAGTGTTTGAGAATCAATGATAACTTGCAGGAAAAAAAATTAAAATCAAAGGATGATGAAATGTTGTTGAACTCCTTAAAATTAGTAAAAGGAAACTAAATCTGATCATCATTAGTCGCTTCTTTATTTTGCTGAGTTTTGTGCAATTGTTGTGTTTCGTGACAAATTCGTACATATCCGATCACCATTTGCTTAATGAATGTCATTTACCGTATGAATGGATAACTCAGCTCATGCATATAACAGAAAAAGTCGGAATTCTGAGACTAAACTTATTCTACTCTGAATTATCAAATTGTTGTTAATTTCAATAGGAAAGAAGGAAATTAGATTCTGCTTAATTGTCTACTATCTTAATCAATTTAGTTTGTTTTCTTATCATGTAGGAAGAGCTGAATTCAACTAGTTCAATTATAAATTGCCAGCAAATTCAGCAAGGAGCTCCCCATAGAGCCATTAGTTATAGAAAGGAATCTTCTGAAAGTAATACCGTGCTGAATGGTTCTCTTGATAATCAAGTTAGTGAAACATCTGAAAAGCCAAGTGAAATAATTGAAACCTGCAACAACAGTAACTTCTTAAGAAGGTTCTCTTCAACCACTGACCGGTGATGGTAGAAAGATATAAAATATTTAGGAAAATTTGCAGTAGAGGTCCCAACCCTTCGAAAATGTGCAGCGCAGTCCCAAACCTTTATATCCTAGCAGCTATGTCCCAAACCTTTCAATAAATGTGCAGTATAAGGACCTGTGGACGGTTTTCATCCAAAGGCACCCCCTGCATTGCCCCTTCCACCACTTCTTCTTCATGCACATCCTCCACCATTACTTCATGCACATCTTCGACTAATGTGCCTTTGGATTTAAACTTTTTTAGTGATCTCATCTTTAACTGGGACAGCGCTACACATTTTTGAAGGTTCAGGACGTTTACTGCAAATTACCCAAAATGTTTATGTTAAGATTTAAATATATGGTAGTCCGACATAGTTTTAGATTAAATTCTTCATTTCAAATATACAGATTCAGCACAGAGGACCGAGCTGTTATTTCCCATCTATTCCATCAATGGGCCAAAAAGCCAGCATTTCATGATCCTAAGAGGTTACTTAACAAGGTGAGCTCATAATGCTTGTTATTAATAGCCCTCTCTTCCCATGAATTCTGCAAAAGTTAGTCTCTCATATTCTTTCTATACATGTGTCAAGTTCTTATTTAAACAAGTTGCCCATTTTTTCAATGTTTTCAACGTATTTTTTTAATTAGCTTTTGCTGTTTCTGCAAGAATGCTTCCAGATATACAAAATAAATTGGGTGAGAAATTGGTTATCTTCTACTGCTTTCCCTCTCTTTATGCACATGTGTGCAGACTCATGATAATGAAATTGACCTAATCAAAGAAAAATCCACCCAGTTCACTGGAGTAAGCAATTCCTATCCTATTTCAAGGATTTTCTGTGTTGGCAATGTCAGATATGTCACAGTAATAATTGGTTGTGGTATTTGACAATCCAAATCAATATTTCAAAAAGATACTATGTAGTATGCTTTCGTCACTTTCTCTTGGTCATTGTGGTCTCTCTCTCTTTTCCTCTTAGTTACTGTGCAATGACACATAACTATTGATAGTGGGTAGAGAACTGTTTAATGTGTTTATACTGTTGGACTAGTAGTTTGTTATTACTTCTGATTTATTCTATTACAGGTTGCTTTTGTCATTGATGAACGCTTAAGAGTCAAGAAGAGCACACACAAGGTTGTAGCCCGTGTCTCTATGCTGGTCCTTTCTGCATTAGTACTAAGTATTACATTCTCTTCTATTTTCCTAAATCTTGGAATCGAAGCCTTTGTTGTGTTTTCATAGTGATCTCATCTGATATCTTTGCTTTCAAACAAAATATTTGGTTCACGGTCCTCTCAAGTTTTAATGAACTTAAATACGTGTTTCTGGACAATGTTAGTATAACTTGCTCATACATTATAAATGACTGTTCTATCACTTGCCAGGATGTTTTGCGTGTGTTGAAGACCCGCTTAATAACTGATGAGGCTTTTCAGTTTGCTGTATCTGTAAGTTTGTAATTCCATACTAAAGCTTTCAATCTGAGCAAGTATATGACTATTTCCCAAAATAAATACCCATGTAAAGAGGCAGGAACCATGCACAAATACATAACATATTCACATTATAGACTTATAGCTTGACTCGAAGATGCTTTTGTTGTCTTTTCTGATAAGGTTCTGAAGTGGGAGCAAATTCCTGCTGAAAAGCGTGCCCATTTAAATAGAGAAAAACAGGTATTTTTGCTTAAATTGACAGCTTCTTTGAGCATTCTGCTTCAACCAACTGGATTTTGGGTTTTTATTTTTGTACACATTGTGCACTGTTTTAAAAAGTAACAGGTTTCAGCCCTTACTTTTCTTCTCTTTTTTAATGTTCTTAGTATGTTGGGCTTAGAGTGTTAATCGTGGGGTTGGTATGTGCAAGATCGTGCATGCATGTGTATTTTCAAAGATTGAAAAATGCAAATTTACGTTTGTCATTCTTAAATTTATAGTTTTTGAGACCTGATTTATCTGTTGATTATCCACTATTATGGCAGGATTAGATATTTGTTTTTTGGACAATAAGCTTTTGAAATGTTGATCAATAATATTAAATGAATTACCTTTTGAATTAGTACTTGGTTATGTTTAACTTGACTTGTTAACGGAAGTGGAGCCAGGAGGGGCATAAAAAAATTTCTACTAGGCTAATATATAGAAAAATAAAATTTGCAGAGAAATTTATTTATTTTTATTATTATTTATATTAGAAGCTAAAGGGCGTAG
>NC_036237.1:6309959-6327747 GCF_002742605.1 Olea europaea var. sylvestris
CCCCCCCCCCCCACCCCTTCCCTTCCCTTCCCTTCCCTAAGCTCTTGCGTGACTTTTCAATTGAAATTTGGCAAAGAATATTTGTATTTTGCTAATTGTTTTGTATTAATTTGTTTACATTTTATAAATTGGAATTAGATTAGTGTGGTTAATCAAATTGGAGAACAATGATTAGCCGATTAGTTGGTTGTATTTTGTTAATTAAAATTTATAATGAAGTCATTATACGGACATTTTCAAAGTAGGGGAATCAACAAGGTATGATATTTTTAATATTATCATGTTATTGGAAATAAAATCATAGTCAAATGCTGCCCGCACTAAGTTTGATTATTGGCTCTGCCCCTGATATTGAGCTCAAATTTCATGATTCAGTGGAAGTAATTTTCAATAAACAGTAATTTCCTCTCTTTTAGCTTCTTTGATTTGATTTTTTAGAATATTAACTAAAATTATAATTTGCATCCCTTTTTTATATGTTTGAAGTTTGTGGGGGTGCACAATCATATTTTTATTTAGAATAATACTATTTGTAACTGATGCTTACCCATCAGTTGTCTATGAGGTAGTGAGTCACTATCACATTCTCTACCGATTAAAATTTATCTCAATTTTATAGGAGAATGTGGTCGTTATTTTACTACCATAAGAATGCTAACGAGTAAGCTCTACTTATGAATAGCATCACTCATTTATTTATTTTTGATCTAGGCATATACCTTATCATCTTTTCTTGATTCACATTTATTTACTATTTTCAGTTGTCGTTATATACAAATATATGTTATGCACAACATACTTATTGAACATTGTTTTTTACTTTGCAAAAGTTCCCTTGTTGTGCGATAATATCGCTGTTCATTACCTTATTCATTTCCTATTTTTCTTGTTTAGGAACATTTTCAGAAACTAAGAATTGAGAGCGCAATGACTTCATCTGAACCCACTTCTAAACAGGTGATTATTTCTCCTTGAATTATACTTCAATTTTCACATGGTCTGCCGTTGGAAAATTAAAAATGGATAACGGTAGACTTTTAAAGAAATTGCAGCTCATACTTCTATGGAGGTCCAATTAATTCAAGTCATTTTACTTGATATTTCTACATTGACATTCAACCCCATCAAACCAAAGTGTCCAGTTGCTTTTATTGTACACAGACCCATTGCACAGAAATAATCATGACTAGGTTGTCGGGTGTGCGTTGATGGCATGTTGCTATTGAATTTGACGAAGTTTTCATGAATTTGACTACCATCTCATTTTTTTTTTTTTTTGCTTCTATTCTCTTGTTGAATGACAGATTGCTTACTTACAGAGTCTTGGATGCACCATTATCCCTACATCCCGCCTTCATGCTTCTCATTTGATCGAGCAATATAAATCATTGTAAGAGATATGAAAAATGAACCCGATCGCCCTGACATTACTGAAGTTGCCTTTTTTTTGTCCTCCTGATTACATTATTGATGAGGATAAGTTATTTACTCATGCACGATGTCCACCTCTTCTTCGCCAGATTTAAATCTGCACAGTTTCTTTTTAATAAAAAAAAAGAAGGGAAATTTTCCTTGATGTGCATAGAGGCATTGAAGCAACAGAATATTTATTTGATCTCATCAGTGTTTTAGTAGCAACTTGGAATGTGGGTTTTTGTCTGGAAAATAAATGGAGTTTGTTCTTATGAAATCCACATATATAACTTAGATCCTGGTTTGATGGCAGAGTTCAAATTATTTTACCACTAGATTCTCAGCATACTTCAATAGTTCAAGCGAACTTACTCCCTCTGATAGAATTGTTATTATATCATCTTTATTATCTATGTAGTAAGATGTTATCAATAGATGCCTGTATTTGATTAAGCCGATTCTGAAAAAAAAAAAAATATACTCCATTAACTCAAACTAAGCACTGTTACTTTTGAAAAGTGTATCTAATTTAGTAGATTGAATATTTGAAATTGATTTTTTCATGGACAAGTAGTGTTCTGCATTTAGTTTTCTGAAACTTTGAATTTTATTGTCCAGAGTGTAACACCCTGCATTTTTCTTACTATGTGAACCTAAACTTGTCATTTAGCATAAATGATTTATTTGTTTACATGAACTTTTAGAAAATTATTTGAGTCAAATATTTAAAGTTGATGAAAATATATCAATATTATATTCGTTTTATAGCTCGTGTCAAATAATATAATTTGGAATCAAGAAAAAGTAATTTCGAGTTAGTATGCCAGAGTTATTCTAATAAAAAGAAATATGTTATCTTTTAATATTTTATTAATATATAATATAAAATAATTTTCCTTCTAAAAATCTATACTGATTATAATGATATGAAATGAATATGTTTTAATATAATTAAAGTTATTAAACCTAATTATCCCATTAGCCTTTATAATAAATAGATTTGTTAGCCTTATCACATTCACAAGCCATTTTTATATTAATGTTACATGCATGGTGGCTAATTCCATTAATATTCAATTAACGAGAGGATGCCTTTTCACATTTCTGTAAATTACGTGTGTGGCGAAAAAATTATATATATACGAGATGTGAATGATTTTCCTTCTACGACAATTATATTATACATATTTCACGCTACAAATATTTTTAGAATTGGAGTAGTGTCATATTTATATTTTCAAATAAATTCTTGGACGTCAAATTAAGGTAAGAATACATGATGCAAGTGGTAAATTCTTATTCCTTGATATTTGTATAAATTTTAATGCTATGAGGTCTTCGGGTTGAATTCTATGTTAAATCCTTTGGGATGGACCGTCAGGTTAAAGAGAAGTTAAATCTTTCGAGATGGACCGTGAGGTTAAAGAGAAAATGTTAAATCCTTCGGGATGGACCGTTTGGTCAAAGATGTTAAATCCTATGAGATATAGGAATTTTTAAGAAATTCTTTAAGCTCTAAATCTAAGAAATATTGGTGTGTTATGCTATTTTTATATTTATATCATGTGAATAAGGATGTGCACGTATTCCTACTGAGTGTTTTCAAAATATTCATTTTTACAATATTTTCAGATGAGAACGGATCGTGTGGAGACATGGAAGATTGACATAGCAATGCTAATGAGGTCGTCAAGTAAATTTTCTAGAAAGATAATTGTCCACTTTTATTTGAAGAATATCGTATGTATGTTATTTAGTAAGTTGTCCAAGCATTCGATATGTTATGTTAAATTTTAAATTAATAATTTCAAATCGAATATTTTCGATATATTTCCGCTTAAATTAGATAGAGAAAAGTTTTGGTAGCATCTTAAATTTATTTTAATTTAAAAATAATATAATAATATGAAAAAGAATACGAGCGTTACACAGAGGCTCTTAGAGGACCGGTGTAGAGCAAATTCCACCTGGGATTCAAGTGGTTTATTTTAATAATCTTCTAGTTGCTTATACTGAACATGAAAAACGCAAATAACCTCTGCATTTGGAAAGTTTGCATGATTCAGTAATGGCTACATGTGTGTGTACACCAATACTATTTGATTATGTTTGGTAGCCTGAGCAACTTTAGATGGAATTAAGGGAAAAAAAAAAAGTTAAAATATTGTCTATTGGCTTTACCATATACGCCCTTAGTTTGTGCCGACCAATCCTTTGAACATTTTTTGCCGAAGTGCCGTTACGAATCAGGTTTCAGCAGCTAGTTTATTGTGAAATTCTTAAATCAGTTTAGTAATTTTGATTAGTACCATAAGCTATTTTCTGACATAATTCAGGTTACTCATCCACTTATATCTAGCAACTTATATTTTTAATGACTAAAAAGGAAACCAAAACAAATATTTAAACAAAATTTCCTTAATAAATTGCTACAAGAAATGAACTCCAATAAATACGCCCCGCATTGATGAGGAAAAATAAAGAGTCAGGGTCAAAGACTCAAAATGTTGAAACAAAATTGAAGTGGTGGTAAAAAATTTAAATAAATAGAACTTGAAAAACTGTGAAATTGAAAATCTGATGATACGGTGGATTCTTGGTTAGCTTATCATTTTTAAATTTCCGATTTCGCCATGTGGCTCATGAAAATTATTAGCCAAAGGATGAAAGCCTCTTGTTTTGTCACTTGACTAAAGTACAATCTTACATTTTCAAAGGAAATGATGTTTGTATAGCACCAAAGTGCTGTAATTTTTACAACCCTTTCACAGATGTGAGGCCCGTTTCAATAGTACCATAAAATGTTTATGTAAGTTGAGTGACTAACACCTTTTTAACCTCCAAATATGTAGTTAGGACTTGGGTCTTTCAAGTATCTATGAAATTACTGTCCATAAGTCAAGGATCCAAATATCTTCAACTTTTTATTGCATTTCTTCTGTTGAAGAAATTTTCTTCTAGTAATTTAGACATCGTAATACGCTGAAAAATTAGCAAGAATGAACTACAAACATATGGGAAATTATTATTGCAGTCAACACTGATGACAAGGAAAAATGTTTGAATTTCTTATAACTAATACAAAAAAGGAAGACTTGACTTCATCTCCTTGTTAATTTTAATATTTTTATAAAAGATTCTCCAGATAATTTGCAGCTGAGTGCCAAATTACACGCTTATAGCTAGATCATTCCAGGGAACTTCATCATAAAGTATTGCCACAAATTAGTGTTTTAACCAATGTTTGAAAACCAACTTTGGATATTGGGTATTGATCCGAACTACGAACTCATCAATGACAGAGATCACAAATTATTCACATATTTTATTGAACACTCTTGAAGGTACATGTTTTCGTCAAAAAATAGCATGACGTGCACGTGGTCGAGAGTCCGACATTGGATTACTTGGTATCAATTAATTATATTAAGGTCCTGTTCGATAGAAATTTTGAGAATTGATTTTTTGACGGTTATGAGAAAAGTGGGGGCTACTTATGGGAGAAAAAGTAAAAAATTAGGCTGAAATAGTGAAATAACGAACAAAAAATCACTTTTTTGGGTGAAAAATCTCTCCCAAACATCCCCTAAGAGTGTGTTTGATTGACAATATTTTTCATGAAAAATGTCATTTTTCACCATAATTTCTACCTTGGTATTGTTTGATTGATTTTTTTTTTTTTTTTTTTGCATGGAAAATGTTTTCCTACTTTTGGTCACGTGACTATATTTTCTTTGAAAACAATGAAAATATTTTCTTTAATGGGAGTAAGTTTTTATTTTCCAAGTAGTTCATACTCCATCTCTCTCTCATCTACTCCATCTCTCTCTCATCTACCTACCAATAAAAAATAGATAAGTATAATATTTTTCAGGTTGAAAATAAAATCAATCAAACACATTTAGTTGATAATTTTCATGTAAATAATTTCTAGACAATTCAATTATCTATAATTTATTTTTTTACATATAAATTTCATGCTTACAGTTAAACACATTATAATTGAATTTGGTTCTCATTTTGGTTTGTGCTTGGTTCATCAATTCCATGGCTCATCTTGGTACATTTCATCCTCTATAAGTATAATACTATCTGTACAAAAATAATTACATAATGATTTACATACAAATGAGATGTCAAAAGGAGATTGGTGAATTTTATTTTTTAAATTTTGGTTGAAGAAATTGACATAATTATATCTCACTATATCATGTGTATGTAAACTTATTATATACATATAGCACAACGACATCTATAAATATGCAAGGTAATTCCACATTTCAAGTAAGTTTTGACTTCCTCTAGTATATCCTCTCTCTTATTTTCCTTTGCACTCTATATATTTAATTTCGACAGTTGACTTAATCGTCGAAATTCAAACGATCAACGAACCCTTTTCTATGATGGGTGACCTTTCAATCCGTTGCGTGCGCAAGGGCTCACTTGGGACAATTTGGCTAGACACAACACAAGGAGTAGGACCGGTCTTGAGGCGAGGTGGTTGAGGCCTGCACCTCAGGGCTCAAAGCCGAAGGGGCCTCATTTATATGGCCCAATATTTTATTTTATTTTTTCAATTAAAGGTAGAAACCCCGGGGGGGCCTCATTTCATTGCCTCTCACCTCTTTGCTCCATCGGACTGATGACGACGACACTGCGGCACTCCCTTAGTCTGCTTCTTTTCTTCTTCTTCCCTTCTTTCACTCTTCACTCTTCGCTTTTTCACAAATCAAAATGTGCGCCCTTTTTTCAACCTTAACCGCACTGCTATGTTGCTAGCATCTGCGCGACTACTCCTTCACCTGCTAGTAGCACCTCCGGCCAGCCACTTACTCTAGGCCCCAGCCAGATTACTTATACAAATACATAGAAGCTTTGCATATCTGAATTTCAATTCTTAGCAACATCAAAAAAAATTCAAAAATGGCAGAGGACGAAGCTATCGCGCAAATTCATGTAAGCTCCGTACATCTGTTTTCATATTCAATTCAAACCCAAGATTCCCAAAACACCAGAATTGGAGAAGAAATTCTTTTCTTTTAAAAATTGAATTTTAACTTTTATCAAGTTCTTAGAGTTTTGTATCAAAAAAGCTGGTTAAGTTTTAAACTTTTGTTTGTCAAATCAAAGCAAAGAGAAGGTTTTGATAATTTGTTGTAGGAGAATCAAGATAAAACTTGAACATTGATCTATTATATATTAATAACAATTATTTACTTTGAGATTAAAATTAGTAGAAGACCAAAAAAAATAAAAATAAATGCTGACTCCTCAATTGTAAGATTGATTTGAGACAAATCCAACTCATTTGAGATAAGATTACTTTGAGGTTTACTGATGCACATGTCAATTGTAAGAATTTTAGGATTTTTAGATATTGTAGTGGAGCAATTTGAAGGTGTTAGACATATTTTACGTGTGCCAAATTGAAACCATGGCACAAACTAAAGTATACACAGAACAAAAAAATGTTAAATTTAAGCAAACATCTGGAAAGTGTCCTACAGTCATTCTCTTATGTTTTTGCAATATGATTTATCCTTTATTATGTTGTTAATAGAACTGATTTTGATGTCTCTTAATGAGATATTAGTGCATGGATTGGTACTAGAAATGTAGAACCTTAGCTGTGTGAGTTTTTCTAGAATGATGTATTGAGATCAAAAGATTTTAAGCTTCCACGCATTCATGTCTGTCCACTTCAAGAATGGATTTAGCCAAGATCCTTCTTGTGGTCGAAAATTATATTCTACTTCATGCAAATGTAGAGAAGAATAGAGTGGGAGAGAAATGTAGAGACGTTTTAGGGGTTTACTTCATGGTTGCTATTAAATTTATCTTTCATATACAATTTAAATTTATCTTCAATAATTAATTGGTTGTTGTGGTTGCTGTTAAATTTTGATTCCAAGATTGTGAGTTGTGACGGTGGAATTCTCAAAATGTCGCATTGTGTCATTTCATAATTTTTGTTCAATTCATATTTTTCAGGTAAGCAATGGGTTGCCTTTGCTTATTTATAAACTATTAAACATATAGGAAATATTCGAAGCCTTGTTGGCTTATATATTGCACTGTAGTATTGCACTCTTGTCAAATTATATTGACTTTTATTAGATTTAATCGTAGGATCAATTGTTTGAGCCCTATTTTTGGTATAGAATGCATTTCGGAGCAATAAATAATAATAATAATATTATTATTATTTTTTGTTTTTGTTTTACAGTTGAGTATTAAGTTAACAGTTGGTACCATAATATGCATATATTTTGCATGCATATTTTTATTTTTCTTTTTTTGGTGGGGGAGGAGGGTCTAATTTTTTAAGTTCGCCTCAGGCCCTCAAAAGCACGGGATCGGCATTGACAAGGAGGGATTGACCTCTTCGCTTGCCTTTTGACTAATGGATTCAGTCTAGTTTTTCCAACAAAATGAACCAAAATGGCTGAATTCTGAGTTGACTCGGCTCATTGGCAAACTCGAGTGATTTCAAAAATTTGAAACAAAGGAAACTTTGGATACAAATGTATTGTAAGCTTATAGAAGTTTATTTACAAGTAAATGAGTAAATTATTAATTTAACAACCGAGCTACATGTACATGTAAACGCCTGGATACAACTAACATTTTTCTTAATTTAATTTTAACAAAAAATAAATGAGTTTTAATTGAACAATAAAAAAATATTAAAATATTTAACTTCATTTATTTGAATTTTAAAAATAAGAGAAATTACGTTGAGCACTGAAAAAGGAGTACATAAGCTTGGCCAAAACGGGGCGAAAAAATTATCTTTGACCCCCACCCCCACAAACCCTGTTTGACCGCGAATCGATTTATAAACCCTTTTTGCCCTTTTTGTTTGCTTCACAGCTGCAGCAGCAAAATTTGCAGAATCCCGGAATTTTCAGACAAATCCAGCTTTCGTCAAACACATTACACACATGTATACACAATTGAATAAATAAATTGCATATATAGAGCTGTAGAAAGGCTGAAAGAGGAAATATACGAGAGATGGAGCACAAGGGGCACAACGAACAAGAGGACGATGTGTACGGCGGTGATGTACCTGATGAAGCATACATGGATGCCGATTATGACGCTGAAGTCGAGGCCGATGCGGATGATAGCTTGAAAGCTAAGGTATTTTTAAATATATATGTATGTATTTTGTATGTTTATATGCATTTAATTTACAAATTGACTGGTGTTTGAATTGTAGGAATTGGAAAGTATGAAGAAGAGGTTGCAGGAGATTGAGGAAGAAGCTGGCGCGCTTCGAGAAATGCAGGCCAAGGTGGAGAAAGAGATGGGTGCTGCTCAAGGTATGACGTTTATGAAATTGATGTTCTATATGTCTATGTTAATTCTTGGCTTTTATGCGGTGTAACTGAATGTGTTAATTTTGTGATCTATCATTTTATGGGTTTTGTTCCCACAAATTGTGTATTTTGCTGTTTGGAGAATACAAGCTTATAAGGGTTCAGGCTGAGGCTATTGGATAATTAGTATTTAATTGTTTTCACTGAATGTGGGCTTAGATTTATTGGTTTGTGCCTGAATTTTTATGTAGTTTTAGTTGACTTGAGTTTGAGTGTTCGATTCTTCAGAATTTTCTATTAGGACAAATGGGGCTGGCATTAGAATTTTCTGTTGTTAGTCTTTTAATGTGGTTGCACTTGACTAGCTTCTTTCCTAAGTGGCCTTGACGGTTTTTGTGCTCAATTTTCACCGGAACACAACAAGCTTTTTTTACCTCATTATATTTATTGACTAGAGCTGATGCAATTAGAACCTGCTCTGCAAAGCTCTTCAAAATCAAATTCTATTTGCACTGTCATTACATGATCAATTTATTGTTATCATGTCTTTTGCTTAGACAATATTTCATATGCGCGGACCATTACATTCTTTGAGCATCTGACAAATGCCTCTCACTCCATTGATTGCACTCAAATGTAAGATAAGCATCTCTTCTGACACTTATATGACTATTACTTGACTCGTATCTGGCACGCAACTGAAAAATAATGCAATTGAATTTGATGGATTCACTGTGTTCGATTTATATTTATACGGTAAACAATTTTATTTTATTATTATTTTTTAATGAAAAAGATCAAGTTCAACAATATTTTGTATGCTGTGCAGACAACGTATTATGGGATAATTTGTCATCACATGTTCAAATCATTAACTTCACGTTCTGTCAGATTTCAAGTGATAGACAAGAGCGTGAGATGTTGGTGAAATGTTCACAAGTTTCTGGAAAAATCTCATATAATGTGGAGCCTACAAATGATGTGTTCTTCATGCACGTAATAGTGTCTGAAAAATGTCTAGTATACTCCCAAAATGGGCATATTGCCTTCTTGGAAGTATCTGTGGTGATAGTGGAGGGAGTGAGAAGATTTTATCAATGTATTTGATTGGAACTGCCGTAGAGGTAGGTTGGTTTTCTACTTTGTAATGCTTCATAGAAGGGACATATTTCACTCATACCATAACAATGAAAACTGAAAATAGCTAGGTTTTGAGGAGTTTGGTATTCTTTTGGCTATTGAACGCTTAATGAATTTCTTCTTTTGAGCATTGGGGGGCAGCAGGAGTATATGAGCCAGTTGTGAATGGGAGTAGATTGTTTAAGTGTGGCATGAAATTTAAAGATCAGAGATAAGTTTCAAATTAGTCGTTTTTTATTTGTTTACCATCTTCAATCATGCTTTGTGATTGGATTTGGATATTAGTTAGACTACAGAATTGTATCAAACTAAGCTTTAAAAACTTATCGTTTGTGTATCATTCATTCCTTGGAGTCCATCTGGAACAAAATAAAAAGTCAGCAGAGCTTTAGTTGGTTGGTTGGTTGGTTTATCATCCAATTCTATTCTGCAGGAGACGAAATTCTTGCATAGAGATTCAACTTGGCATGAAATACTCACATGCATACATACCTGATGTATACGCCCACATACAATTGTGCATATAGAGAAAAATAGAACAAGAAACCTTAGCTTTGAAATTCACATAGCGTACTCCCTGGGCAGCCTTCTGATTTGCTTTGACATATGCATCGTTGTTTTTCCTTCATAGAGTATGTTTTTGATATCTTGTTGCCCCTGATGCTCCACCGTTGCACATTCTGCAAACCACCATGGATTTTCTTTCCCTCGTTATCCTTCCTCCCTGTCCCCCCAAATCCCCGTCAGTAGTATGAGTATATGAATATGCTAAATGTAACAGTTGAAATTGTGAGCATGAGCTGTCTGATGGGTTGGTGTTGCCTAGTATTCATAGTATTGGTGTTTGATGAGATCAAAAAAATTGGAAGGATTTTAAATGCAAGTGGGAGATGTGCATCGGGGATCATGATAGAGGTTAAAGGTGGACATAAGTGAATGGTTTTATACTTTCACTGAATAATTTTGGTGTTCAAGTGGGATTCTCTCTTGAGATGGACTGTGTTTATGTGCAGTAAATTCTCTTATCTGGTGGTGTCACAGTCACATTGAAATCTTACTTGGATTGTTTATAGTACTGCATTTTCAATTTGAATGGTTGGTGAATGAAAGCATTATTGATTTCTTGAAAGATTATGAGTATGAGTATAATTCAACTTTATATTTCAAAGTCACACCAAAGCAATCTTTTTTCCCTTCTCATATTAGTACAACACATCATCTGAGCTATTATATGCATAAACTCACCAATTGGACTATATTTTGGTTAAGCCATCTGCAGAAGTAGGCAAAGTAAACATAATGAAGCTGGCAAAAAGCTAAAACAATTTGTCCATATCGATTTAGTACTCTCCAACCACTTACCTGTTCTAATTAATGAATGTATTTCTACCACTGCTCAGATTATTTTAACTTGTTTATTTTTTCGGATACTGATTCTTTTTCCAGTTTCTGATCGCTGTCCGTCATTTTCTTAATTTATCTATTGGTCACTTTGATAATTAATTCCAGGCGATGGTACAGTTACACATTTACCATTTAAATTCCTTTCCAAATATCTATTTGCTTTTTATGACAACTTTTCCGTGTAATCAATATTTGAGTCCATTTTGGCCTTGAGATTAGCCATTTCAGCCTTGGCAGGATAATTTTAAGGAAGAAGAGTTTATTCTTAATAGGCTATTCAAATCCCCTCATTTACTAGGTTTGGTTGAGTAGTTTCCAGAATAAGCGGTAGCGAGTTTCCTTTCTTCCCCTAACATTGGCCAATAATTGTGTAGACCTTATTGAATCTTGAAATTCTCTCATCATCAGAGGTGACTCATTGAATCTCTGGTTATCATTGTGGAGCATGTATTTTATGCTGATCATACAATTTGATTGAGATCAAATATAGATGGTTATGCCACTCGGTGAGTAAAGAACTGAGATCTACTAAAGGAAGAAATGGTTATATCAGTAACAAAGTTTAAGTTCTTAATTTTATTTTCTGGTGGTTATTTGAATATATGAATAGATACTATTGATATCCGTTGAGTCTCATAATCTGGAAGTCTTAATTGTCTCTTTCTTAACTTGTATGCATATTTGTTGTTTTCTCTTTCTTGACGTTGTTTAGCCTATTTATAATTTTATAATTGGGCAAATCCTGTTTTGAAATCCTTAGGACGAAGAGTTTATCTTGTTGCACGTATTGTTCTCATAATCAGCTGTTATGTAGTTAGAGTAACCTTATTTTGGCTAGGAACTCTATTACAGATTACTTTGTGGCTTGAATTTTTTGACAAACTCAGTTTTCTTCTTTATTAGTTTTAATCTTTCCTGTTCATTGTCAAGATGTAGAACACTCCTAAATCGAGTTTGCTCAGTCTATCAATTATTTCATATGGGTCAAGCATATCCTGATCCCTCTCTCAGTTAAGACATTTACTTTATTTCTGAACTGTGACCCTTAAAGTAGAAGCTGAGTTGGCTGTTATAATGGTATCTCAACACCACCCTCTAATATCCAGATCTTAAATGCTTGCAGATGAGGCAAATATAGGCTGTAAAACAAATTAAACAACTGCAAAATAAATGACAAATTCCTCAACATTACAAATGTGTCATGTCATAATAACCGAGCGCAAGAGAGCATATTTTTCCTTTTCTTAATTTTTTAACATGGATCACATTAGTTTTTGCCATTAAGTTGGTGACTGACAACTAATTGTAACATTTGTTTATGGCATCTTAGAAGATTTACCTGGTGACTCTGCTACTCAGGCAGAAAAGGAGGAGGTGGATTCCCGTTCAATATATGTTGGTAATGTGAGTTTCACCATCCCCTTCTTAATTCTGTTAATTTTATTCCCTGTCATAGCATGCAAATTTTGTGCGGTGCTAGTTGCCACCTCTTTCTTAGATAGACACATTGTTCTCTAACTCTGTTGGTTTGGAAATGGGATTTCTTTTATCATTTTGTTTCCTTTGGCTTCCTTCATCCATGGAGTGATCTTCCTCAGGTTTTCTTCATGTAGGGATGCGGAAAAACTCTCTTAATCCCTACTGTGGAAAAATTTAAATTCTAGTGTGGAACTGCTAAATGCTAGTAACTGGCTTTATATATATATATATATTTTTTAACAGAAACATAGAGTATGTTTGGGGTGACTTATTTTGTAAATTCTAGTATGGCTTATTTGATTTATTTTGAATGTAATTGGGTTCATATTAAAATAAAGGGTAATTAGCACAAAACGTCCCTACCTTTCATGATTTTTGTGGAAAACGTCCCTACCTTTCTTTTTTGGCGCATTTTATCCCTACATTTACCTTTTATTGTGGAAAACATCATTTTCATCATTTTCTCAATAAAAAGATATAAAATGACTAATATACCCTTCTATATAAATATTAAAAAAGTAAAAAACTAATTGCAATCATAGTTCCAATTTTTAAAAAAGTTCAAAAGAGGAGGAGGTGGAGAATTTTTTTATTTTTTTATTTGGAACTACAATTGCATTTAATTCTTTATGAATTTTGAGTAACATATACCCCCTTCCACTATTTAAAAGCATTTTTAAGGAAAAAAATTGTCCTGTGCCTAAAATACCCTTTACTCATCAACTTAGTTCCATTTAAATATTTTTTCGTTTCATTCACATTTTATGAATGATTAATTTCTAAAGTTCTTTCATGCACGTAATTTAAATTTTATTAGACTGGGCAATAAAATTTCTAATTTTTTTTTTTTTTAAACAATTGAAATTCAATAAAATATTTCAAGCATGATAGAATTTTCTCGATAACAATAATTTAAGATTTATCTACAGCTTGAAACCAAACTATTTCTGGAATTTAACCTGCACTCGGGAATAGTAATGCTTTGAAAAAAGCGTGATTCATTAAGTAAAAGACCTTAACTGAATAGTTAGAGGGCTATATTATAAGTTAATACAAAATACTACACTCTAGTCTCAATATTCGAAAAGATTAAAGAAAAAACTGAATTTAAAAGGGGGGGAAAAACCTTAAAATGGAAGTAATGTTCTAAGAGGTATTTTAGGTACTTGGCAGTGTTCTTAGATAAATGCCTTATAAATAGGGAAAAGGGGAATTATATGTTATTGAAAATAAATCTCAAAGGATATCTCTATAATTTTTGAAACTAGAGGGGGCAATTGTATTTTTCATAGGTGTTTCTGGAAAAAAAAAAAAAACAGAGTTTAAAACAATAATACAATCAAGGATACAACACATTCTTCCAACCGAGGATAGACAGTGTGTAGAATCCAAAATGGTTTCATAGTCATTTCTTTTCCACAATGATAAATGTTAAAAGATACTCAAGATGTATTAGAAAAGTCCTATTCTCCTTTTTTATTATTATTATTAATTCTTTTTCTGAAATTGAGTCAAAGGGGGTGAAGGGAAATCCTTAGTCCTTAGATGTATAAGCCCCAAAAAAAAAATAATAATAATAAATAAAAAATTAAAAAAAAACAAAACTTTGCTCTCACATAAATTGCCAAGCAGCTGTTTATTTTTTTCCCTCAAAATTTTGGAGTTCCGTGCTGTCCAAACCACCAAAATATGAACAATTCCAGATCTTTCCACACAGTGGCACCCAACTTTTGTAAGCCAGAACCAACATATTTTCGCGTGAGGCAAATTAAAAATGGCCAAGATCACCATATGTAATCTTGTTTGCTAGTCTGCCTCTTAATATGTTTCCCTAATTTTAACTAAATTTGCATTGCCAATTGCTCTTTCAAAATTCAGGTGGACTATGGCTGCACACCTGAGGAGGTGCAACAGCATTTTCAGTCATGTGGTACAGTAAATAGGGTGACTATTTTGACTGATAAGTTTGGCCAGCCGAAAGGTTTTGCTTACGTAGAGTTTGTTGAAACTGAGGCTGTGCAAAACGCTGTACTTCTAAATGAATCTGAGTTGCATGGCCGTCAGCTGAAGGTTTGTGAACTTCTATTCATCCAAAAACTTAAAACATGAGAGGTATGAATCTTTACAACGGCAAAGTTGATGTATTTTGGAATTGGGCAGGTATCTGCTAAGCGTACTAATGTTCCTGGGATGAAACAATATCGAGGAAGACGTCCAAACCCTTATTTCGGATCGAGAAGGCTGTTCATGCCCTTTTCACCTGTCTACCCTCCCTATGGTTATGGGTAAGCACAAGGGTTTAGTTTTTCGGCTTTCACCTGGAACAATGAAATAATGAACAAATGCATTCTACTTGTTGAGGCTTAGGGCTTGAAGCTTTTGAAGCGAAAAATTATGTTATTGTGCATATCATTTTTTTTTCTTTCTGTTATGTAGATTAGTCAAAACATCCTTTTACTTATTCTTTCCGGGACAAACATATTTCTGCACCTAGTTCAAAAATATCTTAGTCTTTACTTGGAATAAAATTGGACGACTCGATTATAATAAATTTCGACCTTCTCATGTGTAGGAGGGTTCCAAGGTTTAGGCGTCCCATGCGCTACAGGCCATATTGATGCACCTTGATCATCTTCTGTTGGTGTGCTAGAGATATTGGAGGGTCGATTGTGAATCAACTCTTTTCCCCATAATTGCCGTACACTCATACCTCCATATTTATTGTTTTAGGGATTATTTTGGTGATAACTTTTACCGTTACATGCAACCCATAAAGCCATAAATTAGATTCTCAAACTTTGTAACTTTATTTCGGTATGTTAACAGCAGCAGTTTATACAACTTAAATTTGAACTCATCTGGTTTTTCTTATCGTTTTATGAAGCATGGTTGTCACAGCCCATACGTATGTGACATGTATAAGGGAGAGATGGGAGGTAAAGACGAGAGATCTCCAAGTTTTGTCGCGTGTTTATTTTATCTGTTACGAAATTCTTTTCTAAAAAGTAAAAATGATGCATTTCTTTTGGAACCATGCTACAATGACTGAAAATGGTTGACATGCAACTTGTCCGACGACACTAACTATCTAAAAGTGGAATTGGCACTAATTTGAGGAAACGAAAGATTTGTGTTTTTATAGCTTTTCACTTTCTTCATTTAACCTCGAGAGTATGGGTTAGACCTGCTGGTCCTTGAGAAGATTGACTGGCCAGGGTTTTTAATTGTTTCTACTCATCGTTTCTTTTATTCCGTGCTTTCCTTGGTATATTTTTTCTTTCGTTCAGACAACTTGGAAGACTATTATGCTTTTTGCTTTGGTATTAAATCACTTTATCTAAAAGTCTGACTTGTTATGGAAGGAATTTGTTCGTCGACGCACAATATCGTGCAAACTAAATATGCGAATAATTTTCATAAATGGATGACAACAAACGATTATGTTAAACCACATTATCTATAAATTGAGCTTTTAGAGACAAGACAATTATTTACTTGGCCTCCTTTTGGGAAGAATTTACAAACAATATAATTTATAAATATATAGGAATGATGATGAATAAATGAATAGTTTGTGTACTCATTGAAATGTCTGATAGAAAATTAAAGTTTGACCGATAAATAAATTATCCATGTTGGATAATTTAATACTTTAAAATACCGGATCTTTCATGTTAAATCATCAAGAAATATAATAATTAAAGCGGAAGCATACCTGAGTCTGACATGGTTAATGCAATATGGATTTCGCGGTATGATCTTCCAAATCTACACGCAGTCTCCTATTCCTCTCTGTGATGGGATGCAGTAGAGAATGAACAATAATCTGTTGCGTGTGATCTGGGGACCATAACCTATTTATATGAGGATGCCCTTTGACCTAATTCGGCCCATCATAGAATTAGGACTTGGACCCGGTCTCTACACATATGTAAACCCATACTTTAATTGGATACATTAAAGCCCAAAAATCGAAACCTCATTAGATCACTTTAATTGGGCTCAAGCGAATTCGATAGCCTATAATTTAACACACAATTATTCACACATACAAGCCAATCTTTAATTAAAAATTCTTATAATCTTCCACTTGGGCTATATGTGTCACCTTATAATTGTGCATTAAACATAACCTTATGAGTACTCAGAATTTTGCTATCATTACCGAATGTATCCCCAAACAATCCCGTCCATCAATCATATCAACATAGGATCAAAGCGGCTTTCGCTACTTTCATGTAGCTAAACCCATCAATGGTCACGTACATCAATATAACCGAATGACATGGATCAAGTATGGATGTGTAGCATGGAAATTTCATGTAATGTGATCTATAACATGCCTATTTCCAACTGGTCCACCTTAATACCTTAGTGAGATCATTTTAAACAAGTTCAGAGACAATTAACCAAATAACTTTATAACTGAAAATAACTTTAACTTTAAACCGTATCCAAAATAACAGTACATGTGTCCAATATGAAAAACAAAAAAAATGCAAACTCCCACTGAAACTAGATATCCTCAAGAGACATTACACCCATATAAACAGTGTGCTCATGAAAGACCTTGGGTATCAATCCCTTAGTAAGCGGATCCGCAATCATGGAATTTGTCCCAATATGCTCTATTGACACCTGTCCACTCTGAACTCTTTCTTTAACAGCAAGGAACTTGATCTCTATGTNATTTGAATTAATAATTTAATTTTGAGGGCTTTAATTATAAATTCAGAACTTTAATGGCCCGAATTAATTAATTTTAAAACCTTGGGAACTGAATTATTAAATCCGAAACCTAAAGGCCCAAATCTCAATATAACTTAAAGGTTAGGGACTGAAACCTTAATTTTATAACCCTAACCCTAATTGCAACCAGGGGTCTCAACTTATCTAATTTGCAGGAGAGGCCCCCGCCCCCAAAAATAAAAAAAACTGAATTTTTTTTTTTTTTTTTTTTCTTTCCTCTGCGGCGCCGGCGGCCAGCGCAGCCAAGAGCAGCAGCGCCGGCCCACGCCGGCGCCGCA
>NC_036237.1:6327940-6357963 GCF_002742605.1 Olea europaea var. sylvestris
AAATTTTTTTTTTTTTTAAATTAAATCTTAATCCGAAACTATAAAAATTCCAAATTCCAAATCTGAATTTTCTAAACTGAATTAATTCATACGAAAATAATAAAATTATACCGCAAAAATTTTCAAATTTAACAAAACATATAACCAAAAATTGTTAAATCTGAAAATTTCAAAATGTATTGCAAGAACCAAACTAAAACCTTTGATTCTCAATGATTCAACATGAAGAGGCTCTGATACCACTTGTTGGATAATTTAATACTTTAAAATACCGGATCTTTCATGTTAAATCATCAAGAAATATAATAATTAAAGCGGAAGCATACCTGAGTCTGACATGGTTAATGCAATATGGATTTCGCGGTATGATCTTCCAAATCTACACGCAGTCTCCTATTCCTCTCTGTGATGGAATGCAGTAGAGAATGAACAATAATCTGTTGCGTGTGATCTGGGGACCATAACCTATTTATATGAGGATGCCCTTTGACCTAATTCGGCCCATCATAAAATTAGGACTTGGGCCCGGTCTCTACACATATGTAAACCCATACTTTAATTGGATACATTAAAGCCCAAAAATCGAAACCTCATTAGATCACTTTAATTGGACTCAACCGAATTCGATAGCCTATAATTTAACACACAATTATTCACACATACAAGCCCATCTTTAATTAAAAATTCTTATAATCCAAACATACTTAAATTGATTGTGCTCGTGCTCGTTGAGAACATTGATTGAAAAATAAAAAATAAAATCCCAAACTGAGTCTTCAAGGTGCTCTTACGTGAACTCACTTTTTTATCATCCATTTACTACGTTCATAGTTTTCATAAATAAGAAGCGACAGAACTTATTCATTATACGGTCACACATGTAGATTCACTTGTTAATTCTATAAAGAAAGAGAGAATAGGTAGAACGAGAATTGATGACTTTACGAGTCTTGACATATCTTCTCATCTTCTTGCACGCAAACGGAAAGCTAAAGAAATGTGCTATATCATGTATGCCTGCTTTTGACCACTCCTCTCTCCGGTAGTGAAAGTGGGTAGAATCATTCTGGTACTTAGATAGGGAGAGTTGGAGAGACTGAGAGAGAAGCTCTGTTCAAGTTCGAAGATGAGCTTGTTGATAATCACGGTCGACTCTCTTCTTGGGGAACTATAGAAGTAAATAAAGAGGTACCCAGAGTCACAACGAAATAAAGCGCATAGTTGTGTTGGATCTGGATGGCCAATCTGTCCTCTAGACCTCAACCACAAGGATTTTTTATCCAAGCACAGTTTTATATTCACTGGCTCCCTTACAAGATTACATCTTGATCTTTCATATTCCAATCAAAGTGCCAACCTTTCCCAATTGCAATTTCTTAGATCGGGCACAATTAAGGTTTGATAATAGCAGACGTTAGAACAAACAAAATAGGCCAGATGACGCTGGAAAACCAGTATAATGAATGATTTTAAGTTATTTTTTTCATATCAAACAAGTCATCTAGGTACTGAAACTGCTGCAAAGTACATGCTCCATCAGGTTGATCCTAGCATCTACTTGCCAAAAAAAAGGATGTAATTCCCTCTATTTTCATTGTGCCATTGATCAGTTAATAACAATTATTTTCAAAGATACACATTCACTCGATATAAATGAAAAGTAGATAAATCAATATAAAGCTAACCGTTGAGTCTTTCTACACGAGGGTTTCCAGTAGGATTAAGCGATAGTGGATTAATAATTTTTCATCGTCATGGCCCTCCAAGTATAGCATTCTCAATATCTTCTCTACTCAGTGCATAACTAAATCTCCTTTCGACGTCTTTCTCAAGTTCTCCTGGTCCACTCTTTAGATACCTGCATTCAATTCCAAAGAGCTGTTAGAAACTTGAAATTACTAAAAATTGAGAAAGAAATTATAGAAGTTTGTTCGACAGGAGAGTAGCAAACATAATGAAGAAAGACGAGATATTTAGCCAGTCGGAAGTTAATATAAAGCAGGAAAGTAATTAAGTAATATCTTCAATGTAGAAATTCTGAAATTGACTCGAGAGTTCTACTTTACCTTTTTTTATCTTATGCACTTACCGATCTCTTGACTTCGACAATTCCAATATGTTGGCACATTAAAAGCAGAAAAAGAATAGAAAAGACATTGAATCTTCTGTCAATTTACATGTTGTCTTAAGAAACGTCCTCAACTCCATCTACAAATCTTTATAGTCAGTCTCAAACCCAGATAAAAGTGAAGAGTTGGTAGACTTTATATTATAAATGACCATCTTGGTTTGCTCTTTCTAAAAATACTCATGGTTCGACCACAGCCCATTAGACTACAGGTGAAGGTTTTTGAATTATTTTCAAACCAACCAAACCAAACCAAACCAAACCATTTTTTTTGCAGTTCGGTTTGGTATCAAACCATGATTTTATCGACATAAAAATAACATCTTTCAAAAAATTGAAAAAATAAATATATTGGTCTAAAATCTCGATATAGTACGTAAATTGAAACATTCTAAACATACACATTAAATTATTAATATATATTTGTCTCAATACAAGCTTAACCAACGCATTGATACAAGGTTCAACCATAAAATTTAAGCTTACAAATTCATTAGTTTTGAAATAGATAAGAAAAATGAATAGTTCGATTTGATTTCAAGCAATTTTTAACCATTAAATCTAAACCGAACAATTTCCAAACAGTTTTGTTTGGTTTTTTAAAATGTTGAAACCTAAACCGAATAAATTTCATACCAACGATTTCAAAACCGCAATTTCGATTCTGTCTGCAGGTTGGCGGTTTCTTTATTCACCTCTACATTAGACCATTCAATATTGTTAAGGGTAAAACCGAAATTAAAAAAGTAACCAACAAGGCTGACTTTTTAAGATGAAAACCTAAAAAGCAAAATAAACATCAAAACATTTATTATATCGCCCTTCTTTTTACTAGAATAACCTTTAGATCAGAAGAAATAGTTTGCAAATAGATAAAATATTTTATAACCCTGTTATGATACGAAGATAGTCCAAGAGACAAACTTAAAAGAATTGAAAAATATACTATCCAACAAAGCAAATTTCATATCCAGTCACCAGTGAGCAAGATAAAAACTAGCTACTGCTTAAGTAGCAAGAGAACCTTACTTATGGTTCTCTAGCAGGAGGATCAATTTCATCCAACAAAGGAATCCCAGACAGACAAGCAGTAGGACTAAAAACAAACTTATGGATTCTCAATTGACAAAATGGTTAACTTTAGTTCATATATATGGGGAAGTTCATCTGTAAAATCTACATGCAAAGTAACTGACATATGGAGGAGGAAAAGTAAAGAAAACACTACAAGGATGGACAAAAATGATTTCGTATCTTTTTTATTAAGGTGGATAGAACTTAAGGCTTCAATAAACATAATTCAAAGACGAAAGCTGTGGATAGTATCTTAGCTTTTGTATATTTCAACAGAGCAGACAATCAATCTTAATCTTAGTGTTACATCAAGTAGTTTTTCCGGAAGACTCAAAATATGGTACAATTCAAAGCCTCTGGTCGATGAGACTTGAATTAAATCTTTTAAAATGATTGGATTCCTAAATGTATTCAGAATAAGTTGCATTAATTAGTCATGTGTACTGCTCGATTGCTGTTAATCTACTCTATACAGTGGTTGGATATTTTACACCAATATTGTTTAGAATCAAGAAATACATATTGCAACTTAGAAATTGAACAAGTGTTGCAATCACCAGCATAGTTGGCACTATGGGACCATGCAACCTCTTGGCTCACATTTCCTCCCTTTTTTCAATGTGAAAAACTGTGTGATCAATAGTTCGTCAAATGTAACTCATGCCATTGCAAACACTATGCTAAGCAGTGTCAAGGACCTCAAGGTAAGATAAGTGCTCTCAAGTCTTAATCGCTAACTTTGAGAGCAATAATAAGCATGAAGAAATAAAAAATAAAAATCACAAAGCAAACCCAGATTTATAGTAGTTCACCGCCAGTACAAGAGATTTTTCCACTTGCCACCACAAGTTTTTGTTAAAACAGACAAGCAAGCAAGGAAGCAGAATGTTTTTATAAAGACAAAGCAAACAAAGCTATACAGTGGTTCACCCTCAATACGAGAGCTACTTCCACTTGCCACCACAATATTTTACTAAAATAAGTTCACAATGGAGAGATCTCACACCTCTCAGTGTGTGTATCTTTAAAAATCGGCACCCTCGAGTTGCTATAGATATCGTTGAATATAGCTCGACCAACAATCATGCAAGAATAGTATAATTATGCTTCACATAGTGCAACATAAGAAAGTCCAATAGTTGCTGTATGCTCTGTGTTTGTAAGTTCTTTATAACGGATTTTATGAGCACTTCTTTAATGCCAATTTGCTAGCTTCTCTTTACAACTCTGTTGTATTTTATCTGATCCTACACAATCGAGACTAAAAATGTAAATCCTCCATACATCTTCACCTATCAACAAGCCAAAACCCCAAACTTCATTAAAATATTATCCATCACCCAGCAACCAATAAATTATCCAAAAACCTTAATTTTCCCTTCCACAAAAGTAACACTAAATGTATCCTTGCCATCAAGCTGCACTATTTTCTTCTCCGGTTAAAACAAATGCCCAATGATCTAGCCATACTGCTCCAACTTGTAAATTTAACACTAAACTTGATTCCAGAATCCAAATCTATCTGCAATTTCGTTGGTTGATCCATCCGCTCATCCCTCCTCAGAAGGGAATGATGTCCAGAGAAAGGAATATACATCCACCGTTCATTGGGGTGATCAAACTATTCGTTCCCAGTTCCAATTGCATTTGTAACAGTAGCACTCTCGCCCATCTGTCACCATAAGCTCAATCTGAACTTTGCCGTTACTGGCAAGATTAATCATCTGACTTATTCTAATAATAATTGGAAGGAAAACAGTTAACCAGTCAAACAATACTGACAATGACATCTGTTGTGGATTAGAAATTCACAAACTCATTATGATATCCAAATGAACTTCCAATTAAGAAGTAACGGAATAAAAAAAATCCATTCCCGTCCGATTAGCTAAATTAGTCCAAGCAGGAATCTGCCATTACCATCCAAACAAGAATGAAGAAGCTATCAACACTATTCCTCCCACAACTGTAAAAAGATTCTTCAACAAGCTTAAGGTATGCCGTAGTATACATGAGAGTGTATATTTCCCAGTTTCAACTATATTTAGAATCGTTAAATACTGACTTAGGCATTAAATGAAGATACATTACATCCTTCGTTGCATGTATTGCTTCATGATAAAGAAGGATAAACAAGGAAGCAAATTTTGACTGCAACAACATAAACACACACTAAACAAACCAAAATGCTCATTTATCTCTAACAAAAATATATGAAAAATACTAATTTTAATTTAAGGGAAAAAAAAAAAAAACCTCTAAAACTCCAATATTTAATCATCAAATGCAAGCCTTAATACGATCAAACCTTATGCAAAGATCAGTGACATCGAGCGAGAGTTTGGCATGCCAATCAGGTTTCTCTACAAACCAAGCAGCTCTATCTTCTCTACTCTGATAAAACCCAAGACTTCTCAACCAGGCCTCTATGCATGGCAAGCTGTGAGCGTATATTGGCTTCTTTTTCTCCGGCAACCTTTGAAGCCACTCGTCCTCTGCTTCGGACACCTCTGCTTCTTCTGATGATTTTGACTGAAATAGGGTCTTTCTCGATGTGGAAATGGAAGATAAATTTTGGATACCCGATGAGAATTTCTTTGAAAATAAAGGGAGTGCGGTGGAAATTCTTGGATTGGAGGATGATAGTGTTGAAGAAACTGTAATGAATTTGAAGGTAGAAATGGTGTGCATTATTATTTGTGATTTTATTCTATTTCTTATGATTCTTTATTTTCTCTCACCTGTTATGTAGCAATGAATTTGAGGGTGGAAGAACTAGTTAAAAGTCGAATTTACAGAGAGATTTCAAGAAAATGTTGGAGAAGATGAAGATAGGGTTTAAACGTTGTCGTATTTCTTGCTATCATGCGTTTGTCACGTGATAGTGCGAAATTAAAAGCGCGTCGAATTAACTAGGTGCCAAAAAGCGGCATTGTATTAATGTACGCACTCACTCTTTTGATTCAGTCTTTTATTAATTTCATTGTTATTTCATTAAATCTTTCCCCTTACTTGAAAGTAACAGAAAGTTACGTTTTGAGGAAATAAGAAACTTTTATTTTATTATTAAAATAAGTAATCTATTTATTTTAAACTTTTATCATCAAAAAACTACTTAGCCCTTGATAAGGACTAAAAATTTATTTTAATAAAAGTTGATAAAATATTGGTTGAAAAGTCGTGAATTTCATAAAATATATTGTTAAAATTAATTGTTGACTTTGATTTAAAATAAAATCTAAATTTTAATCCTTATCAAACAAGTACTTGCTGTAAAACTTATTTCAAACTTATCAAATATACCTTTATCTACTTTAAAACTTATTTCGAACTTATCAAACATACCTCTATCTCCTTGATTTCATCTATGGAAAAGTATATCCTACAGACATACCATTAATCAAACAAATTCTTGTCCTAAAACCTTGTCAAGAACGAGTTTTTGTAATTCATTTGCATTATATAGACATGCTTAACTCCCAAAATCCCTCACAATAAACAACAAATTGCTTGCCACCAATGGCTACAAGCAGCAATATTGCTGTGCTTAATGCTCTTGACAATGCAAGCATACAATGGTATCATGTCAACGTGATTGTGATTGCCGGAACGGGCCTTTTCACCGGTGCATACGACATGTTTTGCATCCCTACCATCATCAAGCTCTTAGGCCGCCTTTATTACCACGACCACTCCACGAATATGCCAGGAAGGCTGCCTCATAATGTCAATAATTTTATGCTCGGAGTAACCGTGGTCGGGACTCTAACCGGCCAGTTAGTCTTCGGGTGGCTGGGTGATAAACTAGGAAGGAAGAGAGTTTATGGGATTACCCTGATTCTTATGGCCATTTGTGCTATTTGTTCAGGCTTTTCCTTTGGTTTCAGTCCCAAAGCTGTAATGGGAACTCTCTGTTTCTTCAGATTCTGGCTTGGATTTGGCATTGGGGGTGATTATACTCTCTCCGCCACCATTGTGTCTGAGTACGCTAACAAGAAGACTCGTGGGACTTTAATCGCAGCAGTGTTTGCTATGCAAGGTGTTGGCTATGTCTTTGCCGGCCTAGTGTCGATGATTCTTTCAAGAATTTTCCTCGATAAGTACAAAGGGATTCGATTTTCGGATGATGATATTTTGTATGCTGAGCCTGAGGCAGATTATGTTTGGAGAATAGTTTTGATGCTTGGAGCTCTTCCTGCAATTCTCACATTCTACTGGAGGATGAAGATGCCAGAGACGGGGCGATACACAGCACTTATCAAGGGTAATGCTGAACTAGCAGCTTCTGATATGGGTAGAGTTCTTGACATGGAAATTCAAGCTGATCAAGAAAAGTTAGCACAATTCAAGGCAGCTAATGAATACCCTTTATTGTCAAAGGAGTTCTTTCGACGCCATGGCCGACACCTAATTGGTACGACGACTACATGGTTCTTGTTAGACATAGCTTTCTCCAGCCAGCACCTGACTCAAAAGCACATATTTACTACAATGAGACGAGCAAATATTAGCGCTCTGCAGGAAATGTTCGAGACCTCGCGTGACATGTTCTTCATTGCCTTTCTGGGCTCCTTCCCTGGTTACTGGTTCACAGTATATTTCATAGACAAAATAGGCAGGTTCTGTATCCAACTGGTGGGGTTTTTTATGATGTTCAAATTCATGCTTATCATCGGAATAAGTTATGATTACATGAAAAAGGAAAATCACAAGTGGACGTTTGCTGCACTATATGGGCTGACATTTTTCTTCTCCAGTTTTGGCCCCAACAGCACCACGTTTATTCTTCCGGCAGAGCTATTCCCGACAAGATTTAGATCCACTTGCCACTCACTGAGTGCAGTATCAGGGAGGGCAGGGAGCATGATCGGCGTATTTGGAGTGCAAAACTATGTTAAAGATGGAAATGTTAACAAAATTAAGAAAGCCATTATACTTTTGGCCTTCATAAACCTGGTGGGTTTCTTCTGTACTTTACTGGTGAGGGAGACCATGGGGCTGTCGCTGGAGGAGATATCCGGGGAGGACGGCAGCCTGAATGAGACACAGATGCCCACTCTGGCAGTTCGACGGACAACGAATACAATGCAACCTCATGTGGTGCCACAAGATTCTGCTTAGGTGGGAGCCAAGTGGTGCTACTTGTGCCACCAATACGATGTCTTGTTCCTCTAGGAGGCAACGAAAATGTTTACAAAATACATATTTGCTAAGATAAAATATTTCGAAGTTTAAAAGTATTATTTAAATATTAAATTTTATCATAGTAAAATTCTTTATCGAATAATTATGTCTAATATTCATTATTAATTTCGCACTAGATAATCTAACAAATAAATATTGAGCAATGAATCAATAAATTTAATAGTAATTTGCACAAATTATCATCACCATTTGCACCTGATGCTACCAAAAATTATACGTGTTGGTTCCTGAACTTGATGATTGAGGATGAGCACGAATGAGCTCTTCTAGTATCTGAAAAAAAGGTAACGAGGTATGACCTCATCACCCCTCTGATGCTTAGGGGGTGTCTCCTCTATTGAGATTGTGATGAATTTTAAAAGTCATTTTAAATTTAGGTGTTTTCAATTGAGTAAAATATAGGTGTCCCCAATTGACATTTTAATGAAATCCTGTAAAATTTAGGTATACTCAATATTTAGTGAATTTATAAATATTTCATTAATAGAATGATTTTAGAAGATTTGGATGGATTTCAAGTCTAAAAATACATGTAACCAATTTTTTTGAAACTTCAGCATACTTGATGAGATTCTGATGGAATTTGTAAGAATCTATTTAAATCCACGAAATTCATTAGAATTTATAATTTTTTAAAATTCATTAAAATCTTAATTGAGAACACCCCTATTAAGTTAGCGAAAGGGAAAAGATATACGTGTAAAGCTATAAATTGAATGTAAAAGCGTACCTCAATAATGGAATTTGATCATGTATTTATAGATATCGATAATAGACTTGTAAAAGAATCTAACTACATGCAACCCTTATTATTGTCATGCAAAGTGTTTGTATTATATTGAAAGTTTATGTTTTGAGTTTGAATCGAAATGTAATAGGTAAACAATGAAGATATAGGTCATGGGGAATTATATTCGAAGTAGGATTAATGTTTTTCTAGAATGTATAAGATAAGGATTACGTTCAATGACGTACGACCCGACCTTAACATTGAAGCCTGACCTGGATAGATCCGACCTTAGCATGGAAGCCCGATCTTGGTGCTTGGGTAAATGTGGGAAGACAAGATCGGGCTATTAACTTTGAGTCTGACCACATAAACTCGAGGATGTTCTAGCCCTAGGATAGTAGTTGAGGTTATCATGACCTCGAGCATGAGGTCGTGGATGGTCAGGTCATATAGAAATTGTACACACCAACACCTATTAGGCAAATTGTTTCTATCGTTTCAAAATTGATATTTACACCATTATTTCAACATTTTCTTGCTGAGTCGATCATTTTTGTCTCATTGTCATTTCCTTCTGTCAAATATTGGTAATTGAATCAGAATGTCCTTATCGTTTGCTTTCATAGCGCAAATCGTTTCTATCATTTCAATTTTAGCATTTGGAACTCTCCGATCCATCTTTCTTTGCACGAAATCTTTTTATCGACTATTTTCTCCTTTAAAATATTGCAAAATAACTAATTTACCCTCTTTTTAAAATAAACAAATAAAAAAGAAATAAAGAGTACAAAAATAAAGATATAACTCCAGGCAGAGTTCCTAATTTTTTCAAAAATATAACAAATATCACATAAAACAATTAAAACCCACTAACAAAAAGAAAAATATTTCATCTTCCCCTTACCCAACCCTACGCCACATCCCATCCCTTGTCCTCCACCAATACCACCACCATCAAAATAATTAAAAAGAAAAGTAAAAGTATAAAAAAAAAAAGTAAGAAATTAATTAAAAATAGAAAAACTAAAAAAAAAAAAAAAATTAAAATGATTCTTCTTCCCTATCCAATTTTGCATCCAACCACGGGCTATCACCACCATCATTACCTGTTTTCCACATCCCACTAAAAATACCATCCAGGAAATTTAACTATTTTCCTGTAATCAAGTTTTGTGTTTCAGTATCATTTTATTTTTAGCGAATTCTCTAGAATTTTTAGGAATTAGCTATTTTCAACAAATTCTTTTTTATATCTCCTTGTTGCTGAATTATATATACATCTATGCTTATTGCATCAACTTTTGAAATTCACTCTGAAGGTTCATTAGAAAATTCATTCAAGATCTTAATTCAAATCGCAATTCTAATTGTTCTAATTCAAACTCATCTAAGAGTAAAATAAATCCTTTTTTTAAAAAATAGATTTTTTTGTTTTTTTTGTCAATATGTTTTAAATTATTTTAATTGGGACTCGTTTCGCTATTTTGAAAAAATTAGAATTTTGACTGTAATTTTTTTATATTATTTCTTTCTTTTCAATTTGTTTATTTAAAGAAGATGATAAATTAATCATTTTACAATGCTTTAATGAAGAAAATAGATGGTAAGGACATTTTCACAAAGAAATATCGATTTCAGTGTCAAAATGCTAAAAATATCGATTTAAATTTTTTATTAATATTTCAATATAAATTTTAAACATTTGTAATTCTCAAAATTTCTTTTACAATTTCGCATATTTAAACACCTGCCGAAAGAATTTATAAATATTTTAGTTTATAAATAAATAGAAATCAGTGAAGGATAAATTGATAGTATTGGTAGGTCCATTAGAATGTTTGATTAAAAATGAAGTTTGGTCATTTAAAAGATTTATAAATAATTTATAAATTGACTCAAAGGAGGCTTATTAATACATCACTTTAAAATATAGTTGACATATTATTCTAATCATATTAGTACATAATAAAATACAGTGTCAGCTAAATGAACAATAACATTATGAAAATTTATTAAGCCCTTTATGGAAATTAAAATCGGATTTTTAGCAAACTCTGATAAAAGTTGATAAATGTGTGGCTGAAAATTTGTGGATCTCATGATATATGCTGTTAAAACTAATTATTGACTTTAACTTTGATAAAAATATAAATTTTAATTTCAATCAAACACGAGCCAGTGTTCAGTTGAGAAAATATGAGCACGAGTCATGAAGGTTGTGTTTTCCTAAATCGACAAGAATTTTTTTAAGTGGAGCAGAACCTACTAAAGAACAAAGCAATATCAATATAATTTTTTCGACCAATTGAAATCTGACGGTGTTGCTAACGGATTTCTGATAGGAAGCTGTCGGATTTTCTAGGCTAATGACCGGTCATATCTCATAATTCAATATTGCTCTCAAACTCAGCAGAGTGTAATGCTATCCTTAGCATGGACGTGGGCACACCTGGAGTGTACACTGAAATATAGGGACGGATTTAGAATTGGATCCAAAATTGGGCTATAAAATTTTAAATCGGGCTACTGTGGAAAAAAAAATTTACATATAAAAAACTGATTTTTTACCCAAAAAAATAAAAAAATACCTTAAAAAAAAGTTCTTGAACTTGAGTATGGGGGGCTACAGCCCAGCCCAGCCCAACCCCCCTAAATCCGTCACTGTTGAAATGTACAAATAGCATTTCCCTATATATTTCTGCGAAAGGATGGTTGGCTCGCAAACAAATGCCACCTGCATGCAGCACTCCACATCATTGCGACATTAGACTAGTTTTTTAATGGAAAGACTTGCCCCTCTATTAGAGTCCTCAATTTTTCAAAAATCTATTTTTCTCCAAATTTATTTTCAATTCCACGTTCTCTAATAAAATAATTTTATATACAAATTCATATCTTTTTTTTCCCCTTTTATACTTTTTAACCATGCATTATTCAAAAAATCATTATTACAAATCATTATTACAAAATCTATTTTTCCAAAAAAAGGGGCCAAATTTAGACTAAAGGCAACGGAAAATTATCCATGTGTTGAAGGATGTTAAGCAATATTATAAAAATAGGATCGGACCGACCGGTTCAACTGGAAAAACCTTGAACCGACCTTTAATTAGATCTCCTTTCAATGTTTTAGTAATTTTTCAATGTGAGATATTAGCTCCTTTTTAAAGGAGACTATTCTTCAAATGTTATGGTAATCTCTCAATGTGGGATGCTTGTCCATTGTCATTTTTAATTGTTTCCTAGTTTTCTTCATCATTTTCATTAACAAATCATAAATCCCAACAAGATTATAATTTTCAATTTGAACAAAGCAAATTATTTTGGACATATTAATTGTTAGTTTTCAAGGTTATAAAATAAATTAAATAAATCAAATTAATAAATATTGATTACATTTATTTTGAACGAGAAAATTAAAATTTAAAAATATGTTATAGTTATGATATTTTATAGTTTATTTATGTATTTATTTATTTAATTTGTTATCCAGTTCAATTCGACCATTTAATTCTCGACCCTCTTCCTTTTCTGGATCGATGCTCGGGTCGATTTTTAAAACATTGATGTTAAATCCAACATTTGATGCAAGACTATATTTTTTGGCTGAAATATTCTTGCAAATTTTATTCTCTTAACCTCTGCACCTAAATCCTTTTCCTTATTCGATGCATTAAACAAAATCTTTACCTAAATATTTAATTCTTACACAACACAACAATTTGCATGTAAAGTCAACAAAAGTTGCCTTTGGCAACATTGTATCATGAATCTAGATTTCATAGAAAAATTTGAAGGAACAATTATTCGTCACGTTTTTTTTTTTTTGAATTAAAAAAAATTAAAAAAATTCTAAGTTTGAAATTTGAAGACAGTTGCTCAAGTTCAAGACTACAAAATAATTCCAAAGTTATTCTCAAGCAAAAGAAGGGATCTTTTCTTTCAATTTTCACCTCGTGATTCTTTGTTTAATAGCACCTAGTTAGCAAGTCTTTACTTATCGAAAGAGAATTGAGATCAGCTATTCTATTTTTGTTGTCTAATTTGCAGTTTATTCAATTAATTATTGACACGTTATTTTAAATTAATATATCAAACTTTTTTCTCACTTCTCTTTATGCTTAAAAATAGGTGACATTTTAATATAAAATGACGTATCAATAATTAATTTGATGGACAACTAATTTGACAGTAAAAATCAAACAGCATATCTCAACTTATCAAAAGGGTTGGAGGAACGTGTGGGGTGGGGGATGGAACTACCCCCAACATTAACAACTTCGAATAAAAGAAAAGAATTACCCCTATGTAAGCCCTATTTTTGAGAATAGATTTTGTAAGAAAAAAGTGATTTTTTAGAATACGTGGTTAAAAAAATTAGGTTTATGTACGAATTTATATTATTAGGGAAATATATAGTTAAAAATGGATTTAAAAAAAAATTAAAATTATGGGACTCAAAACAAGAGCTAAATAATTTTAACGACGGGAATATAGAGAGAGTCGAGAGAGGGGTCTCGAACTTGGTTTGGAAAATTGCAAGATGGACAATTCAGACGTTACATGTGGGCCTATTTCCATAAAAAAAAAAATGTCAAAAATTAACCCTACTTCTTAGATTAATCCTACTTATATTCTATGACATTAGGGAACATCATGCTCTCGTAATAATACCTATGCATAAGGATACTCGTTAATTATTTCGTTGAAGCTCTTGTTATCCTATAGTCGCCGTAAATGTTCATCTTGATTGGATGATCTAAAGTACTCTTATAAAAAGAGAATAATTGTTAGCTCTGAAATTGAATGTCTCGAATCTCAAATTTCAATAATTATGTTTATCAAGATCATCTTACGAGAGAAGATAGTCTTATAGTACAATGATCTAGACTCCAACCAACACCTCTCGACAAGTGATCAAGGCTCCAAACCAATAAGATCTTGATAAATCCTACATAAAGTGACACTTTAATAGGATATAATGATCAACAAACCAAATAAGCAACATTATAGGATTTAGATGACCAATAGTATTTTACTCGTTGTCAAGCAACTCTAAAGAAGGATTATGTGGCAGATTTATGGCTAATTATTTGGGAATATTGGACTTTTGGGATATGTGCATTAACAATTTCAGGTGGAAAATATACACTTTAAAAGGAACCCCATAATGGGAATCATTGAAAATATAGGAACTACTTTTGAATTTGTATGTTGTTTGGGATTCAAGTTTCTGGACATATAATAACTGATAATGATGAGACAAATTTATATTTATTTTACTTTTACATATAATAACATAATTTTATTTGTTTTCGAGTCCGAATCGGACCAAGGCACTTGATTGGACATAACACAAAATCTTGTTCAAAGAGTCAGTTACGGAAATATTGTAACTCACGATCATTTTAACTTGTTAGTGTACCACTTACAGAATCCTCGAAGTGAATTATATCCCAAGGCCTTGACACCCTTAATGTCATCTAAGCGCAGATACAAATTTAGGATTGAAATCGATAAATTTGATTTATCTTGTTAGGAAAAGAAAAGTAGTTAAAATTCTTGGACTATGAATAAAAAAAGTTGTGATAATTGAATGTTACAAAATTTTGAAAAATAAAAACTTCTTTTGTAAATGCATGTTTGGAGAAGCTTAAAAAATCAACTTATAAATAAAAAGTAAATTTTAAGATAAAATAATTTTTTGTTGGTCAAAAAAAATTACTCACTGCCACTTTCTAGAATTAGTCATTTTTAGGCCTTGAGAGAAGAAAAAGGAGGTTGGAAAATATTCCCTTTTTTGAGTTTGTTTCGCTTGGCTTTTCTTGTATTTTACTATTTTTCATCCCTCGGACTTTTGTTCAAAAGTTTTACACGAGAACGCGTAAAATGAATGTTCGTAACGCAACAGACTTTATTATCAAATAATTAAACCTTTTACTAATAAAAAAAAAAAAAAAAATTAAAAGGGTTAAAAAAAAAAAAAATTAAAAGGGTTAAAAAAAAAAAAAATTCAAATGTGTTAACACAAAAAATAATTACTTAAAATTAAGTGTTGCATAGTTTGTATGCTTAGTCAAACATGAATCTTGATAAGATTTATACATAGCCCCCAAGCACATCCCAACTGGTAAAGATGAGGGCGCTTCAAGACTGGCAGATCAGAAGTCGTGAGTTCGATTTTTGGAAGGCTCTTGGAAGACAGATATTCTCTTGGAAGGCAGGATTTATTCTGGAAGGCAGGAACTCTACTGAAAGGCAAGGTGCAAAGATGGGAAACAACTTACTTGACACTTTGGCAGATCACTTGGGGGGGCTCTTGAGCACTGGTCAGTTTGGGGCACAATTTGCAGTTTAACCTGTCTGCAATTTGAGGGACCAAGGTGTAGACTCCAGGATTTAGTCACTGTAAGGTGGATACCTGGATATCAAAAAAAAAAAAAACGATTTATATATAGTTTTTAGCAAAGTAAGAATAATAAGAAATTAATATAATTAAATTATTGTCTTTTTAAAGAGAAGGGAATTTGGCAGCCTTTTTGCGAAAAAGTCACCATCAAGGCTGCCTTCAAAGTCATTTCTTCACTTAATACAACTGGTTCATGGAAGATTCCAACTTCCAGACAAAATTCATCCTCCAAAATATAAAATGTGAAAAAGAAAATAGAAAATTACAATCCAACCATTTATTTCTCTATTGAAATAAGACTTAGGTGTTCGAAAAATCTTTTATACGTAGAATGAAGATTTTTTAGTAATTAATCTTAAAAGTCATGAACGATTACGCGTGATGCAATCGCTGAATACTTGATAATCTAACGGAGCTAATCCTACTAAATCCATGGGCCGAACTGGGCACATAGCTGTAGGCTTTGAACAAAATGTCTCATAAATGATTGGTTCAGGACTACTATTGTTGATTTTATCCCGTAAATTTGCATCATAGACAAATTATAAATTTTAAACTAAACTAGCCTCAATTTGACACACACACACACACACACAATTCCCTAATTGTGTGATTGATTTTAACTTTATATAATTATCAACTAAAAATAAGCAATTAAAGATAAACAACAAATTCTTGAAGTTTATTCAAATCATGAAAGGAACTAGGATCATGAATTGTTAATCTACTTTAATTTCCAACTCCTCGATTATAATCAGTAACTATTGTCGTAGTCAATCAATCATATACTTCTAACTTATTATCTCTAATTGAATTATGAACATATAAATATACATTAATTTTACACGTAGGTTCAAATTTTATTTTTTAATCACATATTCTCTAAAAGCTCACCATTACAGCATATATTTTTGGTTAAAAAACGATGCTCAAATAGGGGCTAAATATAGAATAAATTTAAAAATTTAAACACGAGGTTACCGAAAATGATGTGGTGGGAAAATATTGAATGTAAAAGTTGAATATATTTTAAATTAACAGATGATAATGTGCCACGTGGACATTATGTAATCTCTATAGTTATCTGTCAAGTTGCTGGCACCATGCACTGGTCAAGGTCAACCATCTTCTCGACTTTACAGTGCACAGAATTTTTTAACCAAAGAGCCAAGAAGCCGCCTCGATTCTTCTTCGTTAATTTCCATTAAATCATTCTCTTATATATATATATGATGTGTACGTATCTATATCCTACCAACTCCATTTGCAAAGCAAAACGATAGAGTTGACCTCTTCAATTCTGCGATCTTCCCCTTCATCTCTCAATTCCTTTTCTCTCTGATTCTTGAAAATGGTGATGCTTGTGGACTGTTCCAAGTGCCGTACCACCTTGCAGCTCCCACACGGAGCAAAATCCATACGCTGTGCAGTCTGCCACGCCATCACTCTCATCGGCGAACCCCGCAACTCGCCACCTACGCCGCCACCAACTTATCTCCCATCTCCCACCACCTTGAGTACCAGCAACTATAACTACTATGCTCCCCCGCAGGTACATCCTCCGGCACCTGTTTCAGCTCCGTCGCCGTACAACCACGCTCCACCAAGCCAACCACCATCGGTCCACGGACGCAAAAAGGCCGTGATAATTGGGATCTCGTACAAGAAATCGAAGAATGAGCTCAAGGGTTGCATTAATGATGCTAAGTGCATGAAGTTCATGTTGGTCAACCGCTTCAAGTTCCCTGAAGCCTCCATTCTCATGCTTACTGGTAATCAAACTGAAAAAAGATTTTATTAAAATTTGGAAACTTTTGATTAGATTTATTGCGGCTTTACAAATATATAAATAGGTACAGTATATTGTCAAATTTATCTTTGATGATTCATGAATCTATGATTTATCGTGGGTTTGGCTTAGTGAACATGAATTTTGCAAGTTGCATTATTAGACTTTTCTCGCCAGACTTTTATATTATTGTCCTCTTGGCTTAAAAGAATAGGAGTAATATAGAATAAAGAGCTTTTATATTGGAGAAAAACGATCGGGCTGGAAAATAGTTTTATTTTCCCAATCTTTATTTTTATGTAAAATATTAAATATCTGTATACTAAAATGCCTTCTTTAACATTGACCTAAGTTTGATAGAAATCAACCTCAATCTGGTTAAATTCGGCTCTTAATTCTCCTCTCAAAGATATGAATATATGGAGATTTGTATACTTCGACCTAGAAGCGTAGAAGAGCTAAGTGCTACCTAGGCTTGGAATTATGCTTCTTGTACATTCAAGTTTGACATCCCTTATGTGTAGGAAATTTGACCATTGATTGGAAAAAGTTTTGTTAAAATCAACGGACAAAAATTTGCCAACTCAATGTCAACTTGATGTACTTGTAGCATGATTGTTTGGCTTGCGACATCCCTGTTTCTTGAAAGTCCCTCCCAGGTAGTAAGGGTCGATTTGTCCTTTGACTCGTATGAGAAGTCAGGTTGTGCCAGCTAAGGTACTAAAAGCAAGTGGCCTGCTGTCCGGATGCCTTTACCAAGCCATGCCTGGCAGCATGGCAGGGTCTTTAGGAAACCAGGGCAGCGACGGGCCTTGGCATGGACCACTGCGAGTACTAAAGGTATCGGCTGCATCCGACATCCAAAAGTTAGCTGGTTCTGTGAATAGAAATGGGTCATCAAGAATCATTGTTTGTTGAACCACTTGTCTAAAACTTAAGCCGACTGAGAGGGCATTTAAATTTAATCTTCAACATGTGCAAACCAGATTTACAAGATGTAAAGATGGACAGCCATATCCACAATGAAAACGAAAGATTAGAGAGAAACTGGAACATCTCATCTGAAACTCATTGTTAGAGGAATTGATTCCTTGCCAATGTTTCACCTTGTGAAACTCTAGTTATTCTATTTCTTCTACCACAAGAACTGAATCTGCTATAATGGATATTGAACTCCTCGTAATCATAATTCAATAAAGTCATAAAAGGTAGGTCCCTGACTCCCTAAGGTGAGGAATCTTAGTGTAGTTTCCTTTTAGGCTTGACTAAAGTTTCACTAAAGAGTTTGAAAGGATCTCCCAACAGCGCAATATTGTTAACTTCGATAACAACAACATCCAATCAGGGTCGTGAATCAGCTACAACACCTTGCTTCTTGGTTAATACACTATATTGGGACGACTCTACTATATAAATAACAAGATTTAAACTTCTTTTACTTTTTAATCCTCCCTACCAAAGATGTCAAATAAGTCTCAAACTTATCAGGTTCCTGCATACGTTCTAAAGAACAACTTAGTACGATGAATATCAAACCTTGTGTAGATTACAATAATAATGATGTCGAACCAAGCAGCTTTTCATAGTAAAACATTCTACTGATATTCCTTTACATTTTTCTAACAATTTATAATGGTAACACCTTTTCATATCTGGCTATTCTGATCGAAATCATCCTGTGGAAGTATTTTTCAGAAGAAGAAACTGATCCATACAGAATTCCAACTAAACATAACATCAGGATGGCAATGTTTTGGCTTGTACAAGGTTGTCAGCCTGGGGATTCCCTGGTGTTTCATTATTCTGGGCATGGTTCACAACAGAGAAACTACACTGGAGACGAGATAGATGGATATGACGAAACACTTTGCCCATTGGACTATGAAACACAGGGAATGATCGTGGACGATGAAATTAATGCAACAATCGTTAAGCCTCTCCCTCGTGGAGTCAAGCTCCATGCGGTCATAGATGCCTGTCATAGTGGTACCGTACTAGATTTACCATATCTTTGTCGAATGGACAGGTTTGTGTGAATCTCAGTATCTATTATAACCTTTTTCGCACTAAATACTGTTTTTAAAAATATGTGTGCGTGAATGCAGAACGGGGCGTTATGCATGGGAAGATCATCGTCCTCCATCAGGTGCTTGGAAAGGAACTAGCGGTGGAGAAGTCATATCCTTCAGTGGCTGCGACGATGATCAAACTTCTGCTGATACTGCTGTAAGCCTTATTCTCTATGTTCAAAACTTTTTAGTTTCAAGTTCTAGAAATTAATGGGTTGATGTAAGCTACAATTTGAACACTGAACAGGCTCTATCCAAGGTTACTTCAACAGGGGCAATGACTTATGCTTTTATCCAAGCAATCGAACGCGGGCAAGGAACTACATACGGAAGTATTCTAAGTGCAATGCGATCTACCATCCGAAAGACTGATGATGAGATAGGAGGGAGCGTTGTCACAACGCTCCTCACAATGCTCCTGACCGGGGGAAGTGCTGGTATCGGAATGTCACAGGTATACTCTCGACCATTAGAGATGGAGGACTGTTCGAATAAATGTTTGGATATGTCACTCCGTAATCCGTATTATCAAGAGGAATAACAAAAAGTTGTTTTCACTTTGGATATATCTTAGATTTTATGTTCATCTCGCTGCAGGAACCACAACTTACTGCTAATGAACCATTTGATGTATACACGAAGCCATTTTCACTATGAGTTAAGCATACAGAGGACCCGTTTCTGCAGCAAAAAATGAAGTGCCGAGCTAGCTTCTGGCTTCTAAGCTATTTAGAAGCATGAAAATGTACAGTTCTTGATTTTCTTTCGATTAATTTGTAAATTACAACTTCTGGGGTTTAATTAACTCGAACTTTATCGTGTTGCTACGAATTGCTGGAGTTATTATATTGCATTAAAATTTTCCCTTGGACTAAAAGCATAAAAAAATCAATTGGTGTGTCTTCTTATGTTTTTCTTCTGTACCTGTACATTGAAAAGTTTATCCTTAGTAGACTGGTTCATTTGCATGTGTATTTGACAAGGGGTGTTGCTATTAAGACAGGGCCAAATGACAGGCCCTGTGGCAGTACATCGGGTCACTATAGCAGGTTTCTTTGACAAGGTATCATACAGTAATGACACGTTTTGACTTGGGATGATGAAAGATTGAACAGCAGCAACACAAGATTGGAGAGAGTGAGAGATCACGTTGAAGGAAATTACCGGCAAAAAACACAATATATCATCATTTTAATATTCAGTCGAATTATTTGGAATCTAATCATATGTTCAAGAAAAGCATCAATAAATGTCAACTTCTTTTTCATATTTATTTCAAGAAATTATTTTTACACCAGGACCCCGAGATATTTGTTTCAAATGAGCTGGAAACCAGCATTTAAACACGGAAACAAGCGAGAAATTAAGTAGACGTCAAAGGAAGAATAGTAGGAAAATTAAATGGGTTGAATACGCGCCTTTCTTCTAGTCTTAACCAGTAAGAGCAGCATTGAGAGCACTGTGTACATCAACCCCAATTTGTGCTTCGGCTTTCTCCACGTCGGTCGATGCTGAGTTTAGTTTCTGTGTGAACTCAGTGAGGCCTTTCTGAACCAGGCTCGGATCAATTTGGTCAAGCGGTGTGGCCTCGACAGCCATTATATCTGCAACAGAATTTGCATGGATAAAAGCAAACCCGCTGCTGAGAAAATATTTTTTTACCTCATTACCTTCATGAACTGATAGAACACCGGGCTTCAGTTCAGCAATTGTGGCCACATGGCCAGGCAAAACACCCATCTGCCCAGTAGTAGCTGGGACTATAACCATGTCAACCTGAAAAGTCATGCACAGAAGGATGAGAGAGATACCAGACCACTATAATATGACAACAACAAGCGAAGCTTGATCCCAATAAAATTAAGGTAGCCTACGTGAATCCTGTTTCTCCACTCTTTCTAGTTTATGCTATGATCCACCATAAGATATAAAACAACTAGATTGTCAGCAACTAAAACAGACTATGATGGCTTTAGTTTACACACACACCCTCCTAATATTTGTTCTGCCGAGACGGCACTACTCTTATAACTGGGAGTCCACTTAGGTATATGCAAAACACGTCCCCTCCAACAAATCCATCTTAGCTCATCATTTTGTAAGTTTATTTTACGATAATTCATTTTTTTTTTTTTTAACCAGACCAACACTTAAAGATGGCACTGTATAAATTACAGACTTAAAACTTTCAATGCAATTTACCATCTGATATCTTTCCATCAACCAGACTATGGAAGTATTTGAAGTTCAAGGATAGAGCCAGATCAAGGTAATCAACTGTGCACTCATAATTAACTGGAGGTATGGGAGGCTGACCACATATTTATATCACTATGTATTGGATCTCACTAATCAACAATTCCTACAGTTATCTGTTAAGAGGCTGCAAGATAGAACTAGATTGATGACTCTGCACTACCTGATTACAAAATGATTCACGAGTTGACAAGTTCTATCAGAATCAAAATGGACTATACATGGAGCTTATATAGTTATTTGTGAAATATATAACGATATTGTCACTTAAAACAGTTTAAAGTAACAAAAGCTCCAGTGGAATCTAAGAATAAATTATCAAGAAGTTAATTTGGAATCCATGGGCGACAGGAATTCTGATTGTCAAGTCGAAAATGCTATTAGATATCACTTTTGCCACTTGAAAACCAGAATAGATCAAAAGAATAAAAGCAGTACCTATCCTAACCATGAGTGCTAACAGTAGCAGGGAAATCATTTCGGATGGAACATGATGGAAGACTAGGCTCTAATACTTTGTACAGCAAACATACATGTAGTTAATGGGCATATAGTTTGAACAAAGCTCCATGATACAATTATTCACCAATGCTGATTTATTATGGGTAAGGGATAAGCTAAGAAAATCATAATGAGAATGTGGACATTTTCTCCAAACACTACATCAACAGACCTTTATATTGTGCCAAGGCTTATCAGGCCTCAAGAGCTTCAGATCTCAAAAGATTGAATCTCCCAGGTTCAACTATAATACAAATAGAAATGTCATCATACAACGCCATTTAATTACAACATATCTTCATCTTCCTGTGCACGAATACAGAAATCTTGATGCACTAGGCAAGAAAGTTTATTTGAAAAAAATCAAACAGAAAAATAATTAAGAATGGACAGTTTGAGCTATAGAAAAATTAATTAAGAATGGCACAGTTTAAGAACCCTTTTAGCACTAGGCAATGTCTGGACCGATTAGCTCAGTTAGGCAGCAAAGAACAAATGAAAAGAGATCAAAATCAATAGTGGCAAGGAAGTTGTACCCCCCACCCCCACTCCACCCAAAAAATAATAATAAAAAAATAAAATAAAAAAATCCAAAAAAAGTTCTTGAACAATTTAAAAGATAGAAATCGATTTTGTGCATTACACCATTTCTTTGTTACAATTTTATAATACATTAGTATGTAATTGCCTTTATATGGGGTGTACATTCAATCACAAACGTGTATATGGACATTTGTGTGCACAAAATTGGAGGCTTTGAATCAGAAATCAGAGACAGCATCGGTCAATTTCAATCACGTCTTACGTATCTAAGCTTCCGATCTATATTATTTGAGGTAATTTTATCAATTATCCAAGAATAATAATTTGAACATTTTTCTTGACCCTAAACTTCAGATTATTCTCAAACCAAAAACAAGAAGCAATTGTAAGATACCAAAATTCAAAAATTTCACAGTACAAAACTCACACCAAAAAATAATATATAATTGCAATGATAAAGTCATATTTATTCATATAAACCTATAATATACCTCTTTCGCGGATAATAAGGAATCGTAAGGAAGAACGAGATTGACAGTGAGCTTGGAGGGAATGGTAGAAGGGGTCGGTGGGCGAGGGGTCATGAATGCCGACGGAGTCTTCGGTGGGTCGATGTTCGGGATCGCTTTCTTCCAGGAGTCCACGAATTTCGAGTCTGCGGGTGTCTCCGCCACGACATCGGTGGAGAATGGCCGGCTCCACCTCATAGCAGCTCTGCTCATGAGGAATCGTGAAGACTGTCTCAACATTTTCCCTCGTGATTTTCTGAATTTCGAGGCTGAGGTTTTGCGTGCAATGAAAGACTGGAGTTTTGGGGAAAGTGGAAGATGAGCGTAGGGCGGGTCAAAACCGGATCAATAGCCTGAACTGAACCTAAATATTGGAACGGGTATTTGAATGGTGGATTCTCGATTCTAGATCTGGAATAATCTAAGGCCCCGTTTGGTATGGAATTTTTGCCCCAAAAAATTGATTTTTTGACCGTTATTTTACTATTCAAGCCGTAATTTTTGACTTCTTCTCTCACATGTGGACCCCACTTTTTTTCTAACGGTCAAAAAATCAATTCTCAAAATCCCTACCAAACGGGGCCTAAATAAATTTACTAACTAGTTAATTTAGCTATAACTCAAAAATATGATTTTTCTATATCTAATTTTCAATGCAAACATAACTTAATCAAGTTGATATAAGTTTAACCCAAATTTTTTATTCAGTTATTCTACTGTAGTATCGTTTCTATAATTATGGAGAAATCGAATTAAAACTCGACGGAACCTCTCTTAATTATTGTAAACTCGCTATCTTCCTCTTCTATTATTTTAACAATCAAATTTATAGAAAACTCAGTAAAGAAAAACACAAAAGACATATAAGATTAGATTGCATTATTTTGTAAGAGTTAAGATTCAACGTGTTATTATTTGAATTAATGTAGTTTTGTGAATATTAAAAAAAAATTATAGTACATAACCTGATAATCAAATAGAACGGAACCCAAACGGCTCCATAATTAAATTTGAACCTTGGCGTTTCACTTACTAAATACCCAAAACAAGAATCGAATTGAACCATGTCAAGTCGTAGATGAGAGAGAGAGAGAGATTGAGATTGAGATTGAGATTGAAATTGGATAGTTGGAGTAACAAATATGTGTCATCAAGAAAAATCCAGCCCAGGTAAACAATCTTTAGGCCCATAATTTTTTTTTTTTTAAAGTCAAAATTAATAATTAATTAATTAATTTTAACCACACATTTCATGGAAGTCATAGTTTTTATCAAATTTTTTAATGACATACTTCATCATCTTTTATCCAATTTATTAAAAATTTGATTTTCAACTAAACCAAACAGGGGATCTCAATATTCACATCCACAAAGATCGACGACAGATTGCTACGTAAAGAAGCTACGATGAACATTACCAATGGATTCAATAACGAAATATGGTACTTGCTGAATACCAAAACCGTGTTTGAAAAGTATTTACTCATGCAAATAAAGAGAGTAATACAAATCACCTGCAACAAAATTCAAATCCTCAAAACAATAAACTGGAATTCTACAGCCGCAGATCAGCGAAGTCACTGACTGTAACTACACAATGCATCAAAAGAGACTGATAACGAGATGCAGCAAGATTAACAACAGATGGCCGAGTGAACGGGCTAAATGTGGAGTCGAGGGTGACAAGAATTCATTCCCATGAAGGTTTCGTCTCTCTTGATATATCATCCTTGATCCACTTTTGAATCCATTTGATAACAAAGAAATACTGTTAAGAAGTAAAAGAAATAATCAAGCGATAGTCTATTTATTTTATTCCAGCATAAGAGCATCCAAATGAACTCCTCCCAGGATTCTCCAATCCCTGTTGTTTTAGTTGAAAATAGTGGGAGATTCGAATCTCCCACTATTTTCAACTAAAACAACAGGGATTGGAGAATCCTGGGAGCAGAAATAGATGACGTTAGAATTAAGGGAAAAATATACAAAAAATATTCTTTAGGGATCATATGCACAACATGTTCAAATTATGATAACTAAGAAAGTTGATAAAGAACGTGCAAAAAATGTAAAATTATGATGCAATCTTAGCCATGTGGTAGAATAGTAGCAAATATTTGTGCAGGGTATTTAAGCTATATTCTGTAAGCTCCAACTGCTTTTATCGGGAGATGCAATGAACTCTACCTCCAGATATGGGGTTACAGACACCCGGAAGAAAAAATAAAAATAAAAAAATAAAAAATGAAAAGAACATAACAAGACTAAGAGAGAGAGAGATCTGCAGATGGTGCTGGAGAAGAGAATACATTTCTGCACCCCTTCAAATTGAAATTGACTTAGCATAATTTTTTTATTTTTTCTTACCAAATGAAAACTAAAATATAACATGTCTAATACATGTGCTTCCTCCATGTTTATAGTCATCTAACTTCTTTTTTTTCGTTTTATCAATTTATTTACCAAATGCAATACTACTAAGCAGTGGGAATTAAGCAATGAGACAAGGTTTTCCCTGCCTATATACATACAAAGAATTTTATCAGAAGGAATCATAAAGGACAATATGATAGCTCATCTTTGAGCATGAATCATTATTGAAGCATCAGACATACAATTCTCAATAAAGAAATTCTTCATTTTCCTTGTCCTAAGCTTTTAAATAGAATAGTCGGTGATTTTATGGGTTTTCCCTGAGTTTCCCTAGTGCTTGTGAAGAACTGTCAGAAGTAGCAGGTTTTTGCAGATGTGGTAATGGCAGATGATATGATTCCAAAGAAGAGTGGGATTACAGCTCTGGTCCAAAATTCTTGAGAAATAAAGGGATACCCAGCGACAGAGTGATGATTGTTGCTGTCGGAAGTGTGTTGGCAACGAGAGTTCAGATCTACATGCTTGCTGGTAATTGGCATGGAGCAAGTGAGAGGGGAGGCGATGTGAGTTTATGTGAAACTTTCTGTGGTGCATGGGATCTGAAAGCTAGGCCTCATTAACCAAGGACGGATTTAGGGGGGGACTAGCTGGGCTGTAGTCCCCCCTCTACCAGGCCCAATTAATATTTTTTTAGGGTAATCTCCCCTTATTTTTGATAAAAACAGATTTTTAATGTGTAAATTTTTATTTTTTTTTCACATATTAGCCCGGCTTGAAATTTTTTAGTCCGGTCTTGAATTCAATCCTAGATCCATTCCTGTCATTAACGATCAGTAATTCAGTGTAGTTAAGTCTCTTTCGGTAACGGCGCAGATAGACTTTTGAACATAGCCAAGCAAGCATGATTTCATTAAGAATTGAGTTTGACATTAAGTTTTATATTGTGCCATTTGGCGATATCACATTGGAGAGTTTTTGAAAAAAATACACTTTCCTGCCAAATCCATTTTTAAAAACATTAGAAAACAATGGAGTATCAAACTCCATGTCAAGCAAACAATGTGTAAGAAGCTTTATTCTTTCATTAATACTTAAGAATTTCGAAAAATAAAAAATGAAAAACTGAGAATAACTTAGCTACCAAATGGACCCTAGGTCTATTGTCCGTCTTTCAATGGGAGACTTTCATTTTTTACTCAAATATTGAAAATTTAACAGTATTATTCGTTGATACAGGATTAGAAAAATTTTGTATCCATTGTTTAACAGACAAGCTCGTTCAGCAGCAGCAGGTCTCCTTTTCTTTTCCAAAGAGACCTGACAAATGCATGGATATCTAAATAATTTGTATAAGCTCACGAACAAATCTTGTCTTCAAAGTCTAGATGGAACAACTTCCTTCCTGAGTTCATACTAGTTCATTTTTTGTAGTTGACAGCTTCAAAGTTTAGAAGTTTCGATTTTGTTAGAATTCTCATCCACATACTCAAGCATTCTAGAAATGCTTGCCAAAGTTTTTATCTTGAAAATCCATACTAAAACCTCAACAGTGGTGCTTCAAAACTACATATTATGGGTAAACTCAAAGCCATTAAAAAAGAATTGCATATTTTGCATCCGGCTACTTTCATCAATATTTTTATGGAATTAAAAGCTGAGGGATATATATAAGCTGAACAGAAAATATTTATTTTACTGCCCAGGTTTTCCCTAGAAAATTTTCTGAAATTCAGGAAAATGTGTTCAGCCATGTTGGATCTTGAACCTAACAATTTCATTCTTTTTGAGCAATTTCAACTTCCTCCCACCTCACCCATAGAAAGATTGAGTCCTTCAAAAAGAAAATAAATAGCAAGGGTATAATGATGAATCAAACCTGAATTTCCTTTTTGCTTATCCTTGATCCCTGTCGGACAACTTTCATAAGGGACTCTGTTCTTTTGGAGAAGAACTCTTCATAATTCAATCCATCTGGAGGTGAGAACTGAGCATGTGTAAGGGCTACAATTCCTTTACGCCATATTTCTTTGCTGAAACTATATTTTATAGCTTTCACAACCTGCTTATCCAAATTATCTACTCTATACAGATCCAAACGATCCACATAGAGCAGAACATCTATCGTCTTGTTCAAAAGGAACCTGGTCAGACAACAACAGCAAATTAATTGCCACGAAAACCCAACTGGACTCAGAAAAACACAATCATAATATGTGAAACTAAAACAATTTGATGGGAGCTAGTGATTGACTCAAACCTTTTTATGGTCTCACGCACCGTATCACTGACATAAGCTCCTTCAACAAGCCCCGGGGTGTCAATAATGTTCAATGTAAATCCTGCCCGGAACGTGAAACCATCACTGGTCTAAGTGTTTCTGACTGAAATATTTCAGAGATAGAAAGATGAACTAACACTAACATCATGATCATCAAATATTAAAAATGAAAGAAAAAGTTCGGCTTCATTCTCAAAACCAGGCCCAGCAGTATGTACGTGGAAAGAACTAACACTAACTACTCGATCCCCTATAATTGAGTTCACTGTGGAAGATTTTCCAACACAACCCTTCCCCAGAACAAGGATCGTCAATGTGCTGACATTCTACAATGATTGATAAACAGCATTAGAGACCCAGATTCGCATAATATACAGTACAGTACAGTACAGTACACAGTCAACAATGCCACCCTAGTTGAAAAGAAGGCAATTTATAATCGTACTAAGATAGTAAAACATGTTTCTTTTCAAGTTGCGCACACAATAAAATTAAAGAGATTCTAATTTCATTCATTATTTTCAGTAAAGCGCATTTTTTTTTAAGTGAGCAACAGATTGCATAATGTAGTAAAAATATGCTAAATTTAAAAGGGAAAACCAGAACCTCCTGCTTTAATTTTCCCAACAGTTCAAGCAATCTGTCCTGGGTAGCTGCAGGAAACTGCTTAATTGCAGTCCATTCTTTGACTAATTGTGTGGCCATTTATCTCGGCCAATTGAAACAACAAAGAAAGAGTGATCTATCAAAATACAAAGGGAGATCCCAGTGGAGGAGCCACATTGAGACGAGTGCGGGCATATGCCCGCACTGAATTTTACAATTTTTTTTTTTTTTTTTTTTTTTTTTATCAACAAGGGAGGTGGAATAAAAGCATCTTTTAATTCACACGAGCTTTATTTTTAGGTCCAAACTCATGATTTTATTTTATAATTTTATCATCATTAAATTTATGATCAAAACACAATATTCGACATGGGTTAAATCAAGGGCGGACCCAGACCTTTAGTATTGTGGAGTCAAAATTTTAAAAATAATTTTTTTAATAAACAACATAATATCAATGAAAATAAGTTTATATGTATTTTGACAATTTTAAAACGTAGAATAATTACATTATTATTAATATTATTAAATAAATTTTGCTACTTATAAAGTTTTGTTTATTATTTCATTGACAAATACTGAGCTAACATTGAGTAAATTAAATAAAATATAGAAATTAAATGAATTGAAATAAAATTCAAGTTTAATTCAGGAAGTAAATGAAATTCAAATTTAAAACAAATATAATTCGAAAATAATTCAAATTACATTTAATCCATAACGATTCTAAAAAATTTACATTATATTTCATATAAGACTTCCGAATGAAACGATATAAATTATATTGAAAAATTTATCGTGTAAAAATAATAATTAATTGAATTTTTTAAAAGAAAAAATGAGTTAGACGTCTTTTTTGAGGCGTACGTTTAATACATATTTAACTATTTTCGATATCCGTTTGGACCATTCGATATGAAAATGATGTAGTTTTCGAAACAAACTTTTACATGGCATAGACGATTTGTGGATTTAGATAGCACATGATCGAAAACAAATTTTTAAAGTTAGGATATTATCGAAATTCTCAAAATACTAGTTTCAAACGCCCTACTTTAACATGTCATAACTTTTGCTATAGTTGACCACTTCGCATGCTATTAATAAGTGAAAAATTAGGTCATGAACACTTCGAAATGGTATTAAGAATGCAATATTTTGACTTCATTTGACATCTCGACGAGTGCATCAAAGTAGATTGTTAAAAAAAAACAGGGGCAAAATTTTGTGGGGGTCATTTGACTCCACATTACTCCATGTGGGTCCGTCTCTGGGTTAAATTATACTCGCACTGAAAATATTTCATGGCTCCACCCCTGGAGATCCCCTCATGAAGTTCAAACATAACCACATATTCAGAGAAAAAAAGATAAAGATGCAAACTTTACTGGAAAATTACGCAATCAAAACAACTCTTTATAGTTTATAACACCACGAGATAAAAACTTTCTGAAGTAACAAACAACTATAAAGAGATAGCATAAGAAGAACCCTTTTCAAAATAAACCTAAACCCCCCCCCCCCCCCCAAAAAAAAAAAAAAAAAAAAAAAAA
>NC_036237.1:6358042-6382800 GCF_002742605.1 Olea europaea var. sylvestris
TATAAAAAAAAAACCCAACCCCCCCCCCCCCCCCAAAAAAAAAAAAACTTACAATTCTGCTAAAACTAAATAAGCAGAAATTAAAAAAAAATGAAATGAAAGAACTTGCAATGTATATATAATTTGCACAAAACGTCTATAGAGAGAGATTGAAATAGCTTAACTGGGTTAAAAATGAGGGTTTAAGAGAGGCCTGTTGTAGGCTATAGAATTGAGAGTGTCTTATCGTCTTTGAGTTTTTGATGTGTTTCACCGTTAACTCCTCCTGTGTTTAACGATTCTTGGAGGATGGTGACTCATGATTCCTGGCTGGACCCCAAGTTTGGTAATTGTTGCAACGTGCAAATAGCACTGAATAGAAAATTGCAGTAGAGGTTTTAGATTTATTTAATTTCTACCAAACGAGTACTGACTTTAAATTTTTAAAGATGGTCAAGTCGCAAACGTTTCAACTATATATAGAGATCACAATGGGCTCTGACTTTTAATTTTGGGGCACAAAACATCCCTACGTTTGACACTTGTTGCAAAAAACGTTCTTACGTTTCATTTTTTTGCATTTTCAACCTTATTTCAATGTTTTGTTGCGAAAAACGTCATTCCGTCCATTTGCCGTTTATTTCACAGTTAAATGCACACCTAGTTCACTTTTAATTTCAAGCTTGAAAAGTAAAATGGTCAGGCACTCCAAACAAACTCTGCTTCCCACGATAAAATGGTTATTCCCAAAAAAGAAAAAGAAAAAATTATTCTCCCCGAACTACAATGCCGAAGCCTACTGTTCATCATCACCGTGGTTGATGCATTTTCGAAAATTCATTGTTCATCATCACCATGGCTGATGCGTTTTCAGAAATCTTGTATTAATCATCGCCCATGTCTAATGCATTTCGAAAATGGAATGTTCATCTTCACCATAGTTGATGCGTTTTCGAAAAACAAATTTTGATATTCGTACCAGCTATCATTCGCCATTACTAAAGACTCACTAAGTTTAGTCCCAGAAATCTGTACCATAAACTAAAGTCGTAAACATGCTTTCCCCGAAGTTGGAGAATGTTTGCGTAAAATATCCCTACGTTTTACAATGTTTTCGTAGAACGTCCCTACCTTTGACACTATTTGCGTTAAACGTCCCTACGTTCCATTTTGTATTGCACGAAAAGTCCCAACGTTTGTCACCTATTTGCGCATAACGTCCCTATGTTTCATATTTTTGCGAAAACCGTCCCTATACATCCTGTTTGAAATCCCTTTCATTCACGACATCATCAACTCACAGCAAACTCAACAAGCAACCCCACACACTAATCAACCCACCAACTCCACTTACTGGTCAAACTTCAAATTAAAAAAGTAGCAGTATATACTGAACAAACAGGTCTGTAATGGCACAATAAAAGGCTTAATATTACAGTTAATATTTACGGCCAAATTTGCATCTAATGTAGGCAAAATAGAGATGTCCATTGACATAGCATTCATATGTTTAAACAAAAGAAATTTACAGTTCAACAATTACTTCAAGATAGTCTCAAACTGCATTCTACAGAAACCAAAAAAAATGATCTGATTATCCCTAATTCCTTGCTGGTGGTGGTGCCCCCTTTGCAGCTCCTACTGTTGTGCCCTGATTCTCCACATTTTTTACAGCTCTGAGTTTGGCCTGCTCTTTTCTTCGCACTAGATATGCCTGCTGAAGTTGTCTCTGAAGGGGTTTCATTTTGTGAAGACATTCTAGACTTCTTTGCCTTACTAGAAGACTCCACCTCATTTGATTGTTTTCTTCTATTCTTTTTTGGCCTCTCAGTCTTCTTTGTGTATGCAGGTGGTCTGAGTGGGTTGAGACCTGGACTAGGTCATGAGTATGGTCTTGTGATTGGCGAAATTGAAGGCGTATACGTGATCAAATAATAGTCCTTTCTGTAGATGGCATGTACATAATCAACAACATTAAGGCCTCTTGATATCAACGAGGCAATCACGTGGCAACAAGGGATCCCAGATAACTGCCACCCACGACATGTACAAGTCCTTGCCCTGATGTCAACAGAATGCATGCATTGTGCCGAACTTGGAACTTCTCATTCCCCGCATATTCAGCTCATTCAAACCTTGACAGCTTACTGTTTCATTCACTACCGATGGACGTCCATCTATCAGCTGCTTCCCTACGAGCTACAATTCTCTTCATCAAGTATACCCTAATCTCCTCAAGCATAGTTAGAATGGGCTTCTCTCTTGCAGTGACAAATGTGCTATTGAATGATTTACACAAATTGTTCAGCAACATGTCACACTACGTCCACTCTCAAAAGTGGGATTTGCTCCAATAGGAGGCTGATTTTTGTTCTAGCCACCCATACGCAGCCGGGTCGAGGTCCAACATTTTTTGCATATGTGAAAGCCATTGTGGCACAGTAGTGGCTCTGGTTGCATCCCAAAGGCAATTCTTCATAGCCAGTCTCTTATGTGTCGCGCTGAAATTATTGTACAAATGTCGAACACATGTTTGTACTCCACACTCTCAAACAACGACTCAATCGCATTAACCAACCCCTTCTGCTTATCTGAAATGAATGTCCAGTGCATGCCATTGTGTATATGCAAATCATCTTTCAGCAACTCTAAAAACCACCTCCAATTGTCTCCATTCTCCACCTCAACAACTGCATACACTACTGGATACATACCATTGTTTGCATCCACTCCAACTACAGACAATAACTGCCCACCGTACTCCATCTTTATAAAGAAACCATCTAGACCAATCACCCTTCTACATCCCCTGATGAAACCCTCCTTTAAAGCTCCAAGGCAAACATATAACCGTCGGAATTCTCCAGCATAACCCTCAACAAATGTTGTGGTCCCACTATTAGTCCGCTTCAACTTTTCACAATAATCCCACTGTATTTTGTAATGGTCCACCACAGTCCCCCTAATCTTCTCCAACACTTTCTCCTTAGTTCTATACACTTGCCAGAGTGATATATCACCTAAACTGTCCCTTTTAACCCTCTCCTTGAATGTGTTGACCGACATATTTGGTTCGGACCTCCAATCAGATAAATATCTATCTGCCAAATATGTGAAAGTCACTCGAAAATTCTTATACACCATCGAGCATATATGCTCTGTTACATATGTTTTGATCACCCGAGTTGTCTTGAAACGCTCCTTGGTAGCATACAAAACCCAGAGACACTCTCCCTTGCACTTGGCTCTCAATCTCAATGTATCATCCTTCTTGTATTTAATCTCTCGGTTGCTCATAACTGAGTATGAAGTGATGGCAGTCTTCAACACAGATTTGGACTCAAATACCAAACCTAACAATAAGAAAATACAATCATGTTAGTCATCCATAGAGAATGGGCTACAAGTGAGGTAAACAATGTGTTGAAGTTACCTTATCTGAACTTTGGGTCCCCCATATTAGTCCTTGAATTGAAAGCATCAGTTGAAGCCCTTCTTCTTGAAGTTGTATCATCCTCATCTGTACTATCCATGCTTCGTAACTCATCGGAGTCCCCGCAGTCGGTATCCAAATCCCTAACTTGATGCTCATCTCCCACACCTAATCCAAAATCAAAATTTACCCTTTCACGCTCAGTTTCAGCAGTAGATACTGATTGATCCTCCATCTCATAATCAGATTCCACCAAACTTTCAACTCCACCTTCAAACTCAGCTTCAACCCCAACTTCATCATTTTCAACACCTATACGACCCACATTTTGATCTTCTTCATAATGGTATTGAAGGGTTTCCTCGTACTATGACCACAACTCTTTAGCATTGTTGTGAAAAACCTGATTCGACCAATCGATTTCAGGCTCCATACCTTCAATTTCTTCCACATAAGGTACATAGCAACCTTTAAAAGTTTGTAGTTCATCGCATTGTGCATCATCTTCTTGGATTGATGCATGCATTGCCAATGCATGCAATTGCAATGGGGCGACAACATATATATGCACGACTGGATGGTCACCTCTATCCCTAAACATTTCCTTTATATCATTCTCACTCTCCAATCTATTCAACCCCTTCCCTAAACTCATTTTTTGTTTTCTGTAGCAAAACTCCAACATTAAATCATTGCCAACTGCATCTAAAAACTTCATCAAATTACCTTTCGTAAACATTTTGGCATGGAAAAAGTCGAAGAACACCACAAATCCATTTTCGTATGACAGATTGTTTGGCTTATCGTAGAAGCAGCCTCCGTGATGCAATTCAATAGTGAAGTAACCTGAGTTTGCACCTGCATGCAAAACAATACAGAGATTAGGGTATGAAGAGTGAAAAATGCTATGGAAATGGTGGAAATGAATAAACACACACTGATCAAATTTGGACTACATAGCATAAATGCTTAAAGGCTAGCCAAAACCACAAAAATTTTAGCTTCCAACCAATATTGTATAATCTCTGATTCATACGTAAAAAAACCCCCAAAAATTTCTCCCAAAACGTTTGGTTCTCTTCCTATTTCCCATTTTCGATTTTAATCAGGTTCCAAACTTTAACTATACATAGAAATTAAGATTAATGGAGGGAAAATAGTTATTAACCCCCTCCAATGTTCATACCGTATATGGGTGTGGCATTGTTGAGCCCTCTAATAAATGGAGGAGGCATTTCGCTCTCAACTGAAAACCCTGCAAGAAAAAATGAGAACACCCATAAAAAATTAGCAACCAAGCATCGATCATTCAATGTCTGAAATTTTGATCACCAACGAAACGTTGAAATAAGGGCAAAAATGTAAAAAAAATGAAACGTAAGATCGTTTTCCGCAACAAGTGCCAAACATATGGACGTTTTGTGCTATTAACTCTTTAATTTTTAAAGATGGTCGAGTCGCAAACGTTTCAACTATATATAGAGATCACAATGGGCTCGGCCCATAATCCCTACACGGGCTGAGCCAAGTCAGACAATGATGTGACATCATCAATTTTTTTTAGACCCTATTTAAAAAATATATAGAAAAAAATTCAATCCATGACAAAATGGAAATTTAACGGAATTAAAGGTTATGTTTGAGCTCCATTGAGTTTTTCAATAGTGATTTAAAAAAAAAAAAAAAAAAAAAATGGGGGTTAAAAAGTAATGAATTTTGTAGTATAAATTTTTTGAAGAATATGCGGCTATAAAATAGTGAAAATAGGGAAGAAAATATGGATTTACGTATAAAAAATTTTTATTGAGGGAATGTATGGTTGAGTTTGAAGAAAATTGAGTTTTTAAATAATGAGGCTCAAAAAGATTAAAAGAGGTTGTATTTATAGAAAAATAATATTGTGGAGAACGAGATTCAAAAATGCTAAAATAAAAAAAAACAAGCCAATGAGCTCGTTGTGGAACAAGTTTAGTTGTCCATGGACAATATCTCATGAGCCATTGCAACCACTGAGAGCACTCTAAAGGATTCTTTAAGTATAAAATATTCTCAATTATAAGAAAAAAATGTGTGGTTAAAAAGTAATGAATTTTGTAGTATAAATTTTTTGAAGAATATGCGGCTATAAAATAGTGAAAATAGGGAAGAAAATATGGATTTACGTATAAAAAATTTTTATTGAGGGAATGTATGGTTGAGTTTGAAGAAAATTGAGTTTTTAAATAATGAGGCTCAAAAAGATTAAAAGAGGTTGTATTTATAGAAAAATAATATTGTGGAGAACGAGATTCAAAAATGCTAAAATAAAAAAAAACAAGCCAATGAGCTCGTTGTGGAACAAGTTTAGTTGTCCATGGACAATATCTCATGAGCCATTGCAACCACTGAGAGCACTCTAAAGGATTCTTTAAGTATAAAATATTCTCAATTATAAGACCGTCAATCCTTAAAATTAAATTACAATCGACTCTTTTTTTGTAGTTTATATGTGTATAATTATTGCATCCAATGAGCATATGTGTTCATTTGCTCATAATAAAATAGGCAATGGTGCTCATTAAATTATTCATATATATATATATATATATATATATAAAACTATCGAAAACTCTGTGTGCATTTAATGCTAGTATTGGTATACTAATAAGTGCGCGTCAATATTATCTCGAAGATGGTAAGATGAATTACATATTTTATTACTTAAAATTTAAGATCCATATATTTGTGATATTCATATATGAATTAAGATGATCTACATATTTTTTAATTTTATTACTTAACGATAAATTTTAACATGCCTAGCTATTAAAGATCCATTAAGATATTCATGATCCACGAAAGTGTTCTAGCGCGCGCACATATTAACTGCAACAACTTATGTTGCCTCTATTGTAATCTTAATTGTTCAAAATAAAAAGGGATGAAGGGAAAAAGATTGAGCCATAAAAATGGCTTATACGACCGCATAAGTCTTTCAGGCTTGCGGTCGCATATGAATTTTCAAAGAAATTAGAGGCAGCCAATATTATAACTATGCGATCGCATAGCTATAGCCTATGTGGTCGCATAGAGTAAAAATTCGACCGTTGGCTGGATTTTTTCAAATTTTCTGGTGGTTTTCTTGGTGAATCATTGCAACTCTTTCTCTTGAGTTGGGACCACTTCGTATGGTATGATTAAAATTTATAAATACTTGATGGTGTTCATCCTAAAAACATGATAATCCATTCTATTATTCGTCTTATTAGAAAAGAGACTATCACATATTCAAAACCAACTTTCACTTGTTCATTTGAAGAATTACTTTTGCTTTTGGCGTTCTTCTTTAAGTCTTGATCAATTCTACAAATTATTCGTCATTTTAATCCTTAAAAGCATTGTGAGATAATGTAAATATCTTTTAAGAACAACGATATAATCTTCATGTCAAGTCTTCTTCGTTATATCATATATATTTATCTTCTTCATAATTTTGTTCTCCATTGCTGTACTTTTTCTAACAGCCTCTTTGATATTAGAGTCCAAGTGAGACGATCTTGTTAGTCTCCCGAGATAAATGCTATTCCTTCCCCATTTTTCTCTCCATTTCGAAGATACTGTCAAGATGGCTTCTGACTAGAGTCTAGGTAGGTGCTCTTTAAATCACATGACGTTCTCCCAGTTGTTCAAGGACGGTAGCTTATCGTGTGTTTCTTGAGATTTAAAATACAATTTCTTCCTTTATCATTTGGTATAAAAACTCCCAACTCATGACCAGTCCATTCGTGGTCGAACCAGTATCTAATCATACTTACGAAGCATGTGATAAACACTTCTTTGATACACTACTTTCCAAGTTCTATCTTACCACTCAAATGTTCGATCCAGTTTGCCAAATGTCACATAAAACTTACCCCCCCATCGACAAAAGTAGATTTCCAAACCGTCAAGTAACATAGATATGCAGTTAAAAGTTCCAACGAAGGGTGCAAATATTTTCCAAATCAATACGTTCTTGTTGATCACTCTCTCGAGTAAACAATCATAAGCAAAGAACTCGGCATTTCCGCAAATCCCAGTGTACAAATAAATTTATTGACACAAATATAATTATATAAATGCCACGACCTTGCCACTGTGTGAGCCATAAGTCAGAAAACACATCTACAACACGAAATGATCACACATTTTAATTTAACCACCACCCAAATGCAAATTAGCAAATCCGAAACAGTATGAAAGTAAACATCCCCTTTCCGAGGGGTTACGCAAACAAAGGCATTAAAACTGCATGAAGGAACACTAACTAGTATGTTACACAATTCCAGGTAGTTTTGCAGTGGGGCTGCACCCATCCGAAAACATTTGTAAAACCTTTTAAGGACAATGAGGCAGGCCGAGAACCTTCAGTTAGACCACACATGGACGAGGCCTAGTCTATTTCCGGTGTAGATCTCATTTCGCTCTTCATCGTAGAAGAGAGCTGTGATGTCCTCCAGAGCTTCTGCTACAGTGTTCCTAATTCTGGAAGCCTGAATACGCTTCTTGGAGTTGCAACTTCTGCCACCACAATTAGCACTGCAACCGCAACCATCGACGGGAAGACTGTTGCTTGCTTTTACTTTTGCAAGACACTTCCCAGTCAAGATATTGCTGATATTGATAGAACCCGCTGCACCAGTGTTATCAATGGATACAAATTAGAAAAGAAAATGTATGTTCCATCTCAATCTCAATCACAATTCAATAGATTTAATCAAGCTTCATCGACAGTATATAATGAATGCTTATTAACTTTTGTTTTACAATGTCCCCTTTAAGAAATAGGAATCTTCTTGAAAGTATTTATGTTCCTCGAAAACATACCATTTCCTTCTGATAAGGAATCATCAGAGTCAGCTTTGCAATAAGAAATGATAAGGTCCTGATCGCTTGTTATGTAAATGTTGTTGGTATTGCAATCAGGATGCCATAACAGGTGATCCTCAAATGAAGTCACAAGCTCCCCACGGAAGTTCCAAACAGCTACTGTTCGGTTTCTAAAAGTTAGGAACAACTGGTTCTCGTACAAAAATATAAATGCAGATGGAGTCATGAACTCTGTTCTGCTAACTTCTGTTAACTCAGAATTGCGGACCTGCATCAAATACAAGTCAGATTTTATTGGATGTTCATATTGAAGTAACGGAAGATGTGGGACTTACATCAAGAATCTGGAGGTTCTCATTCTCTTGCTTGACTAGTAGCTTTTCATTGAACTGCTCAATGAAATCCACCTTCTTGTTTCGGTGAAGCAGATGATTGAAAGATTTAAGAACAGTTCCATCCTCAATTGAAAGAATCTTTAGAGGAACATGGCCGCTAGCCTTGGTAAATATTAGTAACATGATTCCTGGACTGTTTTCCAAAGGTCATGTAAGAAAAGCAGCTTAGATAAATATGACATTAACATCACTCAATCCAATATCAAACTTTTATTGGTGAAAGAACAAATATATTGAAATTTCAGACATCCAAATTATCAGCAAGCTTCTTCTTTTCTTTTTTCTTTTTTTAACTTTCCATGGATCTCAGCTACCCAATGACACTTGGTATAATGATCTAGTAATTAGCTGTGACATGATGACATTACTCAACCGTAGCTTCAGACACCAGCTTCACATGTCATCGGAAGCAACACATCACACAGTGCTTGTGTGCCTCTGCCAAACATTAACAGACAGGTTGAAATTTTGACCACTAGATTACCATTAGAAAACAACACGATACACCATGTTCAGACAAGCTAACTATGCATGAACTTTGAACACATACAAACCTCGTGAAATACATATTTACACTTTACTTGCATGAGAACAGACCCACTCAGCAATTAATTTACAATATATTATCTTAATAAACAAATGTAAACTTCAATTATCTAAAGGAGTGATAATCTTCTCAATTCTTTTCACCATATATGTAAACTAGGCAATCTATACCCTTTGCACACTTTTCCCTTCATAAATCAACTGAAAAATTACTCAGGTCATTGAGAGAAGAGACATAGGCAAGTTATCCATGCTATGTATATATCACAACAGCATAACTTTTTAAACAAACTATTTCAATTTGAAATTGTAAAGGTTAAATCATACTTAGACCACCATTTGAATGCATTTGAAATGTCTAATCTACCAGGTGTATAAATTGAAGCCACAGCACAAGCATAGATTAACATTAATATAAAATTCACCTGATCTTAATCTCTTGAACATTTTTATCCGAGATGGAGTACAGCATCGTATAATTTTTCAAATCAAACACCTTGTATATGCTGACACGAGAAGAAAGCATACAATTATCAACAAACTGCAGCACTCTTGTGACAACACAGCGTGGACTTTTAAGATTTACCTATCTTGTGCAGAATATGTAAGAACCTTCCCATTTACATCATCAAACTCAACAAAACCCGGCCATTTCAACGATTCTGACTCAAAGAGAGGAAAACCAGCATCTGGTTTACCCCTTCGTATGTATCTGAAATAGTTTGCGACATGCATGAGTAAAATAGTGCAAGAATGAATAGAAATCATTTACAAATGATGCAAAACCCATACTCAATCCTCGTAGTTCTGCATTTCAAGGAACTAAAATTATCCGATGCATAAACTGATACGGTGATGAGTGAATCATTATTCTTATTGTAGAATAAGCTCCTAATTACTTCATCATGACTGACATTCAAAAAGCATATCCTCTGATTAGTCTCTGCATCCAAGATATACACAAGTCCCATTTCAATGCCAAGATCTGAAAAAAAAAACTATTGACGAAATTTTTTCAAAAGGTATTCTTTTTTCCTTTATAAGCATGTACCTCGGCTAAATGCTGCGCAAACACCAGATTGAGCAAGAGCAAAGACAATATCATGGGCAGCAACTATTTCAATAATTTGTGATCTCTTTGTGAGAAATGGCAACACCATGGAACAATGTCCCTTGGGATCATGAGTATCATATTCCTCCTGAATCCAATATATTAACAATGAGATCATAAAGAAAAAGCATAAGAAAATAACAAGAATGCACTTCAAACTCACATTATATTGTAAATTACTACTAGAAAATACACTATCCTCAAAAAAGTAATGTATTTATCCCCAGTGGTGATGATCATCATGTTATGTACCATTAATAGATAAAACTAATAAAATGAGTCACACATCCATACATTTAATTGGACTTGCTATTTCATGCCACATAACCTGTGCGGTGGGTGAAGATTACTATTGGGGATATATAGCATTATTCATCCTCGAATATCTGGAAATTAATTCGGCAAGTTCTGAATCCTTTATACTACAAGTGAGAGTAAATTACAGGGGAAAGGACGCCAAACTTCAACTTTCACTGAAAGCCAAGTATACATTTAAATATTGTTACCAACCAACATGTATTAAAGAGAAAAAAAGAAAAAAAGAGAGGGCAATTGAAATGTGGAACACATGCAACGTTTGAAGTCACTACCGTGGATGCTGCATCAGATGCCATCTTATCATGTATATCCAAGAATTTCATTATAACAATTTCCTTCATAAGCTAGCAACTTCATTAAACAAAAAATTTCATCTCCTCCGGAAAAATGTTCAGCAGGTTCGCATAGAGGTGTACAAAGCCTCAAAGGAGTGCAACCCTGAGGGATAGCTCAGTAGTCAGGCTTTTGGTTTGCTCCCCAATAGTCACCGGTTCGAATCTTCTCAAGGCCATTGAAGTGAGTACCTGGTTATAAACTTCAGGGCCCCGTGAGATCAGTCGAGGTGCGCGTGAGCTGACCCGTACACCCATGGTCATAATAAAAAAAGAAAAGAAAAAAAAAGGAGTGCGTCTACAATAATTAACAATTAAAACTCTCGGTGTGAATTTAGCCACTGTCTGACTGCGATTTTGACGAGAAAAATCAATTCTTTTGGAATATGTGGGGGCCTTTCCAATTAATTAAGTTTTTTAATGACAATATCATCCAATCAATTCATTTGTCTCTTTCTCCAATGATCATTTTGCCCTTTGTAGAATTATAAAGGGACAAACAAGTTTTCCCAAGTGAGGATGCATTTGGTAATTGGTTATTGCATGTAATATGGACCATCAGATCTGCAACGGGTAGATTCCTTTTGAACAAATAATTTATAACAAATCAATATCTAAAAATTAGAGTAATGTTATTTACCAAGTTCATTAAATGAAGGGTACAATTAAATGAATCACATAACTTTACCTTTAATTGAATCTATTATAGACTGGTGCTGAGCAGCACTATTCTGAAAAGTATCAGATTGTGATAAGCTACGATGCTTGGACTTGAGTACGAGTATTGGGAATGGGTAGGGGTACGCACCTGTATCTAAGTGTCGGATCTTTTATTTTCTAATATAAGATACGGGGATATGGCTAAAAAGAGCCCAAATTTTGGACAGAGGTATGTGGGAATGTCTTTCAAGTTTCAATTTTTTTTACTAACCCAAGATATCATTTTGAATAGACAAAAATCAACTGTTCACAAAGAACGAAATGAGTATTGAATAAGGGATTAAGACGAATAAAATAGAATTTTGAGTTTAGTTTTCAATTATAAGAAATTAATTTCTAAAGATTATATAAAATATAAAATGAGGGGATTTATTGCAATTTGTACTTAGTAAAGAACTAAGTAGTACTATATGGAACTCATTTTCATTTTATACAAACAAAACACCAAACCATCGATACGGAGAGAGAAAAAAGTAATAAGAAGAAAAGGGAAAGAAAGAAGGGAAAATCTTGCATCGTCACCTTTCTCCACCTTCTAGGAGGCGGCACTAGGTTTAGAAAGAGCAAAAGTGAGAAAAAAGGAAAAGGAAAAGGTGGGGAAAAAAAGAACAAGAAAAAGAAGAAGAAGCAAAAAATGAAGTGTCCGATTAAAAATTGGAGGGTCCGATGCATATCCCATACACATACCCATACCCGTGTCGCGGGTACTACGACCGTTTCGAAGAGTTTGAGCATTGGAGGTGATAAGTAGCTGGTTTTCATTAAAACCAAACACGGGCTTAAAAAGTAATGGCAAAAGGACAAGCTAAAAACATCGACGAAAAGTATAAAAAACGGTAAGTTCATTAACTGAGGATTCCAAAACAACTGTAATTTCAACCTCCATAATTCAGAATATTAATAATTCCAAACTAATGTGTCAGACGAGCAATCTCCCGCTGATGTTCTCAAGATCAGAGGCCAATTGACAAAAGTGTTTTAGAGGTAATATCCACACTCCCAAAAAGAATGATAATCTCTCAGCTCTCTTTTGCATGCAAAAATATGCTCGCATAGTGGATAAGCATTTGATGAATGATAAAATCAAAATCACCCAGCTTTTTGGATAAATCTACTCTCAGGACATTTTCATAGTTTATGAAAGAATTTTCTTCATTTCATTCCGCTGACCAAGATCATAAATATTAACTAATACGTTTCGGTTATTTCATGTCCAATATTCACATCTACATATATGTATTAATAGCACATACAAGTTAAATTCAACTAATTAAACGTGAGAAAAGCAAAACTCTCCATCTAAATTGTTCTCAGAAATCCATAATAAGCACAGAAACCCTAAATTTTCAGCAAGTCAATATTTAACATAACAAAATCGTCTCAGTTTTCTGGAAGATTTTTAACAATCTAGGTACAAAAAATATACAACATGAAAACTGACACTTTAAAAATACATTTCTTCACCAAACTAACCTGCAAAAGGATGTTGCGGAACCGTTCCTGAGCGTTGCTCATGCTGAAAGCACGGTCACGCTTGGAGCAAATCTCTCGCCTTTGAAGCTTCTTCACGCTGTTCACAAACCCATCTAAGCCCCCACGGGGCCGCTTCTTCGCCACCACACGTCGCCCAGAACATGGCCTAGGGCTCGCTGTTATTCTTCTACCATCCATCTCAAATCCAACGTCGATACAAACCGTTACAACAAATCAAAACCCCAAAAATTCATACACAGATGCAAAACCTACACATAGATACAGGAACATCTACCGAATTATGCTTCAAACAGAATCAATCGTGGGTTTATGTTTTTCTTTTTATGTGGAGAAACCCCAAATCTCAAGACCCAGAAAAAAATTAGGGGTTTACTCGCCTAAGGCCCGGAGATTGATCTCCCAGTCCCACTGGGTCGTTGAAATCTCTGTGTATGCAGTTATACAGGCAAGTATATAAATATATGTATAGACAAATTCTCCTCTCTCTTTTTTGCAGAAGGGAAGGAGTGAAGCTTCGTTCCGAGAGAGAGGAGGGGCAGAGTACGGGGTGGCGATATTATATGCCGGATTTAAATTTGTTTGACGTCCGACCAGAATTCAAAATGACCATATCTGGATCTGACCGACGGTGCAACTTATTTTTATTTTTTTGCTAATTAATCTTAAAAAAAAAATAGTTTCGCCTTTTCTTTTTCTTTTTCTTTTTCCTTCTCGTTATGTATTTATGTGTTGAACTTTGAGTTGAATGTGTTTCAATAATAGGTTTTTACCAAAAACTTCTACGAGTACATGAATATTGAGCTTGTTCTTGAAGAAGCAAATTGAAGCGGATGAATATAAGTCATGCCTTGAAGTGAAAGAATTCTGAATTTCTTTTTATCTTTTTATGATTATATTGACAATAATTCGAAAAAAAATATTCAATAAAAATAAATGAAATTTGAAAAGTTTAAGGATATTCAATGTAGACATTTTGAGACATTCTAAAAGTATTCGTGCATTCAATAGAGATTTTTATGAACTTTTAAAAATCTTTAAGGCCCTATTTGAGCCTCCATTATTTTCTCATTAAAATAAAAAATATGATCATTATCAATCACATCAAGTCATCATATTTAACTTTTTATCTCTTGTGTAGAATCCATAACAGCTATATTTTTCATTCTCGTTTTTACAATAATGTGGTTCAAACGAGGGGCTAAGAATCATGGTGCATCAATTAAATGAATTTGGACGTCTCTATAAGCTATAGAGTATTCAAAGGGTTAAAATATATCAATGGTTACCGAACTTTATACTTAGAGTCACTATGGTCGCTCAATTTGATTTTATTTCATCATGGCCAATCAATTTTATACTTAGTGTCATTATAATCATTCTATTTTATTTTATTTTATCATAGCCACTCAATTTCATATAGCATTTTACCATGACCATTTAATTTTATATAACCTTTGACCAACTTTTTTTTCACAATTTTCACTAATTTTAAAAGGGGTAAAATGGTAACTTTGCATTATATATATAAAATAAATTTAAAATAAAAACTTATTTTACAATTACAAAAATCATTTTTAAAATAAAACGTATTTTAAAAATGAAATAATCAGAAAAGGATATAAAATAAAAAGTTATTAAAAAAAAGGTTCCTTTAAAAAAAGTAATAAAAACTTATTTTTTTTGAAAAAAAAATTACTTAGAAAAATAAAATAAAACAAAAACTTATTTTATAATTAAAAAACTTTTATTTTTTTATATTTATTTTATATATAATACAAAGTTATCGTGTTACCTCTTTTAAAATTAGTGAAAATGAGAAAAAGAAATTGAGTGTGCATGATGAAATGTTATATGAAATTAGGTGAGAATCGTGAAATATTATATGAAATTGGATATATATGGTGAAATAAAATCAAATTGGTCTGTCATGTTAATATTAAGTATAAAGTTGGGTTGCCATTGTAAAACAAAATTAAATTAGGTGGTCACGATGACACTAAATATAAAGTTTGATGATTACTGATGAATTTAACCCATATTCAAAATGTCAATAATTTTTAAGATTTTTTCATAAAAGTATCTAAAACACTAACTTTTAAATAGAAATTTAGAAAGTACAAAATATCTTAAAAACTACCATTCATTTGAAGATGATGTGGGACTCTCACAATAGAGGTTTTTTTGTTTTTTTTAAAATTATATTTTTTGTTATTTCGATATTTTTCTTTCTTCTTTCCTTCTACGAACAATTTATTTTTTCTTCTACGAACTATATTTGTTTCTATTCCACCCCCACTCTCTCTCTCTCTCTCTCTCTCTCTCTCTCTTTTATTGTTGAAAAAAATAAATGATAATTAAAAAATTCTTATAGCATTTTCTTATCCATTTTATTATGAAAAATATCAATTTGCACAAAAAATAATTTATAATTAAATTTAGATATGTTAATTGGTTGTTTACTTTTTGAATGTATGACATTTGACATTCTAATATTTATTTATTTTTTTGTTTTAGGTGACTTTAATTTTTTTTTATTCTTTTGAAAATATTTTTTATTATATGAGAGGGAAAAAGTGATTGAGGTATTGAATCTCCATCTCTTGATAACATCTCATTGTTGCATTAGACTCACATGAATTATATTTGAAGTAAAACTTTTAATACGAAAGTCTATAGAAGTCTACGAAGCCCTTATTTGGCAAAAATAAAGTTTTGAATAGTGAATTTTTTGAAAAATGTATGGTTAAAAAATAGGAAATTTTTTTTTATTTACATGCAAAATATTTTATTGTGTAAATATATGGTTGAAAATGAGAATGTAGAGAAAAAATTTTTTTTTTGATAATTGTTGTCAAACGAGGTAGAAATACTTTCATTAATTCTATACGAATCTATAAAAATTCATGAATTCCATGAAAGTCTTTAAATACTTATAAATTCTAAATTGTATGGCTGCAAAAGTTGGTTGCAAAAGTTTTTATTTACATCATTGAATGGTCTCGAGTTTTCCAAACTCTTAGCTAACATATGCTTGGCTCATATTTATAAATTGTTTATGTCTTAACCATATGCTAGTTTTTCAGAAGGAATTCACATGTACTATCTACTTATTTACACTTTTTCTATTTACTTATTACTTAAATCGTTTATAATCACTTTTTAAACATGCTCTAAACATAAGGAAATTTATCACTAGGAGTCTCCAACTTTTTGCAATTGTGGAGTTTACATAGTCTATCATTTATTACGATCATAATCTCAATTTTGCAAAATCGTGGTACCTACATCCCCAACTAAATGTCACGTGACACTCGTGTGATGTTGAATTGAAAGGGTAAAATTCTTTAAAAGGATTTCCTTTACTCCAAAACAAATCATTTGATTTAGAAATCTAAATAGGGTAAGGTTCTTTAGCCATTGTCTATCTATCATTTATCAGCTGTAAGTCCTAGAGCGTCGAGAAAAACTTATTGATCGCAAAATTGTAAAAAAAAAATAAATCCGTGAAGTGCAGAAAGCTTAAAGATCGCAAGAACACAAGAATTGTTTTGCCGTAAAAGGGCATGTTCAATCGTGATACCTAATCTCCCTATTTACAAATTAGTAACCAAAACACTCATAATCTCACAAAGATTGTACAAAACAACCATACTCTTACTAACGGAACGGAGACTAAACACGAAAGTCACAGTTACAGATTTCCAGAGAAATCCCATCTCACTCAGAGAAAAAGAGCCATCCAAAAATGAAGGAGACGAAAGCGCCAAGGTTAAGAATGAGCCATGTAGACGGTAGATCTTAACCCGATTTTAGAAATAAGGTAGCCCAAGACGAATGTGCAGCCCAACAAGCCAAGAAAAATAGAGAGGCAACCATTTTAACAATCTCCACCTTATTGAACTATTACTTGACATCTACTAATGGATCTAGACATCAATTGGCTTTGCTTGCTTTGAGTACCCGTAAAAAGAAAATTTTGAAGTTAGTACAATTTTCAACAAATAATGCTTGATGTTCTAATTATCACTACCTTCAAGTAAAGCTTAGAATCATCGAGCAATTTCTAAATTTATTAAGATGTTCGTAAATCAGAGGGGTTAAATTTTGTAGAAATTTTAACTAAACAAATCAGGCATTTTTCAACCATATTTCTCTTTAAATGAAATTTTATATTCACGTACTTAGTTCTATCATGATATACAGGATTCTTACTAAGATGAATGATACTTTGATTATTTGTATAAATCCTAATAGAATCATTTATAAAATCAATTTCATTTAATAATCCCCTTAACCAAATATTTTTTTAATAGCATCAGATGCAAATCTTTTTTTATCTAAGTCACCAGCAAAGCCAGAATCAGTGTAACATTTAGGTACTATTCCTTCATTGTTTTTTTTAAACATTAAACCTAAGTCAAAAGAACATTTTAAGTATTTTAACATCCATTTCATAGCTAAATAGTGTGTTTCACGAGGATTTGCCATAACCTTACTTAAAAAACCAATGCCATGAGCTAAGTCTAGTCTTGTGCACACCATAAGATACACAATAGACTCTACAGTATTGGCATAAGGAACATTTTCCATTTTTATAAATTCATCATCATTTTTTAGGTAACCGATCACTAGAAAGTTTAAAGAGATTAGCAATAGGCAAGGAAAAATGGTTTACACTCGAGCATAGAAAAATTTTCAAGTATTTACTTCATATAAGAACATTGTTACTAAACTAAGATGTAATTCTTCCTATCTATTTGTATTTTCATGAATTCTTTTACCTTGACCTAAATCTTTTATTTCAAATTCAAATTTCAATTTTGACTTAAGAAAATCAATTTCAGATCTATCATGACAAGCAAATAACATGTCATCAACATATAATAACAAGTAAATGAATTCAAGTCCACCTGACTCTTTATAGTAAAACAGGAATCACAATTGCTTTTGGCAAAACCTAAAGCATGCACATAAGAGTTAAACTTCATATACTATTGCTTGAGAGCTTGTTTTAAAATAGACATTTTTAACACACAAACATTATCAGCTTTTATTTCACTTTAAAAACTCATTAGTTGATTCATGTATATGATCTCATCAAGATTATCACTAAGAAATGTTGGTTTAATATCAAGATGATCAAATTTCCACTTAATGTGAACACTTAAGGATGACAAAATTCTGATAGAAGTATACTTTGTAACCAGGAAGAATATTTCATTATAGTTTACTGCTCTTTGAGTGAACCCGATAGCCACTAATCTAGCATTATACCTCTTATTTTTGTACTAGAATCTTCTTGTTTAATTTTAAAAATTTTCTTACACTGCTATCTTTTGGTCTCTAGGTATGTTAATTAAAACCCAAGTTTTATTTTTATTAGAGAATCCATATCTCCATTGATGGCTTCTTTCCAAAATTTAGATTCTGGGCATTTAAAAACTTCTTAAAAAGTAGTAGGGTCAGATTATAAGGAGTCTAGTGCAAAAAATGGAATTACAAATTCATCACTACTGAATCTGGTAGAAGGTATTCTATTCCTTCTCCTTCTATCTCTTGTAAGTTGATAGTTAGCAAGAGATAGGTGAATGGATTCAATTTCGTTTTCAAATTTACTTTGATTATGATTTATTTCAGATTAAGTAGTCTCCATTTCAATCAAATTATCTTGATCAACATAATTATCAATTTGATTTTCCATAATGGTTTCTTTCATAAGTGAAGGTGTCATTTTCATTGAACATAATGACATTTCTGCTAATAGTCACCTTAAAGCCATTTTGGCTTTTGACCAAAAGTCTATAGCATTTACTTTCCTTTTGATAGCCTAGAAAAATACATTTTAAGGACCTTAGTTCAAGTTTACTTTCACGTTGATGAGAATAGGCTATATAGCCAAAAACTTCAAAATTTTGGAGGACCAAATATGTTCAACATATACCTTACCTCTTCTGATAAAGTCCTATTCATCCTCTCAACTATACCATTTTACTAAGAGATGTATATTATAGTTCTATGCCTTAGCATTTCAGATTCTTTGCAAAGGAAATCAAATTCAAAATTATAAAATTCAAGTCCATTATCAGTTCTTAGTGTTTTGACTTTTCTATTAGTTTGATTTTGAATAATCAATTTCTATTGTCTGAAGGGTTGAAAAGTATTTGATTTTTGTCTCAAAAGAAAAGTCCATATTTTTCTTGAAAAGTCGTCTACTATAGTAGATAGAAACTAAATCCACTTAAGGTGGATCCTATAGGCAGCATGTAAATAATCCAAAATAGAAATAGATTTATGAATTCCAGTTTTAAAATGTAATCTTTTCCATTTTTCAATTACACAATCTTTATAAATATTTAATTTTTCAATGTTGTCATTTCCAAAACATCCAAATTTATTTAAAATAGTTAGTCTCTTTTCAGATAAGTGGCCAAGTTTTTTACGCTAAATTAAAGACTTATCAGATGTAAAATTTACAGCTGCAGAGCTATGACCTACTATAGTTTCAATATAAACAATGTAAATTCCATTCATCTTAGGAGATGAGATAACTTCTTTATCATCATAATTCAATTTTATAAGGCCTTTGTGAATTAATATAATGTATTTGTCATCTAATTCTCCCAATGAAATTAAATTTCAGGCACATATCTAGTATTATTCAACTCAAGTATATAGTTGTTATTTGACAACAATCTTAATTTTCGAATTCTCTTCATCTAACAACTCATGTCATTTTTCATTTGAATTTGTCATCTATTGAGATCAACAAATTTGGAAAAACATTCTTTAGTGGGACACATATGGAAAGTGCAGCCAGAACCAAGAATCCATTCTTCTGAGTCTCTTTTGGTTGTACTAACAAGGACAACACCTTGAATATCAGGATCATTTTTGCAAGCAATAGTTGAAGAGCCAGCAGAATTGTTTATTTCTTTCATTTCAGATATTTTCTCAAAACAATCTTTTATAAAGTGTCCCGTTTTTCCACAATAACAACATTACCTGACTTGATTCTGAGATTTCAATTGATTCTTAGTTTTATCTTCTAATCTAAGATTTTGAGGTTTTCATTTCTTGTAAGAACTGAAATTACACAAATTATTCTTCTTACTTTAGTTCAGTTTTTCTTTTATAAAATCTTTAAACTTAGATTTTAGTTCAAGTTCTTTGTTCCTCAGAGTTGAAATTATAATATCAACAATAAGATCTTTTCTTCCATGTTCTAAGGCATTTCTGATGTCCCTGTATTTATCATTTAGTAAATTCAACAGGGTAACAACTTGTTATTATTAGAAAGTTTCTCATCACAGTTAGCTAAATCTTGAATTAATTTTGTGTATTTGTCAATATTTTCTTCAAAGTTGCAGGAAAAGTGAAACCTAGAGTTATTGAATTGCCTTAGGAGGTAGCACGTATTTGACATGGTTTTAATTAGGTAAGGGGAGTTACTAACTTAACCCATAAGGTCTCGGTAGTAGTGGTTTCATCAACTTTCCTAATCACACTACCAAACAGGTAAAGAAAGATGGAACTTCAGGTAACCTCATTTAGTTCTTATCCTCCTATAGACACTAATCTCAACAACTCAAATCCTATCAAGGGTAGCAGCATATCTCTATTGTAACAATAGAGCTCTCGTTTTCTAGCACTAGAGACTGAAGTCTCCAGTACCATTACTTGTCTCAACTTCAAATTTGTGTGCAGTGGACATGTTGACAAATATAATCACAAAATTACAATCATACAAAACCTAGAGTATTATTAATTTAAATAGCTCAATAGAATTGCAGAAAGTGTGAATTCACAATAAAGCATGTGTGAAAATTTGTGCCTATTTATCACATTACTCACATAGTAACAAGTATGATCGTCAATTTGAAAAAGTTTAAGGAGTGATAACTTTCCACTACTTTCTTAGATTTTCAGATCCTTGCAAGAGATCTTGGACAAAGGAAAGTTATGTTAGATTACTTACCTTTATAACTAGTTTCGGAATTAAAAAGAATAGTTAACAAAATAAAAGGAGAGTTTAGAAATACCAGTGTCTGAAATCTCAAAAATTTTAGAAAGAAATGAGCAATCAAAAAAATACAAGAATTGAACCAAGAGTCCCAATTTGAGCACAGGGACCTAACAAGGCACAATGACTTAGTAAAACTCAACAATGAGTCAAGAACTCGACGGGAATCAAAGTGAGTCAACTCAATTCGCCATCACTCCGTACGAGTCATAAGTAGTGAGTCAGATTAGAATCGCTAGAACTCAGTGTAAACAATAAAGCTAATAGAATCAGAAGTGAGTTAAAAGGTTTTCGGAGGAAAAATAGATTTTAACCTCAAGAACAAGAACGATTTCGAAAGATGTTACAATTCTAACCCAGAAAAAAGTGTAGAAAATTTGAAGATCGCAAGAACACGAGAATTATTTGGCCCTAAAAGGCCCTTGATGTTATGACATAAGACATAATCACCCGTGGAGCATCTGTCAAGAAATATTGCTCCAAATCCACTAACTTCAACCAAGAAAAAGTACAAAAATGTATTGATTTCTTCAAGTTCTCTCTACTTCTCTATTTACAAAACAGTAATCAAAGCACTCATAATCTCACAAAGATTGTACATAATAACCATTACACTTACTAAAAGAATAGAGATTAAACACAAAGATCACTATTATAGATTTTCAGAGAAACCTCATCTCCCTCAAAGAAAAAGAACCATCCAAAATTGAAGGAGACGAAAGAGCCAAGTATAAGTACTAATCCATACCAATAAACACAATCTAGGGTCAAGAATGAGCCATGCACACGACAGATCAAGACCTTTAAAATCAAAAGCAAAGTCATTTTAAACTGGAAACGCGTTTTTAACCAACTAGATCTTAACCCGCTTTTAGAAATAAGACAGACTAAGAAGGAATTGCAGCCCAACAGGTCAAGTAAAATAGTGAGGCAGTCCAACCACTCTGACATCTTTGTTTTAAGTGGAAATTACACTCACTAATACATTTAAATTCTCAATTTCAAAAATCAAGTTATAACTATTTTTTTTCCAAGAATTAGGTTATAATTAGTATTATTTTTAATTTAAAAACATGTATTATAATCCCCCAACCAAACAACCCTGAAATCTCACCTATATTCACCTGTACCTGCCCATGCTACCTCCCTATTCACTCCCTCACACACGCACAACACAATTGGATCGGCCACAATCCAGTAAGTTGGTCACTGAGTGCGATGCCCCAGCAATACGCGTACAATCCTACACGGCGATTGCCATTGTGTGAAGCAGCACCTTGATCACCTTCTCCAGGAGCCATACGTGAATGTCGTACCATCATTAAGTAGTAGCGCTGGGTCGATTACCTTCTCCAGGGTCTCACATATGAGATCTAGTACATTTAGGAAATTTAAAGTCAATACAACAAACATAGAAATTCTGTTTTGCAAAAATAAGGTTTTCTCGTTTCTCTCTCTTTTTCTGATTTTGTGGTGTCGAAATTGGGGGTTGATTTGTGGTGTACTGAAAGTGTGGGTGTATGTGGTGGTGGCGGGTTTAGTATTTTGTTGATGGGATTGTGGCAATAGTGTGGTAGTGTTGGAAAAAATGGTGGATTTTAGCAAGCAATGGTGGTACGATGGTTGATTAGAGGTGGTAGTGGTGAGTGGTTTTTGGAGCAGGCGGTTGTGGGATGCGACGCGACGGCGATGTATGCGGTAGTGGTGCTGATGAGGTAGTACTGCTGACCAGTGCGATTGTTTGGTGCCCCGTGGTTGATCTAGGATAAGTGGCATGGGGTGAGTAGCGTGTGATCAATTATTTATAATCATACTATCGCATTTTTATGTCCACAAGTGTACGAAACATAACAAGTAATATAGTGGATTAATGAGTTCGAATTTCGTTCTCACGATGTCTATACTTTAGGACTTAGTGCTTGTTTAATAGAGATTTTGTTAATTAATTTTTTGACTATTAGGGATAAAATGGGTCATATTTATGAGGGAAGAATTCAAAAATGACGATTGGAATAGTGAAATAACGGCAAAAAATGATGTTAATTGAATTAAAATCTCTACCAAACATGCTCTTAATCTAATTTTTCTAACTCATATTTGATGAAAGCAAACGAAGAATTATAAGTTATTATTTTTTGGTTTAAACACTTGAAATTACTCAAAATGCACATAAAGATTTATTTAGAATTCAGAAAATGAAGGAATATTAGGGCAAAACAATTCCACATATGATCACCTTTAAGTCTTAATTCAAATTTGAAAAATATAATATAGTGTTTGATCGAATTCTTCTATTATATTTAAATTACCCTGCTCGAGATCTCATTGAGCCTATTTAACAAATTCAATCTCATATCTCTATGCGAATCAACCTTTGTTAAATGAGATATTAGATTTAAGAATTCATATAATGACCACATTAATTAGTGTAGGTATCTAATTAGTATAAGTATCTTTACACGTTATACTAATTTACCAAAATTTACTATAAAATTTAAATCTCAAACTCAACTCTCAATTCGTAAAAGATAAAAAAAAGATCAAATTAGTGATCAAGTAATTCGACGCATTAAATTCATAGCAAAATCAACAAATGTAAAATAAAATAACAAGAATCTCGAATAAAAGAAATAAAGATCTCAAGTAGATTATATTGTTCGCCATAATATGAAATTAGTTACTTATAATGCAAAAAAGAAAAAACAAGAAGTTCGTAAAACATACAAAAAATATCAAATTAGTGAGCAAGTAATTTGATGCATTAAACTCATAGCAAAATCATCAAATGTAAGAAGAATCTTGAAGGTCTCAAGTATATTACATTGTTCGCTATAATATGAAATTAGTTACTTATAATGCAAAAAAGAAAAACCAGAAGTTGGCGTTGAATATTTCATTGGATTTTGAATAAAAATGTGGAAAATGAGATTAATCTTGCCCCAAGATCTTCTTCCTTTTCCGATCAATACTTCAAAACTTGAATTTCTTGATGTTTTTCTCCTTTGATTTCCCCTATTCAATCTCCATTTTTATTATCTATTTTTTCAATATGTGAAAATCCTTCAAAAGTGTCAAAAACTTGTATTTATACTCGTCACCACGTTTGTATCAAACGTAGGGTTTTTATTGTGACACCCCGATCTTAGGCTTCGGGGGTCACGTACTAAACATAGTAACTTCTGCCTTTGGTACATGTAAATACTCTTAAATATAAGTATTACATGTTATAAAACTATTTTCAATTTGGTAAAATATCTCTCATGAAATTTAATGGCCAGCAGAAGTGCATGTCGACGTGGAATTAAACTTTAAAAAAAAAAAAGACTCGGTACTGCCACAGTTAGTTAGGGCAGCAATTTCAACTATTTTTATAAAATTCATCCCAACTCCATTTTCTATGAAATTTGCGACATTAGAAAGATAATTTCAAGTAGTTTCCTAGGTTAAAATATGAGAGTTTTCCGAGATCATATAGTATGGACGTTTTACTGAAAACAGTGTAGTGTTACACAGAAAATTCAAATTGACTCTTCAACGTTTAAAAATTCATATCTCAGGCCAC
>NC_036237.1:6383098-6411347 GCF_002742605.1 Olea europaea var. sylvestris
TAAGGCATAGATATCTAACTTTGTGGACTTGTCCACGTCTTTCATATTATGGTTTTCATGCATAACTTAAGCATAAATATTACCATGAAATCCTACCACTTAAGCATAGAAAATATCTTACAATAAAACTTGAAGAAATCTTGGTTGAAAAATGGATTGAGAATGCTAGACTTTTATCCTTTCTTCTTCACGTCAATTCCTTTCCAAAAACAAGTGATATCCTGATTTTTTTTTTCTTGCAAAGTAACTAATTGGCAGTAACATGTCTTATTTAAATGTAAAAGGAGTAAAGGTGACTCTTAAACCATTGCCTACACGTGTGTTGCATGAATGCATTTCATAATCTTAACTTAACACCTCATGCTTAAGTTTAACACCTCAAACTTGCCTTAGCCACCTCCTACTTGCTTATTACTACAAAGATAACATTTATTCTCGGTCAAGTGGGAAAAAATCTTTAGTAACTAGGTGTAAAATTTGATGTTTAATCCCAAACCCCTAATTAACTAATTTGGTAAACTTTTAATAAATCAACCAATGAAAATTTAGCAACCATTAATAATTTTGGCCATATTAAATTTTGAAAAGTTTAATTGCTATCCTAAAAATTAAATGAGCAAATTAAACGTGCATAAAATTTCGGAGTATCACATTTATAGGCTTAAAATAGGCCAAAAATGCACACTCGATACATCCAGGGCACCAAAACTTTGTATTGTGAAATTTGGTGGCCCCTTTTGAGTGAAAATCTGCACTGCACTTCTTTTAGTATTTTTATCATAACTTTCTCCTCTGATATTCGATTGAAGCGATTCAAATTAGGGGATTGTTTGAGCCCCATTTTTCTCAAAAAAATACATTTTGAATAGTGTAATGATAGAGAATGTGTGGTTAAAAATAAGAAAAAATTTTGGGTTTGCATGTAATATTATTTTATTGAAAAATGTGTGGTTGAAATGATATCAAATCACTGTTAAAAAATATATTTTTAAGATAACTTAAAAGGCTACAACTTTATTTGAAATTGCTTTTTTCAATTCGAACGTTTACTAAGTCAAAAATAGGTTTCAATGTTGAGCATGTTGAGAACGATGAGTCATCTGCGAGAGAACAAGTCGTCATCGGAATGGGAAAGAAGATCTCGGACCAAAGGCTAAGACCGTCTTACCATGTATCAATGGCATAAAGAGTGCTTTGCAAAGCTTTATATTTAAATACTCGTATAGATGATGTTCGTGCTTTGATCGAAAATCATTTTTCATTAAATTAAGTAAGCACTATCTGTTTTATGTCAAGCAAGATGTGAAGTAACTCCTGATATAACAGTAAATGCAAGACGTGCAACATACTTGTGTTGTTGAAAATTAATTTGTGTCCATATTTTGATCATATTTCAATCGTTTTTGACCTCTAATTGAATCCAATTGGCTCATAGCATTCTCAAATCTTCATTGTGATATTCGACACAACTTTTAAGTATTTACACGTTAATCCATAATCTTTGGATCTTGTCCTTTTTTGTCGATTTTTCGCTTATTTTTTTCAATTTCACTTCCACTTATTGAGTTCCATCTAATAACACATTATAAAATAAATTAGGTTATAATTTCATTAAAAGAACTATGAAATATCCATATTTTAGAGCTCAAATAAGTGTATAAAATTTACTTATCAGTGACCAATAAAATTGTTAATTTGTGACCTGTAAACATATGAGATTATAACTAAATTTGTAATTGTGACTTTCAATTAGTGCCACGGTGGATTGGGTTAGGTGAGATACATGGTGGGATTAATAGTGTCTGCGATCAATAAATTGGATATTTTGTGACGAACAAATAATGTGATTGATAACTTGTGACCAATAAATAACATGTGACCTAAACATTTGAATCGTAATTTATAAAATTTGTGATTTGTGATTGATAAATATATTGCGTCCTAAAAATTTTTCAAATTTGTAATCGATAAATAAATTGTAATCTATAAATTTTTGGATTTCTGACGCTGAAATAATTTGTGATTTATGAAATTTTTGATTCGTGATTAAAAAATAATTTATAACCAATTAATTCGATAACTTGTGATCAAATAATATAAAATTGTAACATTAATATATTTAATTAATTAAATATATATTTAATTAATAAAATATATTTTTAACTATTTATTCCATAAATAAATTTTAATAATATCTGATTTTTAAAATTTTAAACCTTATTTCTTAGTTTTTAAATGGACAATATTTAATCTCTTAGATATGAAATTTTCTCTTATTTTAAAACTCTTTTTTCATAAACATATTTTCAACTACACATTCTTGTAAGAAAATATTTTGCATGTAAATTTAATTTCTTTTTCCTACTTTTAACAATAGACTATCCAAAAATTCACTATTTTAAACTTATTTTTCAATTTAACAGTAGCCAAACAGGGACTTGAATGTTCTTGAAACTTATCGCTAAATTATCTGGACTGACCGATCCATCAGTCCATTGTTACGCACCTGTCATCAATTTTAGGCTATCATTTCAGAATACACACAGGAGAGAGATCGACGGAGATAAAAATGGAAGCTCTACTCTGCAGAAAACTGGGCGACCCAACTGTACCAATAGACGACTCAGTAAACTCTCCATTAACTCTCTCAAAACCTCACCCGATTCCGCAACTCAACTCACCGACTGCAGTGAGAGTCCGAATCAAAGCCACGAGCTTGAATTTCGCCAATTACCTTCAAATCCTCGGCAAGTACCAAGAAAAATCACCCTTACCCTTCATACCCGGATCCGATTACTCGGGCACCGTCGAGTCGGTGGGATCAAATGTCACCAAGTTCAAAATCGGTGACGCCGTTTGCTCTGTTGCCAGCCTTGGATCATTCGCCCAATTCATTGTTGCTGATGAAACTGAATTGTATGTTTTCTTAATATGTTTTGTATTTCACGCTTACTTATCTGATTAGCTTTCTTGTACTAGCTTGCACAGAAATGGGAAAAACAAGACAGTTGAAAACGTTATTCTTTATCTATAAATAAACTAAGCTGCACACTTTGACCCAGACAAGTGATTAGAGTTTAAATTATTTGTAAATAACTTCTTTGACATAATTATTGAGCTTATTCTTTTCACAGTATTTCCTGTCCTCTATTTTGAAGAAGAACAAAGCAATTTAGTTAATTATAAGTTGAATTCCACAATGTAGTTAATTATAAGTTGAATTCCACAACAACCCTCATTTACGTTAGGTTTGGTTTTTCATTTCCAAAAATTGGTTTGATGAGAGAAGGAATTGATTCTATAATGAGCTTACTTGGATTTTCGTTTAATTTGAATTCTTTCTGTGATTGAAGAATTCGAGTACCGGAAGGATGTGATATGCTTGCTGTTGGTGCACTTCCAGTCGCATATGGAACATCACATGTTGCCCTCCTTCATAGAGCACAATTGCGCGCCGGTCAGGTAGCACAAACCTCCTGTTCTCTTGTCCATGATAATATTGTATGTTGTTTCATTTTATGCTATCTCCGTATGTAAGCACGTGTTTATGTTGAAATTGTATGAAATTATAGGTCTTGCTGGTTCTTGGAGCTGCTGGTGGTGTTGGAGTTTCTGCTGTACAAATCGGAAAGATCAGTGGTGCCATTGTTATTGCTGTTGCTAGGTACCTATTTTACTGGATTTTTGCTAAGTTTGTAGACATTATTAGTCGATGAGTAGAAAACCTTTTGTATGTAGAAGATGAATTTGTTTTACCTCTCAGTGCTTGGAGCAACATAACTTAGATTTGGCTGTCTTTATAATGAAAGGGGAGAGGAAAAGGTGAAATATTTGAAGTCCATGGGTGTTGATCATGTTGTCGACTCAAGCACAGGAAATATCATTGACAGTATCAAGGGATTTCTGCAAGCAAGAAGGCTTAAAGGAGTTGATGTTTTATATGATCCTGTTGGAGGCAAGCTAACAAAAGAAAGCATGAAGTTGTTAAAATGGGGAGCACATATTTTAATTATAGGTTTTGCTAGTGGAGAAATACCTGTTGTCCCAGCAAATATTGCCCTTGTGAAGGTATGCCACTAACTGATTGCATTTATTGTGTCAAGGATTCTTGCTTAGATTTGTTTTTACCTCGGAAAATGAAATTGTCTTACCTTTTTGTCCTTTCCTATGTCGATATATTATACAATCTGCCATGACTTTTATTTTTTTCTTCTTTCCCTGGTGCTTGTTAGATAAAGAATTAAAGTGTAAGATGTCATGCTTTGGAAATGCCATTGTTGTCGGTGATTTGTGTATGAGGATGATAGCTTTTTCTTTTGTTTTGCATTGAGTGTTGAAGCCATAGATAGGTTTACAGCTCCTCGTATCATCTTTTGCATAAGTGAAGCTAGCATATTTAGATACTCGTTTGACATCTGAGGTCCAAAGACTTCAAGTTACTATCATTCAACGAGCTATTCAGTCAGTAATCATCTTGAATAAACTGAGCTAGCACTCAGATCACTGGCTTTAGATAAGTTATTGTCAGTAACTGCAGTTGCAAATTGACCCCTAGGATTGACCTAGTGGTATAGTTTCACTTACAACTCATAAGTATATGCTGATTCAAATATCATCTGAAGTGATTTAGGGTGGGGAAGGAGAGGCTGCTCAAGGAAAAAATTAAATCAATCAATAAAGTCGTCAATAAGAATTGATGTTGAGATTTTGTAATATGAATAATGACTTCTTACGTGTTACTAGAAAGCTTGCTCCCCTAAAATTGAACAGTATTCAAATCTTCCAGCAAAACTCTTATCCAACCTTCTCTATCATCTGTTTAAATTTTAACATCCAAGGAAGTAGAATTTTTCCTTTCACCAGCACCTCTGTTAATTTTTGTCCATCCCAATGATGGATATTTTCAGAAATCTATCCTGGGTTATATTAGAGCGGACGTTTTAAGAGGAAAAGAATATCTCATTCTTTTGACCGTGAACTGTTGAGGTCTCATAAATTATTGATACGATGGAATTTCCCCCTCCAAAGTTCTCTTCTGTTTCTCTCCTTAATGGCAATTTTAATAGAGGCCCCTCCTCCCCACTTATCACTAACGTAATCCGGATGTGTTCGCTGACGAGGGCCAAAGCTCAGCTTTGGTCCACCACCGGGGGGTTCTTCCGTATCTGGAGTCTCCTTCTTCCTTCCGTGTCCGCCCTCGCGGGAACTTCAAAGAAAATCTCCTCTCTTTCGGTTAGGCCCAGCTCATCCTTAAAGAATAGAGCGAGCAGCCCCCCGTAGAATATATCCCCTAGGGACCCAAATTCCCCCGTATGGAGCCACCTTCTTCATGGATCTATATTTCATCATTTTGTGCCTATGTTTATCTGCTTTATGGATTGGCCCGAATTTGTACAAGCATGTGTTATCTTCTTTTGGCCTGCACTGTACGTTCAATCTAAGTGCTCATTAATTTTGCAGAACTGGACAATTCATGGTCTCTACTGGGGAAGCTATAAAATACATCAACCAGCTGTACTTGAAGATTCTTTGAAGGAGCTCCTAGCCTGGTTGGCGAGGGGTTTAATTACCATAAACATTTCTCATACTTTCAGCCTCTCAGAGGTAAGAAACAACCTTATCATCTTTTGCTTGAGTAAAGTTCTTTGCCTATCTAAAACGAATTCGGATTTTCTAACTGCGTTGCTCCTGTCATTTTTTAAGATAAAAAAATCTATTTTGATTAAGATAAAGAAACATAAAACCGGGCAATACATGTTCTGAAAATCCTAAATTTACCTCATTGGATACTGACTCGATACCTCTTACGATTTTCTCTCTAATGAAATTTTGGAAAAGCATGCTGATATTTCGTTATTTCCGTTGAATATTGAAGTAGTCCTGTGATAAATGAGTTGAGAATGTTAGTGCTGGACTCTTTATTGGATGACAAAAGCAATTCTGATACTGAGTACTGATAAGACATTTGCGAATTTAGCTAGGAAAATAGTTTCTTGAAAATCATTCCAGTTACAACTTCGAAAAGAGAAAAGAAACCATCAGGTTAAACAAATAATGGATGCTATTTGCAGTTCAAGGCGCTACTCGATTCCTGATTTGAGCTCTCTCAACCGTTCATCCTGATTGCTTGGATTAGTTAATGTTAAAAATCGATCGCCTGCTGATATCTACTGTTTGTGGTTGCAGGCAAATCTTGCTTTTGCTGCCTTGAAGGATAGAAAAGCAATCGGAAAGGTGATGATTGCTTTCGATGACCACAAAGCTGAAAGATCTAAGCTTTGATTGCCATTCAAGGAACAGAGAAACTTTTCCCAAATATTCAATAATTCTACAGAGAAACTTTTCCCAGATATTCAATAATATCACAGAGAAACTTTTCCCAAATATTCAACAATTCTATGTATCCAAAGGTGCCGTTTGTTAATGATACAAATTTTCTTGTTCCAATTTTAATAGCTGGAAGATTTCTGTTCTATGAGATTGGGAAAATTTGACGCACAGTTCGTCCCTTTCTTTTTCCAGTTGTTAAAATGTACATCAACTCGATACTAAGGATGGGTATTCAAATCGGGATTTTTAAATACTTTTATCGATTAAAAATGTTTAAGAATACTTAAATAAGACTGTGTAAAGATTTTGGGGGTTAATATAGACTTTTTAAAAGTCACTTTGGTATTCAAAATATCAATGAATTTACAAAATCCTTTACATACTAATTTTTAAATAGAGAGCACAAGTACAAAAATTCATAAGAAGTCTCTTATTCACTCCTAAGATTTTGAAAGGTTTTACAAAAAATATCTTTCCATTTGTTTTTTTTTTCCTTTCATTTTATGAATCTTAGAGAGATATATGAATAATATTAAATATTTTTCTCTCTTTTAATCGTGCGTTATAAGGACTCTTGACGATTTTCATTCAAAAATCTGTTAGTTGATAAAAGAAATAAAAAATCAGCATTTGACCATATTTGGTCAATTTTGAAAAGGAGTTATGATTTTTTAACATTTAATTAATTAAAAAAAGAAACGTTGCATTAGAGGTTCCAACCTTTTTAAAAATGTGCATCTTGATCTCAAATCTTCAATAAATGTGCACCAAAAGGACCTATAACTCTTTTCATCCAAAAATTTGTTCAATCGAACGAAAATATTCATCTTCCTCAATCCAGCCAACCGCAAAAGGTATTTCGCTTATAAGGATTAGACTTCAAGAGAATCCTTACTAGAAACAGAAACTTGCATAACAAAATCGTTATGGAAATCGACCAATAACCATGCATGAAATTTGGGGACAGTGAGAAAATCTACTACGATTCTTGAGCATGATTTGAGGAACGGGGAATTTGGGATTGGAAACGTAGTGTCGGTGTGATTTCCACTTTATTTTATAGAGAAGAAAATGGTCCATACATTCTGAATAACGAAAACACGACTTCCCTGAAACGAACACTGCTAAGCAATTTCACCATCAATAGCTGTAGCCATCAATTAAATTTTATTTACAGTCAATTTCAGTGAGAACAGAAATAAGCAAAACTGCACATGCACCCGACAAATACTGAGTTAAACTTGACTACCATTGCAGCAATTTATCATAGTACACAAAAAATGGGACCACCAAATTCTAATTCTATAACATTAAATCAAAATAAGAGGTCGTAACGCGTTGACAGTATCCCTTTTTTACTCGCCATGTTTCCATGTAGCGACATGGGGTCGGAGAAAGGAAGAAGAGAGATCGAGTTACCTTTGCTTATGGCATATCAAGACTCCAATGAGGCGAACTTAATGAAATTCAACACTCGGTATCAAAATTTGTCAAGTCCAGTCGATAAATTTCTCGAGCTGATCTTGATCCTCCCTGGTCTGCAGCCCTACGCAACACAGAAGATTAGCTTAAATATTTTACACATATAAACTTTTAATGTCACTATCTATGACAACTTTATTATAAGAAAAATATTGCTTAAATAATTTTCACATATAAAACTTTTCATGTCACTTTCTATGACAACTTTAGTATACGAAAAATAGGAAGGAAACTGATATTGGACCACATTTTACTTATAAAATACACAATGAAATCAGTAAGCATTTCAGAAACACAGTGCAGAAATGAGGACCACCCTACAAACCCAATCTGCAGAAGCTAATCATTTGAAAATAAACTAATTAATTTCCCGAATAGGAGGCTCTTCATCCATACTACATGCATAAAGAAATAAGAACAAACAGAAACAACTATGACATCGTAAAGCATATAAAATCATACCTGTAGCTTCCACATATCACTTGAAAGTACGCGATTTCCAGGTCCAAATGGCAATCTTGCATGTTCAATTTAATAAAAATGAGAGAGCAAGAAACAGATGGTGTTTTATGATACATTAATAGACAAAACAGTGAAAGAAGTGCTGAAAATTGTACAGTACCAGGTATTTGAATTATCATAATCATCAGATTATTACCAAAACTGTAAACTGTGTAGGGATACATATGATATACTTGGAACCACATATTAAACTTTCTGATAGAATCTTTAAAACATTTAGCTCGAGCAGCAGTTCACAGTTTTACGCACTCGAATAAGCTATAATTTTGAAGTAAAATCAACAGAAACACTCCCAAGTAAAACTCTGTTTCTATAAGTAATACTGAAAAGGTGGCAAAACTACGCGTCAAAGGAATAATTTATAAAAGAATCCAAGAAACAACTCAAAAAATGTAAAACGTCGAGTATAAACTCAAATGAGGAGCTTCCAACTGATTTTGATTTAGAAAACTATTGAAGAAAAAAAACCGCAACAAAATTTCAAGCTATTTCTTCATAAGCAAACATTCAACAAACAAGGGGAGTTCACCTCTTACAGTATGACCATGATGTCGAGCTTTCGTATGATCAACAGCAACAAGAATGATTTTGAGCACGTCTAATCAATAGACTATGATTTATGGAAATATGGAAAAGGAAACATGTTAGACTTTTCTCTCTAATAACCATAGAAGTTTAGTTCGGTTTATCCATAGGAAATTAACAACTACTTGAACCAGAAGGTCACGAAGAGATACTAGAGATGAGATCTTAGGTTATTTACCGAGATTTAGCAACATTTTCTTAAAAACGTTAAAGTGAGAACGAACACAGAAGAAAAACAGCCAGCTGTATGTCATCAAAATTCACCGTTCAACATTCAATAAAAGCATGTATGGTATAAAAGATTAGATGGTATAAATATACAATGGACAAGATTTTATTTTCTTTTTTTACATATATTGTTCACTACTGTACAATCAATCTTGCCAAACGAGCCATAAGTGAATAATAAAGGCATCTTGCCAGAAGGGGATCATCTTTTGGATACAAGACTCAGCCCAAAGGAAAACAAAATGAAGGCAACAGCAAGAGGAGCTCCCTTCAGTCCAAGCACAGAGAAAGAGGGACATGAAACTATCTCCCGCATCATTCATTCAATCACAGTAGCATAAAACATCCTGTAATCTACTTAGTGGCTAAACGAATGAGTCGGCAGCTAGTTCAACCCCCAGTATCGTCCATGAATGGGCTGACAGAAGCTCCTTTGAACCATTTCTCAGTGCAGAAACATTTCAAAATATTGATCATGTTATCCAAAGGATCAAGAAGACTTACAAGAGAGTGATAGAGGAAAACAATTGAAATTTCAATCCTTCAACTTAAAAGTCTATCAACTACATATGGACAACCAAAATCACGACATATTTTATGCTAATAACCTGACAAATTAAGAAACCCCAATATTCACAAAACTATCTGGATTTTGATTATTTTCAGACAATAACTTCCACTGGAATTTATTAAGTAAACCAAAAGAGTATATAAATTATTCGTAAGGGAAAGCAGACCTTAGGTTCCATTGCCTATATTTTATCAATAAAAGGATATATGTAAATGAAATTGAAAATTGATATCAATTCTTAAAGATTAAAATGAAAAAAAATAAAATAAAATATTCTTGAACTGATGCAACAAACCCTAAAATCAAGGGATGATGTTACTGAGAAGGAAAATCAAAACCCATAATCCAGATATCCACAATTATGTTAATCTATATCAAAAATTAAATTATCAAATGAAGTTATAGTAAAGCAAATTAAAATATATAAATATGATAGGCAAATGAAAGAAATTATTTAACTGCTCATACTTGTGATGGAGAAGCACAGAAAAGATGAAACCCTAAATCGCCAATGACGTGGGTTTCATTGTAGTTCTTTGAACAAGAAATGATAGAGAAAACACGGATAAGATAGCGACGGCTAAAATAAAATTAATCTAATTATTTTAATAATAATAGTACTGAGAGATAAATTTGTAGGGTCAGGCATGAAATAAGGAAGACCAAGAAATAGTAATAACCTGAGGAAGATGGTAAGTCACTTTCTTCATGAGAAACGACGATGGGAAAGCGACTTCAAGATCTCTTCAAAATCCTATATACACAAATATATACACACCGGGAAAGATTGAGTTGTTCTGTTTACATTATCTACAACTAAAAGGTTTGAAAAGGGCAAAAACAAGAAAATATTCATTATTCTGATACGCAGCGTGTGGAAGAAAGAGAGAGACCATGAAATGAACGCATCGGCAGGAGATTGCGAGAGCACGCAGATGGGTGTTTTAAGGGGGTGGAACGGCATACCCCACTGACGCTGCACTATTTGTGGGCAGAGCAGTGGCACCTCTACTGTGGCAATTGTTGGAATTTCTCTCTAAAAGGCTTATTCATTTTCAGACAACTAATTAAATCAAACACGTGCATTAGTGGCCAAAATTTTTAAGGATTATACTGTGTACATCTTCGATGTATACAATCTTTTACACTCAATGTGTGAGGGGTGTAATGCTGTGTACACAAAAAATATACACACAGCATAATTCAATTTTTAAATAGACATCGTTTTTTCTAGTGAAAATAGAGGGGGAGGAAGTGCCCCTTTTTTAAGGATTGGGCTATTATGACAGGAGCCGGCACCCCGACAACAAATAGGCGCCCTGTCATAGGGGTCACGGCCCTTGTTTGTTTAGAATTATCCTTTTCTCTATTATGGAAACAACAGAGTTTGTACCATTGGTGTTAGCCCCTATTTGGTATTGACTAGGCTTTTATTATTTTATGTCTAAGAGTTTTCTTTGAATAAATAATATCACTAAAATAGATTGATTTTTTAGAGTTTATTTTCTTTTAAAAATCGAATTAGGGAGTATTGTTTCATTATAAGAGTACTAGTTTGGTAATTTTATCTTTTTTAATCATACTTAATTGCGAGATCTTCTCCAATTCTTGATCTTCAATTGGTAAAAACTCAAGTGTAGACCTACTATGCAAGAACTACATTTGTTCAAAAATTTTATGATAAAAAACTGAAAAAAAAATATAAAGGAAAAACTAATTAAACTGATAACAAGTCTGGTAGGCCCCATCGGACCACCTTGAATCCAACAATCATGTTCTCATAATATGATAACTCTCGAAGGGGTCTGGTCTCTATTAAAATTATAATTCATTTTTCTTTCTCTTCTAATCAATCACACATTTTTCAACAAAATAATATTACACGTAATTCCAAAATTTTTCTTCTTTTTAATTATGCATTCTTTTAAAAAAAACTATTTCAAAAATTAAAATTTCAAATAATTGGGGGGGGGGGGAACCAGTACTTAAACTTATCAAAAACTTGTTTGAGCTTTTTACCCCCTATTCTTCTCGCTTTATAATTCAGCCCATGTTTGAGCACCCTTTTTTAAAAATTTATTTACAACCACAGATTATCTCAATAAAAATAATTTTATACTTAAACCCAAAATCTTTTTTTCCCATTTTTTAACCACACTTCTTAAAAAAAAAATCATTATTAATCATTATACAAAATTTATTTTTACAAGAAAGTTGGGCCGGGGGGTGGGGGGGGAGGTGCTCAAACAAACCCCAATACTGAATCTTGAAGTTTCACATTAAAAAAAATAATAAAAAAATCAACTTTATTAAGAGGAATAATTTAAAAGAACATCAAAGCATCATTTTAGCGATATAAAAAATAACATCTTGTGAAAAATAAATATATTTGTCTAAAATTTCACTATAATACTCGAATTGAAACTATCTAAAAATAAACGTCATAATACTAATATTAATATATATGTTTATAATACTAATATTAATATATATGTTTTACTACAAGCTTAAACTAATAAATAAATACAGGTCCAACTATAAAATGTAAACTTGCAGATTCATTATTAAGATAGGAAAAATAAAATCATAAATATATATATTATTCTCTTAAAGAGCCAATAAAAGTCGACTAGCAAATAAAATTGTTTTGATATAAGTTGATTGAATAAATAATATATTTTGTCTAAAATAATTAATTAATTAAATTTTTTTTTGAAATGTATGAATAGTTTTGTTTGATTTCATGCGATTTTAACTATCGATACTTAAATCAAACAGTTTTCAAACGATTTGATTTGTTTTTAAATTGTTAAAACCAAATCACATAGACCTAAATCAACTATTTAAAATCGTTCTTAGAGTAATTTTTTAAATTAAAGAGTATTTTCAAGAAACTCTCTAAGAACATGTTTAGGAAGTGTTATAAGAGTATCTCCAAAAGACTTTTTAAATACAAAATGCTATTTAAAGAGTCAATGCTTAAAATAAGCTCCAAAAAACTCTTTGATTTAATTTTTTAAAGTAGAGAGTGGACCCACTCTCTATTCTTAATGTATAATGATTGTATTTAATACATTACAAATTTCAATACTCTACAATCTTAAATTTTCAAATTACATTTGAATTGATTGGTCACTAATATATAAAAAATTATATTTAAATAAAATGTGGAGAAATTATTAAATATTCATTGGAAAAAACAAAATAAAGAATCAAAATAAAGAACTTGTTGAAGTGTATCAAAAAAATTACTCTCTAAATTTAAATATGTTCTCTATTATGCATAAGAGGTTCTTTATAAATAGAGAGTTTTTTTGAGATGCTCTAAGTAGCTTAAATTATGGATAAATAAAAATAAGTGGGGAGATAAATATATAACACTTGTGAATTCCTCAAAATTTAAAAATAAAAGGAGGCATAATTGATTATAAATAGTTTATAGACTTGAGACCATAAATGAGCTAAATGTAAGATGTCCTATGTTTTTTCGGATCTTAAATTATGTTTCGAGAGACTACTCTAACTAAGTGAAGATATGAACGAGACTTCATCATTTTCTTTATTTCACTCATTTGATGAAACGACAAGAAGTCAAGTAGCCCCTTTTAATTTAACTTTTTAAACTCTTATATTTGAAAAGTCAAACTCACTCGATATATGTATTATATAATTATTGTATTTAATAAGATGCACGTTTCAATCTGTGCCCCTTTTTGACAACTATTAAACTCTTTTTCTTTACACATTTATTTTCAATTACACCTTTACACAAGAAAATATTGTGCACGTAAATTCAAAAAATTTTCTATTTTTTAAATCACATATTTTCCTTAAAAATCATTATTCAATACATTATTTTTCCCAAATAACGATAGTCAAACAATAGGCTGTAATTAGCTACTGAAGTTTTAAAATATATCTATAGTACTTAAAAAATAAAGAAAAATAATAATAAGTAATTGTTTGAAGTAAAATAAAATCAAATAAAAATGTTTGTTGGAATAAGTAAAAAAAAAAATTCTTTAAATTTAAATATGATCTCTATTATATAAAAGACGCTTTTTAGGAGAAACTCTTATTCAATATTAAATAGCTTAGCTTGGTTTTAGGAGAATGCCGAGTCCCGACCATCCATTTCTTGTACAATTTCAGAGATAATTTAATGAATGGTCACTGAACTTTATTATAGATTACTACTTGCTCATCTATCTTTAAAAAGTTGCACGTTGTTCACTCAACTTTGTTATAGGTTATTATTTATCAATCGAAATTTAAAATGTTACTCATTGCTCACCTAAATTTGAATAAAGTTACTCGTTGCTCACTAAACTTTTTACAACATTTAACACTCATAAAAGTGATATGAATGATTGATGGGTAACTTCGTACAAATTTAGGTGAGTAATAAGTAACATTTTAAATTTAGGTGAGCAAGTAGTTACCTATAGTAAAATTCAGTGAGCAAAGAGTAACATTTTATAATTCTAGTTACCTATAGTAAAGTTTAGTGAGCAAAGAGTAACATTTTATAATTCGATGAGCAAATAGTAATCTATAGTGAAGTTCAGTGACCATTGATTATATTGCGCTTGTTTGATGCTCATTTTTTTCCCTTTTTTTCTTCTTTATCTCATTCTTTTACAGTGTATTTGCAGAGAAAACCTGCCACCCATTTAAAACCTTGTCAGACATGTTAAAAGTATTCAGACTGTCGTTGCAATTGTTGGACAAAACTGCCCTCAGCTGGTCCTAGACATTTGCTTCATTGCCCTCCAAATTATTAACCCGGTTGTACATCTCTCTCATCATCACTTGCGACTTTCCCATTTGGCTCTCCCTCCGGTAGATTATTTTTCACAATCGACCATTTCGATTCGTAGTTTCCCGTCATATTTCTACAATCCATTTCTGATATCGCCTCCCTCCACCTCCTCTCCACCAAGCTTGGCGTTGACCTCAATCTTTGTCCGAGCGTCAATTATTCTCCGGCCACCGCAGCAATGAGGTGAACACCTTGGAAATGGCGAACGACGGATTTCATGGGTACTATTATCCCGATCACATGGTAAGCAATTTCATCCCTCATTTTCCTTCGTTCACATAATTGTTCGGTCCGATTTCCTCTGCCCGTGTGTCGAAGTGTGCCCTCTTCCAACATTTTGTTCAAATTGACCATGAATTTGCTTCCGGCCTTTGAAGTTATTTCTGAATTTTTAATTTTTGTAATGCCCGTTTCCAACAGTAGTTTGCTTGTTTATCTAGAATTTGTGTTAGGGTTGCATAATTAATTCTAGCCATATTATTGATCAAATTGTTCAGTATATTTTCATGTTTTTTGTTCTGAGGTTAGAGAATTTGTTGTTTGGTGTGCATTATCATGGTAAAAAAAATGGCAATAAGCTGCCACCACTTCGGTTTCAGATACAAAGAGCACATATGTTCCTGTCTGAGACGTTGTTGCCATTTTTTTGTTTACAGCACTATAATGTGGGCTCGCCAGACCAGTTTGACTATCCATCACAGAACCCGCAGGAGCCTTAGCCAGTGGTCCGTAAGACTGCAAGATGGGACCCGACGGAGCATAGAATCTTCATTGACGTCTGCGAAATTGTCATTGCCGAAGGGCATTGACGCGACAAATGCTTTTCATCTACTGGCTGGCTACGTATCTATGAGTTGTTCAATAGCACAACGGGAAAGGACTGGACCGTATCTCAACTTAAGAATTATTGGGGTAAACTGTGAATGGACCACAAGCTTCTCTTCGAGCTACTAAAATCTACTGGCATTCAATACCAGTCGAAAATCGGTACAATCAATGGCCCCGAGCACTGGTGGGAAGCAAAAATAAAGGTACACAATAACACTCCCCCTCATTGTTCTTCAGCTTAGTGACTTTTAGAAGCAGAAGAAGTGAATGTGTTAGAGTAATGTAGTGGAGCAATGAAATACAAGTTCGATGTATAACACCGGGTTGTATAATGACAATTTCAAAGTTTGGCATTTATGTTGGCTACAGTATGCGTATTTCGAGTTTCGGGCATATATGTTTGCTATGAAATACTTATTTTGAGTTTCTGTGAATTCACTTGCATATTTGTACGAATGTGATTTTCACTTAATGCTCTTCCAGCGTTAGGAACGAGAACCTTGATTAAAATCTGGATTTGAATTTGGTGTACAATAGACATATAAATGAACTTATGTGTGATGTAAGAATTAGAACGTTTATGATCAACTCGATGAACATGAGCTTCGATCTTGAAGATGTTAGCTTCACCTCTCTGTACTGTGATGAAAAATGAGTTATATGATGCCTTCAACTTCATTTTCTTTGTGATACAAAATGTCTTGGACTTGGTCTGTCAATTTCGTCATAACGCAAACTTTGTGATATCGTCATTTGATTTATGTTACTGTTGCAACACATACGTTTTTCTAGTACTATCGTTTATGTGGAATATTACCAACTACGTATTGTCAATTTCGTCATAAAGCAAACTTTGTGATACCGTCATTCGGTTAACGTTATTCTTGCAACACATACATTCTTCTAGTACTGTCCTTGTTGTGGATTGTTACCAACTACGTACATTTCTCTTTTACTGTCACATGACGTCCCTTTTTTCGTGTTACATGTGCCTTTAGGAGAATCGAAAATACGCCAAGTACAAGAACATGAACTGCAGTGAGATCTATGACACGTATGGGAAATTGTTCGATGAAGAGGGAGATTCTACCAAATACGCACTGTCCCCATCAAAGTTGTCACAGCAGGGATTCGATTTGGGCACAGATAGCGATAAGGACGATAGGGGTGACAAATTGCTCATCAATGCAGAAGGTACAGATTCCAGAGACAGTCTGGTCGCCTATAGAGCAAACTCGTCCATGAACATATTCGAGAATCGCAACAGAGATAAAAGGAAAAATAGACACGGGAAGGACAAAGGAAAGAGGAAAAAATACGGTGCGAGAGAGGTTTCAGCATCTCTTGAGCAGAAGGTGAGCGTTGGAACGGATCTTGCCTCCATTGCAAGATCGCATTAGAAGGACGACATGTCTATCGACGACTGTGTTAGCAAACTACTATCGTCAGGACACGTGGAGGAGGGGTCGCCGCTCCATATGTTTGCTTTGTGGTTCCTACATGTCAAGGATAATCGAAATTCATACTGTGCTGCCAACCTTTCCTGCGATTTGAATTTATTAAGTACTGCTTTGAGCGCGACAATCAGTCCTTCCCACGTAAGGGGTGATCGAAAGTGGACGTATTTATGCACTGTGATTTGTATTTCTTCTGCTTATTACTATTTTTCGTTCTCGTGTGGTGGACATTTTTAATTTTCATGTACTTTTTTTGTAGACAGACGGTCATTTTGGATTTCAATTGAACTGTTATTGTTATCTTCCTTTATCTACTACGAATCTAAATTGCACAACAACTCATGCATACTTGAGAATTGTGTGCTTTTGCAGGGAATTTTGAAGGGAATATATTCCCTGCAAAGCATTATAAAGTTGGTGTGAAGTTGAAATGATGGGGAGAACATTGTCCAAGGGTTCATGAGTAGTAAATTTTTCTATAAATTAGTTAGGAGTCTCATTCAACTACTCAAACGTAGAGATGTTGATAGGATGCCAACTCTAGTATAAGAAACCCAAACAATAGTTAGCATTTCTTACGAATTTTTTTCGGGCTGCCTTCCCGTTCGAAGTCACAACCTTCATACATTTTTATCACCACTCATAAAATTATTTTTCATAGCGGTCCACTCAGCACGTACGTACGCATTGGAAGCAACAGATGGTGACATCGAGCATATGTCTGATTGAGATATGAGTTCTAATGAAGATGTGTTGCAGCAGTTAGAGGAGGACATAATCACATGGCTGGAGTATTGTGAAATTGCTGAGTGCATTGTGCGATATTACTTGGCACCAAATATCGCTTGTAGGTATTTGTTTTCGACAACGCTATGTGGTCACATTTTCGTGTTACAAAACATGCACGTTTATCCGCAAAAGTGTTTTTAGGAGTTCAGGATGTATCCTTCGATGTTTATGCACTTCACGTATATTCTGCGCGATGAATACAGATTGTCGAGTAGCGTAAACATCGATGTGTACGAGCAGGTCGGCATGTTTTTGTGTATACTGCCACATGGGAAAGGATATCGGCAGGTGCAAACTCTATTCGGGCATTCGTTGCAGACCATATGTCATTATTTTAAAAAAGTCCTTCGGGCATGCCTTGCGTTCGGCGTGAACATGGTAAAACCAGATCCGAGGTACAACGAAAGCGCAGGTCACCATCATTCGGATTCGGAGCGCTGTCCACTATTTTAGGATTGTATATGTGCAATCGACGGTACACATGTTAGAGCTGTACTGCCGAGACATCAACGAGACAATTTTATTGGTAGAAAAGGGATTCCAACACAAAATGTGTTGGCCGCATGCGATTTCAATATTTGTTTCACGTTCGTATTACCGGACCGCACAGGGAACACGCATGATAGTCAAATCTTGTCCCGAGCTGTGCATAGTCCGGATGTCAATTTTTCGATTCCGGCGAATGGAAAATATTACCTTGTGAACTTAGGGTTCGCACACAGGCTGGGGTATATGACTTCCTATAAGGGTTTTGACATTCGATACCATTTTTAATAATTTCGCGATGTGGGAGATGGGACGACGGCACCATTTTCGAAATGCACGTGAACGATTTAATTTTCACCACTCCTTCTGTCGAAACGTGATCGAATGGGCGTTTGGTGTTTGGAAACAGAGATGGAAGATTCTTGATCGGATGCCTGGGTACAGTATGCGTACTCAAACAGCTATGGTTGTGGCCACGATGGAAATACACAATTTTCTTCGTAGGAATGGGCGTATGGACGAGGGGTGTTGTAGAGCAGAAGAAGTGGAGGATGAAGAAGTTAAAATAGAGCTACCAGACGAAGAAGATGAAATCGCCGTTGAGCGAGATGCAATAGCCGAGGACAATGTGTCGTGGCACGCACTACGCGATTATATGGCACAGGCACTACGTTAGTAGTTTAGCATGCATTCAGCTGATATTTATGTATGTCGTATGTATTTGTATTACATTTAATCTTGTCGTCGTCGCTTGACACGTCACATTACTTCCTCGTGTCGGAGCATTTCACTTATGGTTCAATCCCTATTACGTTGTTTGATGAAATCGAAATTGGTGTGTGTCATGGACGGTAAAATACTACTTCGGTTTAAACTTTGCAAAATAGTTGTTTACCGTCTCCATATAGCAAAGTAGATTGCAAAAAAAAGGTGTGTTCTCTTTCACGTTTTCGGCTCATTTTCTGTTTTCGATTTTCCGTAATGATGGAAATGTGTTCTCTTTCACGATTCCGAAAATGAAGTTTTTAAAACAAACTTACAAAACCCTCTTTGTTAGGTTTCTTTGTTGACACTAGCTCCCATTTAGTTTTGTTAAAAGTTATACTTTCATGAAATATGTATTTGAGAAACTGATAAAAATTATGAATCCGATAAAATATGTGATTAAAATTAATTGTTGTGTTCGACCAAGATTTTTAGCAACATTTTTAACTACGAACTAAGTATTATACTTGTATGATTAACTATTTTTTTTAATTTTTATTTTAACAAGTGATGTTATACATATGGCTGCAGCGATGACATTCGTTAAGAAAAAAAGAAGGAATTATTGGCAAATTAACATTGATCACCTTGAATAGTGACCAGCTAAACATTAACCACTTCGAATCTTTGCAAGCTTGATGGGCATCAAATCAATATTAGTTCTTGTTTGATTTTGTTAAAAGTTGAATTTTTAGTAAATTTTGATAAAAATGATAAAATTTGTGATTGAAAAGTGCTATATAAGTTATGGATTCCATAAAATAAGTGGTTGAAAATGATTTTGAAAAAAAAAAATTAAACATAAGGACCAACTAGGGACTTCGTATTATATATTAATGTTGTTGCCTGCAACTGAAGCTTAATCATTTGGATTTTGGACCACCCAAGGTATCTTTTCAGATGTTGCACTAAGCTTATGTGATGTACACATCTTCAAACTCTCAATATCCCAAGTCTCTTTCTTTTGATAAATTAATTAAAAACAAAGGTGAAAACATATACATAAAGAAAATATTGCGATCTAATTGGAGAACGGTAACATATATATATAATGGAAGTGAACTTTGAACAAAGCATTATCTATCTAAAATCGGTACACAATTGCATAACGCCGTTTTCACCATGTAGGATTAAGAAAGTACTCGTTCTTACAAAGATCGATCGCAATCTTTCGTCTGTAAAGTGACATTCTCTCCGCTGAAACTGTTTCTATCGGATGCCCTAGAACGAAACATTCTATATATTTGAGTACAAACATTATGCAATTTGGCATGTACAAGAAATGCCTGTACGTTAGTTTAATATGCCATAAACGAGAACTTAACAACAATATTATATAACAAGAATTAAAATGCTCACCCATTGTTCGCACATGGTAGATAAGGTATAATATCCTGCTTCATTCGTTTCTTGATATGTTTATTTATGTCTCATCTGGTTGAAAGGGAAGGACACTGCAACAATCCTTGAACCATAGTGTTTGTTGCGTTTGCATGTGCCTTGATTGCATCTGGTTTGTGAACATTATTGCTGCAGTCGTATATCTGGAATTCCCAATCAGGAATGTTGACCATGAAAAGATAACATTCATTGCCTAGATATGAGCTTGGAATTAATAAGTACTTGCACCCCATCCACGGACGACTATGTAAAGGCAATCTACCAGTGACATAGTCTTGTAGGCGCGTTCTATCCATTTCACCTCTCTAGTTTCCCATTCGAAAGTCCATTTACCATCTCATGTGACGAGAGCACTCCTCTTCGAATTGGAAGTCCAAAATTGCATATTGTTTATTGAGAAGTGTACAACCTTCATTCATACGCCGCCTCAATAACTTCAACTCCAACTCAATATACTAATAAAACAAACAGATGTAACGTATATCAGACATATTAGTATTCAAATCTTTCGTTCTATCCAGTAGCGTTCTTAGCATGTCGCTTTCGTAGACGTTCCCACTGCCGTCGTCCAAGTATGTACTATATGACACAATTGACATTAGTATTAAATAAATCAACACAGAATTTATGGCGTTGCCGTAATAATGTTTAGCATTCGAACTAGTAAGAATGAGTCAAATTTGTTACCCTGGTTCATCTCTCGCTACGAAATCTCTAATTGTCCTGTACTTTTTCATGTCGTAGTCTTTTAAGGGACGACTTGTCGATGCTGAAGACTGCGTGCACTTCCTCTTCCTTTTCCTTTCTCTTCTCAACCTTTGAGCATGTTCAATTAGTTGAGACGTTGATGTCTCCTGTTCATGATCAGTAGGATTTGGACTTGCATGAGAGGGAGACATCTTGCTGCATTGAACCTATATTGATTTCCATATTCGATTCCCAGTTAGATAATCTGTTCTGCATATTCTCAGAATGTTCGTCAATGTATGATCTCACGGAACATAAACTAGAATCCACATAACACCGCATTTGCTCTTGTTGCTGTTGAAATAATTCTTCTTGTCTTTGCAGAACAGCCTGATAATGGGCTTCTTGTATTTGTGATTCGTGGGCCATATGACTCTGAAACAAACCAGATATAGAATTATCTATGTACAAATGTAAACTATGTTGCATGTAATCTTGCAACGATTTGGTCTGTTCTTCAAACAGTAGCTTTTGGTTGTCAAGGATCGCGTGGTTCAGTGCTCTTGATTATTCAACAAAGTCTGCCTTCAAGTTGCTACATAGATCAGACACATATGATATTGTATGTTGCCGGTACATACCAAACATTTCTTCAAAACGGTCTTCAGTTATATATCTTGAGGTACCGAAAACAGAACTAGGCCAAGCTCCAATTGAAGTTCTCGGTGTACCACCACTTGTCGCTTGCCGCGCACGAAGGTGATCCGTAATGGTTGTGCTACATTATCCAATTCTCCGTTGGAAATGGCATCTAGTATACTATGTTCATTGTCAGTTGGCAGTGACAAAGTTGAATACCACGATATTTCTAATTCTTCTTCGGTAGGTTGCAGCACTGCAAGGACTTCGATCATCGTAAACAACTTCGTCTCAGCAAATTTTTCAATGTTAGGTTTTCCAAATATAATGCGAACGTCAATGTACGTTGGAATTAAAAAGTCATACCTCTTCCGTATCCAAAAATTCTTTAACAACCGATTCCTTCAGTATTGTAGTAGGCCTCCACTTGTACATTCGTGGAATATGTGCCGTTCTGTACCTACGGTGTCCAAACTTTTTCCCGATTTATGGAAATGCTTCGTATATCCAATACTGCAACAGAATTACAGCTAAATGTCGATGTATATTTTTTTACGAAAAAATTATACGGAATACGGTAACATTTAGAATATGAACAACATACCTGAAATGCAAGTGGATAATCTTGTACTGCATACTTACATTCTGATTGTCGGTTCTGTTGCATCCTTACCACTCATTCCAATTGCGACTCTTTCAATGAATTTAACAGAACAAAAAATGCAGTACTGCCCCATGGATACGTAAGGAACGCATTTAGATGTTCAACCATACCCAATGTTCTATAATCAATTTGTCTTGAAGTTGGTTTCAACACACACTCCACCAACATAACTAGTCCCAGCTTAAATTTATCTTCCTGGTCTTCGCACATATGGAAAGCTTCAAAAAGCATTCTACTGCTAATTTTTCATGAAGTATTAATCTCTAAAACGATCGTTACTATAGTTAATTTCAATTGATGGTTCATGATAAGGTAGTCCAGTAATTAGGCAAAATTCTTGCATGCCGAACTTGGCAACATGGTCATCTAACCGTACCCAAAGTTCATTATTTTTGGCACAATGTATAATTCGCATTATAAATTCGTGTACTAACTTACTACTAAATTGTTCATGTTGTCCCCTGAACATAGCTACGTAAACAAATTCACAAAAAATGCTACACAATAAAGAACATCGTTGATTGACATCTATGAATTTTACAAAATCGTTAATGTATTCGCGATTTGGATACTGGACGATGGTAGTAGAAAACGACTGATCTGGAGATAGAACGTAATCTGAAGACATCTGCGTAAATTATACAATAAATAAAAGTTTAAAATGAATTATTTTGTTTACGAAAACCCAATATAGAAAATGCACGTAGAAAAAGTGCACAATTCATCATAAATTATATTGTTAGACAAATCTATTTTTATTTACAAAACCACATCCTAAAGCCTGAGAAAAATAAAACAGAAAAAGAAAAAAAGGGAACAACATTTTACAAAGCAGTGTGTCACGGAGAGTGTGTCTCCGTGACACGGAGATGGAGCGACACTTGAGTTATATCGAAAAAATTATGTACCCGTAATACAAACAATTTTTTTTTTCGACAACTTACTACTAAGTACCATAAATATTGAATAGAAATTTTGATGTGGTTACCTTTTTCAGTCAAATGGGCACTTTTTTGGAGTAAATGTGTGAGAAGCTTTCCAAAAAAATGTGTTGCCGAATGAATGTTGTCAATGAGATTGTACTTACAAAGTGTGGAGAGTGATTGGACGTGAAATGTGTGGATGGGAGAGTGAATGTGAGGATAGAGTGATTGTGAGAATGGCTCTCTTCTTAAAAGTGTGCATGCATGTGACAATTAATTGCAAAATGTGTGAAGATGATTGAATGTTAGTAAGAAAGTTGTTGTGTAATGAATAATGGTGTATACTTTTGTAAAGTTCAATGACAATTCCTTGCAAATTGAGTGAATGGTTTGAATGAATTCTGTATGGGACTATATTCACGTGTTGTTGTGTTGTCAACTTTTTGTACACATTTGGATATATATCAATGGATATTTTACACATCAATAATGTGGATTGTTGTCCTGTAATAATTGGAACGTTTCGGCAAACTCTAATTTTTTTTAATTTATTAAAGCTAATCGAGTTAATCAAACTCTAATATGTATAGAGAGTTGTAATTGCATTACAAGGATCCAAAGAACTACCACGTTTTGACTGTGTTTGTGGTGTGTCACCATGTACGCATTGACATTTCATGGTGTTCTAAAATAAAATATTAAAAAAAAATTTACAAAATTTCAAAGTAGAAGCGCTTTTCAATTTCATATTTTGGAAAATAGTTTCTCGGATAACATATTTTTAACAATTTCAAAATATGCACACAAAACACTATTAAAAATGAATTCAAAAATCAAAACTACAAAATTGAAACAGGAAGAGAAGAGACCCCCAAGTGTTTTGCATTGTATTGGTTGTAGTTGGTAACACTTATTTAAGAACATTAAATGCACGTGCAACTGAAGAAGTGGAAGGGCAGAAATGGAAAATAAACCATTCAAAATATTTGACTAAAAACATCTACTGCATGTGTCCACATGCATTGTCAGGAAAGCAGTACCTTCTCTGACACCAGTTATCCAAAGAGTTGAAATAATGATGATTAAAAATGGACAAGAATTCAATTGAATGGGGGCCAAACAAGCGCATTAACTCTACAATTTCATATACAAAGCTTTTGAATTCATGAGATCGGCCTCTCCGAAGGGTTACTAGAGAATGACATCTATGGACTTCTTATCGGACAAAAGATTGATTTTACAGTCTATATTATAATAATAGGAAAACCTTGTATTTTGAAATTGATTTTCACGAATGACCAAATTCTAATTAGAATAAAATATCCACGATAAATCAAAATAACAAATAAATAGGATTATTAGAATCACTAACAAGATTGGTATGTACAAATAAAAGAATATGTTTCAATATGAGACGATATATCCATACAGCTTAATTTTATTTTATATACTGACATTCATCATTAATAGAGATTATCATCGATTTAGGTCATAATACGAAATTTTTCCCTTGTGTTTGCAAAAATTCTAACCTCTACTCAGGAGTTAATATATTTAGGCTATTTTTCAAAGATTTATCTAAATTCTAGCCCCTGTTTGATGTGGATTAAAATCAGATTTTCAATAAATTTTGATAAAAATATGTGGTTAAAAAGTTTTGAATTTCATAAAATGAGTGATTAAAATTAATTGTTGAATTTGACTTGAATTAAAATCTTGATTTTAATTTTCCTCAAACAAACTATTTTTAATTTTTTGGTTTTCTTTTATGAAGGAATTAAAAATTTCACCCCATTCTGGAAAAGGAACCTCAAACCCAGTCCCAAAAGAACAATGCTATAGATACAAATTTATTCTACAGAATTGGTATATTTAAAAAAAAAAAAATCTGCATTTGTAGAGTTTTCGTCCCAAAAATAACCCAATTGGAATTGTACATTTCTATTCAATCTAAGCAGTAATCGAACCATTCTTCTACCCACGTCAAAGATTCAAACTCCGTTCCCGGTAAATACTAAATACACACTCCTGGCTTTTTTTTAAACATGAATTTTTTATTTTATTTATTTTATTATTATTATTTTTTGTTGAAGTCCTGTGTTCAAGTTCAATGATAAACTGCCATCATCCTCAACGCTCACTGAAATAAAAACCCAACAACAAAAATGAGCACAAACGTACATGGCAGGATGAAGAAACACCAACCAATTTCAACCTACAGGCAAGGGCGGACAGGGGTGGGGGGCTATAGGGTCAATTGATCCCCTAATTTCTGAGATTTTATTTTTTTTAAGAAGGTCAAAATTTAAAACATACTTTATTAATATATAATGCAACTGACAGCTCCAAATTCAATTTTGTGTCTCTGTCTCTCTTTCTCACAATCTGTCGGCTGCAGACTGTCATTTTCATTTACGATTTATTCACTATTTGAAAGTTTGATTGTAACTCCCTAACCTAAAGTATCTGGGTCCACCCCTCCCTACAGGGTCGTGTTTAACATTAGGGTGTTCCTGCCACAAAGAAATATACCACATGTCATGTTCACCTATTGAGTTTATGACAACCAAATTCATCAAAGAATCATAAGTATATAAAGAATATATCGATATATTTTCATCTTTGATATTCTTCAAACCATTGTTTCTCGGTAACTCACAGATTCGATGAAGCTGTTGGAAATATTGATGCAAGCTATGATGCTCAGATTCGAGTACGAGTATTGGGTATGGATACGTATCTTAAGTGTCAAATCTTCTTTTTTCTAAAAAGGTAATTAGTTCAAAACGTCCATACATTTATTGTGAAAAACGTACATACCTTTTTTTTTTTGACATTTTCGCCCTTACCTTCCACATTTCTTTGCCCTGAACATTATTTTCACTAATTTTTAACGTAAAATGGTCAATATACCCTCCTATTTAAATAAAACAAAAAAAAAGGAAAGAAAAATAAATAATAAATTACAATCTTACTCCTAAATATTTTAAAAAATAATTATTAGAAAGCCTAATAGCACAAAATGTCTCTACATTTAGCATATAGTGTGTAAAACGTCCATACGTTTCAAATTGGTAAAAAATGATACATTCCGTAATGAAACGTGAAAATAGGGATGAAAACAAAAAAGTTGAAACGTAGGGACGTTTTTCATAAGAAGTGTCAAATGTAGGGATTTTTTTGCTATTAGGCCTTATTAAAATATTAAAAATAACAAAAAAAAAAAAAAACTCTCTTTCTCTTCTCTTCTTTACCAAATGGATTAGCCACCTTAGAAGTAAAAAAACTCCAGCAAACCACCACCCACACTGTTAGACTACCATATCGTCGAAAAGTCCTCACTTCTCTTTACACATATCACGCAACATCCAACCTTGAAACCTTCATGCCAATAGATTTGTTTGAAATTGCAAGCAAAAATACCCAACTCGCGAATGCAAATACTAGCGGCATCACCTGTTCCGGAGTGACCCATACCATTTTCAACACACCAGTCGACTATACTCACTAGGACACCTCTCTTCATGGTCTTAAAATATCAACAGATGACTTAACAGTATGGAGGTTTGAAGGTTTGGTCGATGGTTGGTCGGAATTTTTCACTTCTAACTTGGCAGTTCCATTTAGAGAAGAAAAGAAGAGAGTTATTTATTATTATTTTTAAAATTTTTTTTAATAAGGCCTAATAGCAAAAAAAAATCCCTACGTCTCACATTTCTTGCGGAAAAATCCATAAGTTTCAATTTTTTTGCGTTTTCATCCCTATTTTCACTTTTCATTGAGGAAAACGTCATTTTCACCAATTTGAAATATAGGGACGTTTTGCACTATTAGATCTTTTAATACTTAGTTGGATTCACTTGCACTTTTTAAAACATTTAGGAGTAAGATTGTAATTTATTTTTTAATTTTCTTTTATTATTATTATTATTTTTTTTTTTTGCTTTTATTTAAATGGAGAGATATTTTGGTCGTTTTAAATTAAAATTGTGAAAAGAATGTTCAACACAAAAAAAATGTGGAACGTAAAGGCGAAAATGCCAAAAAATGAAAGGTATGAACGTTTTGTGCCAATTTCCCCTTCTAAAATATAGAATACGTGAACATTGTTAAAAAGAAACCAAATTTTCGACACAGATACATGGATATGCCTTTTAAACTATTTTTTTTTTAAATAAACCAATATCAATTATTCAGAAAAAAGAATATATATATTGAATAAGAGATTAGGATGAATACAATAGAATTTTGGGATTTAGTTTTCAATTATGGGAAGTTAATCACTAAATATGTTATATAAAATAGAAAATTAGAGATTTGATTGCATGAACTTATTTTGGAATACTAAGTAGCAATATATGGAACTCATTTTCATTCTATACAAAGAAAATCCCGACGAACAATACGGAGTGGGAAAGAAGGGGGGAAAAAGAAAAGGGAAAGAAACAATGAAAGAAGAAGAAATGACGAACTGTCCAGTTGAAATTTGAAGGATTCGACACATATTCCAAACCTATACTCATGTCGTGTTGACACGGATACTTCGTCCATTTCGAATAGTCTGAAGATTAGAGTGCAAGTGTTTGTTAAGAACACTTAATGCTAGGAAAACACCACCACATTAAAAAAAGAACTTACCATTATTTTAAAAACCAAAAACAACACATATGAGACGGAATCAAGAGTTCCTCTCATGTATCAAGATTTCTCAGCAAGTCATGGCACCACAGTTACATTGAACCTATTTGCATATACATAGTATAAATATAATGCCAATCCACATCCAATTTGTGTAGCTCCCTTGTAGAAATCTTCCCGAGGGAGATCCAATAATGCCACAATCCTACAAAGCAACCCCTCAGGAGAAATGCTTTGATTCTTGCAAAGCAGGTCAAGAAGAAACCACTGTGGGATAGAAGTTGCTCAGAAACAGTACGAGTATTAGAATAATTGGAAGAAAAGACTGGTTGACCCGTCCCCAAATGATCGAAGATCAGCAGGTCTAACAAGAGCCCTGCACAAAGGGCAAGTTCTCTCCCTTTCAAACCTGGAGGGGGGGGGGGGGGGGGG
>NC_036237.1:6411399-6505783 GCF_002742605.1 Olea europaea var. sylvestris
AGGAGGGGGGGGGGGGGGGGGGGGTTAATTGTGATGCCAACCAATAAGAAAATGTAAAATGGTCTATAGAGTACCATAAACATATTTGCAGAATATTGTAAAAGATGATGAAAAGGCTTCAAGAATACTAAAGGGGTGAACATGCAACTTTCTTTAAACGTCGATTAATCTGCATTTTAATATATTTTAAATGTCAATTAATCTGAATTTTAATATATTTTAAATGTCAATTAATCTGAATTTTAATTTATTACTATGTGCATAATGTAACTGAAGAAGAAATTAACGAGGGCAATTGACAAAAATGGGGAAAAGCTATGTTACAGGCTTATTGCACTGTAATTAGATGCATTCACCAATCAAAACTCTACGTTTTTCAAAAAGCTGAAAACATTAAAGGATCATGTGGCAGGGCTTTTGCATTTTATTTTTTTTTAGTAGAAGAGCTTCCCGAGGAAGCAATCCAAGTCAATGTCCTCTAAAAACTCTTCTAACGAGTGGCTTTTAAATCCCCTGTTAAACGGGCTGTAAGAAAAGAAAAATGGACAGCCAACCCAGTTCTCCCAGAGCGAGACCAAACCAATTGGTTCTCGACATGATAACACTGAAATTTATTTCTTAAGCAGACTGAGACCAGACTAATTCATCAGGTTCCACTTTCCAGGGAATTTTACTTACCTCCAATGTGTACTCACACTGTAAAATTGGTGCAACTATATAGAGTGAGAATATATACTCGTGCATATTATGAAAGCTGCGAAATTTATATGCTAAACTACACTAAATATTTGGCTCTACAAGCAGAGTAACAATCCCAACCAAGGGAAAAAATTATTTTCTACAAAAACACAGTTTTATCTGGATTTGAAGTATGTTCAAACAAATAAAACTGATTGTTGTAATCTAGATAGCTATTTCAGCTTCCAAAGAGAGATTACCATATTTCTCCATTAGCTTATATTAAGAGACACTAACTTAAGATTTACATTTATTTTGTGTTTTCATGACATGAAGGGATATCTCAATGTTGTTTTATTCGTTGTTAGCCCCAAAATTTTGGCATTCATTATGGCAAATATAACAGTTCTCTGAAAATTTTTCAACTATTCTCAAAATTCCTAAATCACAATTTCAGCAAGATCAAGCTCAGCAAATTATGCTCCCAAGCCCAGCTATTCTTTATTGTAGGCACATATAGAAATCCTTATTTCTTCATCATCCATTTTGATACGTATAGCTACTCTAACCCATGAGTGGTTTCAAAATGACTGCATCTTGAGGTTAAAACTGGTGACACCCACCAAAAATAAGCTTTAAGGGATCTTGTCATTCTATTCCATGAATTAGAGAGAGAGATCAGCCTCAACCAGTTGGAGGTAAAGATAACTGATGATATAGATAAGATGGTGTGGGAATGCCTTGGAAATTGGATTTTCGGGTAGGGATGTGGGGTTGCTACCTTGCCTGGTAACCGAAAAGAGATAACAATGATTTAATGATTCATGTCTCCCTTGACTCTACTATTGAATGAAATGCAAATAGGCATTATAAATAAAGAAGAAAATTAGAAGTACAATAAAAACATGCATAGACAATAATTATTTTTCCTCGAGATATTTGTGTGCAATCACAAAGTGCATAAACTAACCATTCTGAAACACAGTCTTCACAGAAGATATGTTTACAGCGCAACAAGATAGGGGCATGCATCTTCTCCTGGCATATAGCACACAGATCTCCTACGGAATTCACCTGTGTTTAGTAATTTACAGATTAGTTTATCAAATGCTTTTCCTGTTTCCTGATGATGTATACATCATAAAAATCCTCAACATAATATATGAACCAGGATATGAAGATTGAAGACTGAGCAGAGAGGTGCATGTCACTTTTAGAGGACATATGCTCTTACTTACTTCATGCTCAGCCAACTCAAAACAAAAAACAAGTAAACTATGGATTCGACCATGAACTTTGACAGCAGGGACATAACTAACGACAGTAACGAAATGTGGACAAGCGTGCTGAGATATAGCTGTCAAGAGAAAATCCAAACACTCAAGAACATAGGCTATGAATTGGAGGCATTCAGTGTATTACTGGCTTGGATCAGCAGACTTTTAATGGTAAAACTTGGATATTTTGCTGATCTTCGGGATTTAACTTGGCAAGTATTCCAGTCACCTGAAAATTTACGTGGCAAGGGATGTAACCTGTGCCTTTACATGTGCAAGGTGAATGACCATTTACTTACTAAAAGTCCAAAACCAATGTGTTGTTACAAGAAGACATTAACAACTGAAAATGCTAACAAAAAATACAATCTTATGCTGGAACTGTGCCTTTACATGTGCAAGGTGAATGACCATTTACTTACTAAAAGTCCAAAACCAATGTGTTGTTACAAGAAGACATTAACAACTGAAAATGCTAACAAAAAATACAATCTTATGCTGGAACTGTGCCTTTACATGTGCAAGGTGAATGACCATTTACTTACTAAAAGTCCAAAACCAATGTGTTGTTACAAGAAGACATTAACAACTGAAAATGCTAACAAAAAATACAATCTTATGCTGGAAAGTCATTATGGATTCTTATCCAGAAATTCAAAAATATTAGTTGGAAAGTTGGCATGGAAAATGCAATTGAACATGGACTATCGGATCAAAATTATAAGTTCAAATCGTTGCCTTGAATAACCATTTAGTCCTCATTCATTAGAGAACAACTAAGATAGTACAAAATGAAGCAAACAAGATGAGCTCAAAAGGTTAATGCAAAGGAAAGTAGGATTTACTAAATATATTCCTGATTGTTAGATACAGTAGGAATATTAAGGTTACTTCTGCCACTTTGACACCAGCAGGTTCCATACTGATCAAAATTATTCTCATAATTTAAAAGCCAAGTGATGGAGGTAAATATGGAATAGAATTAGTAGTTAGAAGGGATTTTAAAATAAGAGTTGAATTCATATTATGATCGTTCAGATTAGATTCAGTTAGATTTAATATTTTGATAAAGTTATAGCTTATTAGAAGCTCTTTTAATTTTAGATTAGTTTCTATATAAATAGAGGGTTTGTTCATTTATAAATTCCAACCTTGAACATATGAAAAATTGATTTTCTTTGGCGTCAATTCTTCTGTTATTAGACCTCTTTTTTCTTGTTCCATTGCTTGTTCATTGTCAAATTAGTACACTCCTGCATCACAAAGACATTACAAATTGTCGTGTAGTCGGCATTAAGGCATGTGTTAGTCTGCTTTCACACCAGTAGGTTCCATATGGACCAAAACTAGTTCCACAAAATTTAAAAGTAAAAGAAACATTATACCTCTTCCGATGTCGCATAAGACCCATAATGAACTTCCTTTCTCGATAATGCCTTCAAGGCAGCAACGAAGGATTGGACCTGACAGCAGGGTGGAAGAAGATAAACAAATCTCTTTAAATATGGTGTTCCACATTGTTCATAATAAACAAGCAAGTGAATGCAAGAAATACCTTTTCAACAATTGATGTAAGCTTGAAAGTTAAATACAACCCTGTTGTCAATGATGAGAAGAGGCTTCCATTTTCTTTGTTCAAGAAGAATTTATACCATACAGGGGTTGGTAAAAGTGCTCGGTATAGAAGCAGCATGTACTCAATTAGTGTCAACATTTGACCCTGAAAGCAAATCATACATCAGAATTCTATGGAATCAAATAGTACGCCACTGAACTAACAGCAACTTTATTATATACTGTAGAAACTGTATTACCTGTCTGCGGAAATTATGGCCCTTGCCATTCCTATAATACATTAGCAGAACCAACTTCAAGACCATTGCAGCCTGCCGCACCATTGTATCTGAATCAAACAATTTCAGAAAAAATTAAAAGGAAACAACTAAGTAAAGTACCCTTAACAATATTCCCCCTCAAGTTATCCCTTGCCTTCCAGAAAAACCCTAAGTATAATAAAATTGTATATGCTCAAAAATATAAACTACAATAAATGTTAGAAAACAAGTTATACAAATTTTCAAATTTCAGAACAGAAACTGATTATTGGATAATTTTCAATAGGAAAAAGAGAGGGAAAAACTATGCCATGAGCAATTTAATTTGAGGGGACAAATATAGACATGCAATGATCATATAAAATGTAAACAAGTATAACCAAAGTTTAAATTATGTTGTTCAGTAAGGCACAAGGCACTTGATTTCCTTCTCGTATTTAACTACCAATGCATATTCAGCATGCACACAAACAGGTTTCAAATAATCAATTATTTGGTCCCTTTGTGTATATCATATAGACGAAATGAAGTTATTGCCAAAATAATAAAGAGCTCAAAGAATTCATACCATTTACCAAGGTGATAAAAATTGCATTCCAGAAAGGTGGGATAACCTTTGGAGGAACCATGAATAGAGGGTAGAAAATATCATCATTCCGACACCACCAGTAGATTCCAGATACATGAAGTATGAAGGCAAATGAATAACCAACAAGCACGGAAATCTTTCTCTCTCCCTGCAAAAGCCAGTGTTTAGTTGTTCTTAAGTATTCCTATAGTCATCTTTATTCCTTCTACTAAAAGAGGTATGGCTTAAACGTTAAACAATTAACATGAATATGCTACAAACTACTCAGTACTCAACATATGAAACACACACCATACCTTTAGAGCTGTCTGTTTCCGAAGAATGTCATTAGACTTGAACAAGCCAGCAGTGATCCAAATTGTAATAAAGAAACCTGAAGTTCCATATTTAGAAAAGTCGAGGGTTTAATACACAAAGAAAAGAAATGTGAATTTATAAATGAAAACAGTTATAAGGTACATATTATTAAATCTCCTAACTTATCAAATAGAAAACTAATAATTCGAATAAGTACCAAAATCAAGTTTTGAAGGACAGTCAAAACATGAGAATACCCATAACAGAAAAAAGGGGCTAGTTAATTTCATAGACACGGAAGATTATGCATGAGTTATCTCCTCATGATTCTCTGTAAAAAGATAATCAAGAAAGATGATATTTAATGTTATCTAGAACATGAATAACATCAAGATATGGAAAGTGAATGGTAAAAGCAATTAGGCTGCATAACTTATGATAAACAAGTAAAAGGCTTGTTTCTTTCATACAGTGCCCACATCACTGAAGTAATTTACCCAAAACATTTCATTAGTTGTAGAATTATGGTTAAAATACAACATGGAATAAGAAGGTGTGAGTCCAGTGGGAACTTAAAGACAGCTCTAATGATATCCAAACATTTTAACAATTCATTCCACACTAAACCAAGCTATATGCAATAACTAATCCAGGAAAACAATATATAAAGGGAAAGCTACAGGTCTCAGAAAGGAAAACTATGATTTTATGGTTACTGCATCTTAAATGCTGCTTATTTTCCTCGAAAAATAAAGTTTCAAAGAGGACCAAGAAAACAGTGGTTTATTAGGCCAAAAGTCGAAAACAGAGAAGTCAATTATGCTTTAACAATTGCATCAAAACGAAACTTTCTAGGAGATTATAAAGCTGAGCTATTGTGGAAAGATCTAAAGGCATTGAATAAACATTACTCAATCACCATAGCATTCAATTTCAAAGAAGATAATAAGAAGCAATGAGACTAAAACAATTTATATCCACATCTATCCTACTCTGGCCTATGATGCACGATACGGACACGTGCGTCTGACACGATATGTGTTGGATACATCGACTCATGATTTTTCAAAAAAGTATCGACACGTCACGTCGTCGACATGTTGATTAAATTCTTTAAAATTCTTCATTTGTATAGTATAAAATTATAAATTTAGTTTTATACTTATTATTGATTTTTCATGTTGAAATCTTTTAAATATAAATACTTATTTGTTATTTACTAATAATTTTGAGTTAAAAATATATAATAGCTATAGTAAGAAAGAAAAATGATTATTGTAGAGAGTCCGAAGAGTGTCAATATCGACACGTGTTGGACGTGTCCGTGCTACAAAGACTGGCTTTACCAACAATGAATTTCAACAGAGTCATTATTAGCATTGCAACAATACATTTGGGCTATTCTGGAAAGATCAAAAGGCATTGAATAAATTTTACTCAATCACTATAGCATTCAATTTCAAAGAATAGAATAACAAGCAGTGAGACTATAGCAGTCTATACCCAATTCTAAACTACTCTGGTTATATCAACAACAAAGTTCTCAGTAGCATTACAACAAGAGCAATGAACATTTTCCAACTTCCACACACAGAGACAAGTCTTCCATGCATTTTAAAGCATGCTTAGGAGTGCTTTTAAGTGATTATAAGTTGTAGGTCCTACAAAATGTGTGAATACTAAGCAGATAGTGGTCGTGGATCCTATTAAATATGTGGATAATAATAAGTATCTTTGACCAACTTAATTTATAATTTACGCATTGTCAAACATACACTTAATAGCCTCTGAGCATTTAAACGTATAACATCATAGCACTATCTTAACAATAAACATTACTTCTAATTGTTATCAATTAGTGTGTGATAAGTTATTTTCTTCCATCAGCTGTCCTTCAATTTTATATTCTTGCAAACCTCATCCAACATCTTTATTTGCAACTTCTTGCAGTACATGCTGAAGTTTACAAGCTAAAACCAATGCACGTGAAAAATGTTACAAGGTAAAGCTTTCTTACAATCAACCAGTTATGGATAAAAAAAGATTGCTACTTTTCATTGTATCCACTGTCACTAATAAATTACAAGATTTGTACCATCACGTCACCTAAACTTAGTTGCTTCCAGGAAAAGTACCTAACAGCACCGCATCAAATCTGCTCTGAAATCTCATATTGTTTGAGCATGATAGATATGGCACTGAAACTACGTAGCCTATGTTTGTCTCATGTCTATAAATTGTTTATGAAAATTAAAGTCATTTTTTTGACTGCACATTTTGTGGGATCCGCCACTTATTTCTATCTATTTATAAATTAAATCATTCATAAACACTTCCCAAGATGCACTTATTTGAGTTTTCACAAAGGAGGACCAGTATCTTTAACTACCTCTACCCTGTTCAAATATGAACGTAAGTTCAAAAGTAATTTAAATTGGAGGGAAATGAATACAACCTCCTAAAAATGAAAAATGAAAATCCGGCACCTAAACATGATGATCAGATACCTCATAATTCAATGGAAAACATCTACTTGCACAAATGTCAGTGTGGATGCAAAAGCATAATTGAATGTAAATCAATTTTACCTAGCCTAGATTGAATCCAACCAGAATTCCAACTCAGATTAGCCTAGAACTATGATAAAATCATAAGAATATGGATCCTATACAATTTGTCGATATGACACACGATCAAGTTCGAAACATGATTGGCGTCATCCTTAAAGGAAATATGATGTACATACAATTCGCCAGAATTAGTTAGATGCATATTGAGAACGTCTACTATGATAAACATAAACAAAGTCAAAATATTACAATAAAGTAAACCCTCAATACTCCAAAAATTACCTTGCAAGTGCTGGCGGATGAAAACCATCAATAAAAGCAAAGCGAAGGGAAGAATCTGCTCAATCCACCTCGCAGCCTGCTGTATATCATATCTTTGAGAAGATGACGTTTCCCTGTTGGTATCATTACTACTACCGCTGCCACCATAATTATCATCAACAAAATCCCCCGTAGGCTCCTCCAAACCCAAACCCAAGCCTGCTTGTTCACTCTCTCCTCTATTGTCAACAATCCCGATTCTATCCTGCTCCCCTGCCCCGATTATCCGAATAGCAACCTCCCCATTGTTATCATTACTATTACTAGTACTATTCAGACTATTCTCATTGATTGTAACAGGATTGTTGGTGGCTTCAGACATAAGGGGCTGGGCATCGGAGTGGAAATCTGGTCGTACCCGGAGGATCCCGGAATATTCGAGTAGGGATGAAACAGGGGAATTGAAGAACCGAAGGGGAGAAAAAGGGATTCTGGAATTTTCTCGATTGCTTGATGAATAAGGCCATGAATCAGAATTCGAAGTATCAGAACTTGCTGCAGACTCCATAATTTTCACTTTTTCGGAAAACCCACAAAAAATCTAAGGATATCAGAATGAAAAATCCGCAAAATTTTAATGATATGAGAATGAAGATTCTTTTCTTTTATGCTTCTGGCAAAGAAAAGTTCAAAAAAGGAAGGAGATAACAAGAGAAAAGTCAGATGAGCGAGGATGAAAGAATTGAATGAGTGAGAACTACTGTAATATTTCTCACTGATGCTAAAGTGACAGGCTGGTGACAGAAAAAATAAACAGCACCTCGACCCTTGATTTGATTTGTATTCACCTCAACTCATGTTTATTCCCCTGTCTCCAACTCTGTCAACCTAGCAGAGCTCAATATTTTTTAGGAAAGTGTTGGTCTGTCAAGTGAAAATTAATCAAGCCTTGTATGGCTGTCACAATGAGATGGGCTGCAGGTCGAACCTGCATGTAATAAAAAAGGGAACAATACATAACTACAATACTCTAAAGATCAACATTTCTAAATTAACAAACTTGTAAAATAATTTCCAAAATCAGGTGTTAATTCATATTTTAATTAATAATAAAATAATTCTACTTACCCCATCCCATTTGTGTCTTCAAATTCATACCTTAATCCTCTTGTTTCACTTCCACTACCCCATCTCTCTCTGTCTCGCCTTCTCCTCTTATCTCCATTGAAGGAGGCCCTAGCCTTGGCAACTGTTTAGGCAAATTCTCCGACAACTGTTACTACAACTTCTCCGACGTCTATCCCAGCAACATTCTAGCAATATTCTAGTGACCGTTCCGACATCGGCTCCGGCGAAGACATCGTACCTTCTTTTTTTTTTTTTACCTTAAAGTGTAGTTGAGATGTTGATTTTAGGCTTTTTTTTTTTAATTATGTGGACACTGGATTTGTGGTATAACTAAATTGGTATGAAGCTTGGGTTTGTCGTGTATATGTATACTATTTAGCTTTTGGGTTTTACTGGTTTGAAATGGGTGTCTTTCATGGATCTTCAGTTGCATAATCTTCATTTATACTTCATATTTACATGATGGCTAACTTCATTATTTGTTGTGCCATACAATTGGTTTGTTTCTGAAGATGCTTTTATCTTCATTTACACCAACACTACTTTTCCAAAATTGTCTGTTATATTGGATTTATTTTCATTTGAACTTTGTCATTTTGTCCATGAATTTTCTAGAAGTGTTGTGATAGAGATGTGGTAATGAAAACAGTAGTTAATCGTATTGGATTTGTAACATATGCACATTGTAACGTATGAAATATTACTTGTAACTCGTGAATTGTTACCTGTGACTCGTAGCATAAACTGTGGCTGTAAATTTGATCCATGACTTTTAAAAAATGACATTTCACCTGTTAATATTGATATTTGACCCATTTATATTGATTTGTGACATATACAAAATGACTGTGATTTGTGACTCAAGCCTGTGACCCAAGCCTGTGACCAGTGAATTGTGACTAGTAACATATGCAATTTTAATAATGACATGCGACTTTAATAAATTGTGTATTCAATGAAAGATTATTCAATTGAAATTTACTATTGATCTGAAACGTTGAATTCATCTTGTGACTTAAAAATTCAAAACTTCTGAATAGGTGTTTGTATTCAAAAAATATATGTTTGTGACCATCTCAGTTTAAACTGTTATTATTTGTGACCAAGCTTGTGTTATTTGTGACCAAGCTTGTTCCATTGTGACATTCTTGATCAGGTCTGTCATAATTGTGATATTATGTAATTGAGTCATTGTTAATTTGGTAACATACAGGGACAATTAAGATAAATTTGATCACAGATAATTACAATGAAAATAGACTTGGTTACAACTCGTCACAATTAACATAAATTTGGTCATAGAAAGTCATAGTTGACATATTAACGATCACAAACTTTAAATGTAAATATATTTTTTCACAAATATTGACAATTAATGAATGTTTGGTTATACATATCACTATTAACACAAACTTAATCACATATAATCATAAAACTTATTTCTCGATAACAAATTAGAAAATGTATAGATCACAACTTTCACGATAATAAATTATCAAATTAATTGGTTATGACTTATTTTCAATCACAAAATACAAATTTTATAGGTCAAATTTATTTCACGGTCACAAATTATCAATTAATTAGTCACAAATTATTTTTCGATCATAAATCATAAATTTTATAGGTCACAACTTATTTTACGATCATAAATTAACAAAATAATTGATTAGAAGTTATTTATCGATCATAAGTTATCAAATTAATTTTCACAACTTATTTTCTGGCATGAAAACACAACTATAGGTCACAATTGCATATTTCACAACCAAAAAAAATTATTTTGATCATATTTTTACCAAATTTAAAAGGGGTAAAATTATAATATATATTTTTACAATAAAAAATTAAATAATAATATAAAAGATTTTAACCTTTCATCTTCTTCCCAAAGCTTCCCTCTCCACCATGTCGAACCCAATCCCCATGGACCCGACGTTGAAATCCCCATTAAACTCAGCATCCTTAGTCCCCAGTTTCTTTGCACTTGTAGAGAAAGGTCAAAATCATGGATGCATTAAATAGGTGAGTAAATCAAATGACCAATCAATAATAAAATCAAATCACATTTACTATTTCCGTTTGTAACAAGAGTGAAATTATCAACCAAATTTTCAGATCTTGCTTCAATTAGTGGTGAATAAAACTACTGGTTGCTTTCCTATTCAAATTTGGGGTTGAGGTCTCGGCAAAATGGTGGGGTTGGATTTCGTGGTAGTTTTTCCTAATTGGTTTAGGGTTTAGGGAGAAGAAAATTAAAATTGGCTCTTACATATAATAAGTGAAGAAACCGTCGAGAGAGAAAAGACATGGTTTGATGTAGCTTGAAGAGAGAGAACGAGTGGGATAATTGTTATGGAAAGATTTTTAAAAATATTTCATTAGATAAATATAAACGGTTTTCATATTTATCATGTATTAATTAATTTAATAAACTCTCATCATCACCTGATTTATGAAATTAAAACTAGACAATCTTACTTTTGAGTAATATATTTTATATGTAGGGTTCGAGGTAATTTTCTCATTAAAAAAATGAGGAAACAACAGTCATCCCTAAATTTCAAATCCCCAATTCAAAATTAAGATTTAAAATTTTTAAATTCAAAATTCAGATAATCACAATGTTTTTTAAATATTAATAATAGAGTTATAAAATTAAAACCCATTTCCACTCCCTAAAATCACCCAACACTAAAATATATTCTCTCTCTCTCACTCTCGCCTCTCTCTTAGCTCTCATCATCTTTCCATCATTTCTTCGACGGATAGACCCTACATTGCGACTGTGAGGACCTCATTCATCGTCGCACGGTGCTTCAGCTACTCATGGCAACGTGGTGAATTGCGACGAGATGGAGTTGCCTAGATCTATACACAACGCTGATCTATAGCTGCTACAACTTCGATTACAGTCAGATCCAGATCTACGTGTATAGAGAGGTGTGACGTGGTGGTCGTGGTGGAGGCGCAGCATTGGTGTTGATGGTGGCGGCGTCGCGCGGAGGTAGCTACAAGATTTGCGTTTATTCATTGTAGTGCGTGGTTAATGGTGAATGATAGTGGTGTTGCATGGTGATGGCAACGACATTTTTCAGATCGGTCTGTGGTTGCTGCGGGGCACTACTGATGTGACGGTAAAGTGGTGATTCTATAAGCTATGGTCGTGGTGTGGTGTAGAGGGTAATGGTGCATTGGTGATTTGAGGTGTGGTATACTGACAGCAGTGGTGGTGGTTGTAATGGATTAGGGTTACAATGGGGCGCGATGGTTGTGGCGACGATGGTGCGTTGTGGATGTAGTGTGGTGTGGTGTAGTGCAGTCGGTCGTTGTGTTTTGGTGGTCGTTTTTGTTGTTGGCGGTGGTCATGGTGATGTTGTGGCGAGGGCAGGGTGTAATAATGATTGTGACCAGCTATTTGATTGCTTTGTGATTAAGTATTGGTGATGGATTGAGATCGAGAGTGGAGTGTTTGGTATAGGTAACCAATGATTTGGTCTGTAACCTTAAAATTTGATAATCTATAACAAAAAAATAATATGTGAACTTAAAATTTGATAATCCGCGACTAAAAAATAAATTGTGACTTATAAATTTTTTGATTTGTGACCAATTAATTTGATAATATGTGACCAGTGAATAAATTTGTGATCTATAACTATGAATCTGTAACCATTAATTGTATAACTGTGACTTTGTTATCTTTATTTAGTAGATATTTTTAATTAATTAAGATATACATGAATTTTGAAATTTCAAACTATCTACCTGATTTTTGAATTGGTGTAAACAATACACCTGAATTATGAATTTTTCCCTTAAAAAATGCAATAAAATATGTTGGCCCACCAACTGAGAGAGGGCTTGTAGAACATCTGTAATCATCTACCCTGATAATGTAGTATCTTTCTATTTTTTTTAGATATTTGCATATAGATTACTATATAAAAACAATAACGAGTACGCCAGTAATATAAAGTTGTAGAGACGAGGAAAAGGGGTAAATAACACAAAACGTCCATAATTTTCAATGTTGTTGTACAAAACGTCCATGCCCTTTTTTTGGGTGGCATTTTCACCCTATTTCAAATAAAACAAAAAGAAAAGAAAACATAGGGAACTAATTGCAACTATAATCCTATATTTTCAAAAAATTACAAATCACTCACAAAATATATCATATCTATACCATCATTTTATTACGTCCACTACATATCAGGACCCCTCTCCACCTCTTTACAACCTCAACCATCTTAGCAACGACAGAGGCATACAACAAGGGCAATTAGTTGAAAATATTTTTCAAAAATGGCATTTTCTCTCTTGGACCTCACCCCATCATCTTCTGAATAGATGGACTAATAAGGGAGCCTGATTCAAATTCTTTACAATATCCGAAATTGAACCAATTCTTTTTGGGAAAAGCGCATCTTTATTCTGCAAGTCTGATAGGATTTTTATGTCCTGAAGTTAATAATTTTCCATTTTTATGTTTAGTTCCTTGAATAAGTCTCGCATAGTTGTTGAGTAGTTAAAAATCAACTTGTGAACGTTGGTCTTTATCCCTATTTCTGTGGGAATTTGTTGAATTTTTCTGCTATTTATTCTGGAATGAAATAAAGATACAACACATTTTCTGCTACACTTTTGATTTACATCAAAAATTGGAGGTTCTTGCTCCCTCAAACGAGCTAGACAAATCTGTGTTTTTTTCTTTACTCCTAAAATAGGTTGACGAAAAGTTACTTCTACTGTTAGAATGCAAACTCCAGGCAGGATAGAGGACTCAACAGCAGCCCATAGTACACCAGGTGGTCGTGCAAATGCTTCTGAGGGTTCAATGTAAGGATCTTATGTTCCAAAAACGGCAAAGATTGATTTTCCTCGCTATGAAGGAAAAGGAGGCCCAACCATTTGGTTGAGCAAGGCAGACCAATTCTTTTAACTACATGGAATCCCTGTTCAAGATTGAGTTGCATTAGCTTCATTTCATTTGGATGGCGATGCACATCTATGGTACCAATTGTTAAAACAGAAGCTGGGTACTACCACTTGGGAAGAATTCAACAACGAATTAAATGCAAGGTATAGGCCAACACAGTTTTTGGATTTCTTTGTTGAACTAACTCGTTTACAACAAACAAGTTCAGTACAAGACTACCAGGTTAAATTTGAGAAATTGTTGGCTAAGGCTGGACCAATGGAGCAATCTCGACAAGTCAGTTGTTTCGTAGGAGGCCTTCGAGAACCCGTCAGAACTGATGTTAGAGCCAACAAGCCAAGGTCTCTGTCCTCAGCTATAGGGTTAGCAAGGCTATTCGAATCTAGAGATTTTAGCAAACGCAAGAACATGCAACCTGCTCTTCGTACAACTCCAGCACCGCGCATCCAAAGTTCGGGACCAGCTCCTATTAAGAGAATGACCACGGAGGAATTAAATGAGAGGAGGCGCAAATGCTTGTGTTTCAAATGCAATGAAAAGTTTGGCCCAGGACATGTGTGTAAGAAGTTGTTCTTTATCCAAGCCACATTAGGGGACAGTGATGACGATGTGGAGATGGAAAAAGATGGACCATCTGAGGAGCAAGTTTCAGATATGCCAGAAATTTCACTCTATGCGATTGCTGGACTTCGAAATCCTAAAACAATGAGAGTTAGAGGCTATCTTACTTTCAAAGAAGCTACTGTGTTGATCGATTCAGAAAGCACTCATAACTTCATTAATGAACAGCTAGCAATGAAGGTAGCCTCCAACCGAACTCATATGATAACTTGGAGGTAATGGTGGCTTCTGGAGAAAAAATATCTTGCCCAGGGAAGTGTAAAAATGTTCAATTGATTTTGCAAGGCCATCCTATTCAAGCTGATTTTTATTTACTGCCATTGGAAGGTTGTGATGTTGTTTTGGGAACACAATGGCTCTGCACACTTGGGAAAATTGAATGGGATTTGTCTAAATTGGTAATGAAGTTTGAATTGTATGGCAAGATTATTCGCCTCCATGGATTGAAAAGCACTGAGGACATGGTGGTTGATGGTCATGAAATTTACAAGCTAAGACTGACAAAAGGAATTTTACTTGAACTCGTACCTGAGGAAAAGAAAGGTGAAGTCCAGCAAGAACTCCATCCACAAGTGAAGTCGATTCTGCAAAAATTTAGTAAAGTACTTGCTGAACAACCAACATGGTTACTTCCCAAGCGAGCATGTGACCACAAAATACCAATACAGCATGCGTGTGGCCTAGTTTCAGGGAAGCCATATCGTTATCCTTACTTTCAGAAAGCTGAAATTGAGAGAATGGTTAAGGAAATGCTTTCCATGGGTATAATCCGACACAGCAACAGCCCCTATTCTTCCCCAGTCATATTGGTAAAGAAACAGGACGGCTCATGGAGGATGTGTGTAGATTATCGAGCTTTGAATCAGCGTACCATTAAGGATAAGTATCCAATTCCTATAATTGATGAGCTCTTAGATGAACTACATGGTGCACAGGTATTTTCCAAGCTCGACCTGCGATCTGAGTATCACCAAGTTCGAATGAGTCCGAAAGATGTGGAAAAAATAGCATTCAGAACTCATCAAGCACACTACGAATTCCTGGTAATGCCCTTCGGTTTTACTAATGCACCATCAACTTTTCAAGCTCTTATGAATGAAGTCTTCCGTGATTATTTGAGAAAATTTGTTTTAGTATTTTTTGATGATATACTGATTTACAGTAAATCATGGGATATTTAAATATTGTATTTTCAATTTTACAAGCCAATGAGTTACATGTAAAATTAGAAAAGCGTCAATTTGGCCAAAGGGAAGTTAAATATCTTGGCCATCTAATTACTACTGAAGGAGTTTCTGTGGATCTAGAGAAAATTGAGACAATGTTCACATGGCCTAAACCCCAAACACCTAAGGCCCTTAGAGGATTTTTGGGATTGACAGGGTACTACTGTAAATTCATACAAAATTACGGGAAGATTGCTGGTCCTCTCACACGAATGCTCAAGAAGGACTCTTTCAAATGGAATGAAGTATCTTTGGAGGCATTCTCCAGACTCAAGGAAGCCTTGACCGGTGCACCAGTTTTGGCTCTACCAGATTTTTCAAAAACTTTCATTGTGGAATTTGATGCTTCAGGGTCTGGAGTTGGAGCCGTCCTTATGCAAGATCGACCTATAGCTTTCTTTAGCCAGGCCTTGCAAGGTAAACACCTCTTGTTATCTACTTATGAGAAAGAAATTTTGGCTTTGGTATTATCAGTACAAAAATGGAGATCCTACTTGCTGGGAAGGAGATTCATTGTAAGAACTGATCATCAAAGCTTGAACCACTTGTAGACTCAAAAGATCACAACCACGGCTCAACAGAGGTGGTTATACAAGTTGATGGGATTCGATTTCGAGGTGGAGTACAAAAGTGGGAGGGAAAATATAGCTGCAAATGTTCTCTCCAGGAAATATGAAGAGGACCCAAAGGAACTTTATGCAATCTCGAAGTTGTACCGGATTGGCTAGATGTTGTCAAGGAAGAAATTCGTTCCAATACAAATTTACAAAAATTGGTGCAGCAGAGAAGCCATAGGACCTTGGAGATTTCAAGATGGCATCCTGTTCTTCAAGGACCGGATATACTTGGCTGGTGATTCACCTTTAATTCATACATTACTTGGCAGTTTCATGGCAGCACACACGAAGGATTTGTCAAGGCCGTACAACGACTTCGTTCAAATTTTTACTGGGTTGGGATAAGGAAAGGAATTAAGGACTTTATTAAAAATTGTGACATCTGCCAAAGAAATAAAGCAGAACACATGGCACCAACAGGACTTCTCCAACCTCTTCCCATTCTCGAGCAAATTCGGAAAGACATTTCTATGGATTTCATTGATGGACTTCCACCTTCCAATGGTAAAACAACCATTTTTGTGGTAGTTGACAGATTATCCAAATATGCCCATTTTATTACTTTGTCTCATCCATATACAGCCGTTGGAGTTGCTGGATATTCTTTGAAAATATTTTCAAGTTGCATGGTATGCCTCGTTCCATTGTTTGTGATAGATATTAGTGTTTACCAGTTTATTTTGGCAAGAGGTATTTCACCTTCAAGGGACAGATTTCAACTTTAGTTCTAGTTACCACCCTCAAACGGATGGCCAGACTGAAGTGGAAAATAGAACATTAGAAATGTATTTGCGGTGTTTCACGAGTTCGCAACCTAAGCAGTGGACTAAATGGTTGACATGGACAGAGTTTTGCTACAACACAAGTTGGCACTCATCAGTCAAAAGCACTCCCTTTGAAGTGGTATGTGGAAGGGCTCCTCCTTCTCTTTTGACTTATGTTCCTGGTACAGCTAGAGTAGCAGCAGTGGAAGAGGAGCTCAAGTATCCAAGTTGCTCGGGACAACATCAAACAAACACAGGCCAGAATGAAACGAATATATGATTCAAGGCACCAGGAAAGGGAATTCTCAAAAGGTGATTGGGTATTTCTTAAACTTCGGCCTTATAGACAACTAACGTTAGCCAGGAGGCAGAATCTGAAACTCTCTGCCAAGTTCTACAGTCCTATCAAGGTATTACAAAGGATTGCCCGACTCCTCAAAATTACATCCCGTGTTCCATGTTTCGTTATTAAAGAAGAAGTTTGGTGATCAATCAGTCATAACACAGCTTCCTGTCATGGATCAAGTTGAAGAGAAATTAATTCCTCTGCCACAAGCAAATCTGGATAGATGAATGAGGGGTAAGAGGCAGCAAGTTTTGGTGCATTGGCAAGGTTCATCTCCAGCTGAAGCAACTTGGGAGGATCGCGAAATACTTAAAAAATCAGTTCCCAAATATTAACCTTGAGGACATGGCTGAAATTTAAGGGGGAGGGAGCTGATAGGAGTTTTATGTCCTAAAGTTAATAATTTTCCATTTTTATGTTTAGTTCCTTGAATAAGTCTCGCATAGTTGTTGAGTAGTTAAAACCAACTTGTGAATGTTGGTCTTTATCCCTATTTCTGTGGGAATTTGTTGAATTTTTTCTGCTATTTTTTCTGGAATGAAATGAAGATACAACACCTTTTCTGCTACACTTTTGATTTACATAAAAAATTGGAAGTTCTTGCTCCCTCAAACGGGCTAGACAAATCTGTGTTTTTTCTTTACTCCCAAAATAGGTAAAGGAAAAGCTACTTCTACTAGCAAGGCTGTTCCAAAGTCCTCCTTAAAAATGGCTTGATTCCGTGAAGCAATTGTTGAAGATACACACTTTTGTGGGGTTTTCTTGGTGGAATTAGACAAGGATAAACTAGGGCTCGAAGAAAAAATCTTTGTGGATCTGTTATGGGAAAGAAACAAGAGATTTATGTTATGAATCCCAATAGCTGCTGCCATAATTTTAAACGAAGGTGATTGGAAAAATGGTGAAAATGATCCGACAAAAATATTTCTCCTGCGAAAATGGGTTAATTTTGATATGAAGTGGAGGGGATAAAATGATGGTATAGATTTGTTATACTTTGTCAGTGATTTGTAATTTTTTTGAAAATATAGGGTTATAGTTGCAATTAGTTCTCTATATTTTCTTTTTATTTTATTTGAAAGGAGGGTAAAATAGTAAAAATTGATGAAAATGACCTTTTGCGCAATGAAATGTGGAAATAAGGGTGAAAACGTCAAAAATGAAAAAGTAGGAACGTTTTGCACAATAATATTAAAATATAGGGACGTTTTGTGCTATTTACCCCGAAGAAAATATGGGGTGAGAATGATGTAGAATGGGAAGATTTTGAAAGAATTTTTTAAGAGTAAATACATTGTAAAATTAAACCAAATCTTCGGATAATTAAAATCAAATCAGTTTACAAAATTAAAGAAAATTATAAAGAAAAATTTAATATATTATTGAGATAAATAATTACTTCAAAATATTATTATAGCTTAAATTTGATCAAAATAAATTTTAGAATTTTTATACATTGTCAAGAGTCAATGCTCGTTGGCTAATAATTGCAAGTGGGAGAAGAATTATTTTAGCCTATTTCGAGCCATTAAAATTTAAATACTTTTTTTATTACTTCTTTTTAATCACACATTCTTCAATAAAATAATATTACATGTAAATTCAAATTTTTTTTTTCTTTTTTTAACTACATATTTTTCAAACAATTACCATTTCAAAATACATTACTCCCAAAGTTTGATTTGGCTAATATATATATATATATACACATACACATATACACACACACATTCTCTCTCTTATTTTCATGCTTTGAAATTTTATTTTAAAATTTAACGTACCATCGAGAGATTATACCATATTATATATGCTTAGTATTAAAAAATAATAAAATTCTGCAACTTAATTATTTCAATAGGGAAGTTTTTGTAGTAGTAAAATGCCGAAAATGATGATAACTTATTCATCCCCTCTAAAACTTTCGCGTAAAAAGCATTTGTGTAAAAATTATCAAGAAGATATTGGAAAATCACAACAAACAGTGCAAATAATTTTTTAAATGAGGTTAGGATGGTGGCAAATTATATACAAAATATATGTTTTATTTGATCATATATTTTCAATATGAAGAAGAAAAGGGAAAAAATGTTATACGACTACTATTGTGGTATTAATAATACACTGATTGTAATTTTTCTTTTATATCGAGTCTAAAATGATTTATGATAGTTGTTGACCTCGCAAATTGGACCCTCCACGTGGCCAATCGATAGTTACTCCACGTATTCTTCTCTGCGCACAGTCAACGTACGGTCAAATGCACACGGCCGGAACCAGCGAGGGTGGTGGCGACCGCATACACTCCGACGGTCAAGTTAGCCTCAAGTGATCGGAACAATACCAAGGTTGTGCAAAATAGTGGGGAGAATAATATATATTTGCTTGTTATGGAAAGCTTTGTTGTAAGAGTTTCATTACCTCTGCCTCTTATCAAACCTTGGGTATTTATAAGTGAGGAGAACCGTAGGATGTGAAACACGTGTATGCATCTGATGGTGTGAGGAGTCTGCTCATAGGCGTCAAGCAGCTGCGTCTATAGAGTGGGCAGGTAATTACTTCTCCCGAATTAAGTTGACATAAAGTTGATAGGTCACATCAATTAGGCTTATGGAGACGTCAAATCAATTAAACCTTGGGGGCAGAAATGATCTTGACATAGATCTCTTTCTGAAATTGACAGCGGATCCTCTGACAGAGAACCTTGGAATGTACTGTGCCTCGGCTTTAGGGGCGAGGACGCTTCGGTCGGTTCAGTAGATTGTCTGTGCCTCACAGTGCGTTAGCAGATCGACAACATTGGTGGTGGCGTCACTTCGGAACCACTTCGGATGGGTGTCGAACACCTCGTATAACGCCGTGGTAGACTTTTTGAAGTGGTTCAGATAGGATGGGTGTTGAACACCTCGTATAACACAATGGTCGACTTTCTAAAGTGGCTCAGATGGGGCGTAACAGTGGTCCCCCAAGTTCAGGCATGAATATTTATATCATGGGTGAACTTGTTTTCCCGATCGGGTATGTCCGCCTCGAAATAAGGATCGTGATTTGTGAGAACTTGTGGGTCGATTTTCTGTGTTCACCGAAGCGTTGACCTTAGGCAGACTCGCTAAAGATTCATTACTGTGTAAGGAAAGAACTTATTTGAGACCGATGTCCTGCCTACTGGACGATGCGTTGGGAGACTGCCAAAGTTTTGTAAAGTTTACGAGGAAACGCAGCTATCGAGGCGATGACCCACAGGGGACTCCGTATCAGGTGCGTCTAAGTTTTGTAAAGCTGAGTGAGGAACTCATCTACCACCGGTGCACTGACCCACAGGAGACGACGCGTTGGGAGATGGTTAAAGCTTTGTAAAGCTTAGGAGAGAATGTAGCTATCGAGGCGATAACCCACAGGGGATCCGCCTTAGGTGTGTCTAAGTTTTGTAAAGCTGAGTGAGGAGCTCATCTGCCACTGGTGCGCTGACCCACAGGGGACGACGCGTGGGGAGATGGCTAAAGCTTTGTAAAGCTTATGAGGGAACGTAGCTACCAAGGTGATAACTCACAGGAGACTCTGCATCAGGTGTGTCTAAACTTTGTAAAGCTGAGTGAGGAGCTCATCTACCACCGGTACGCTGACCCACAGGGGACGACGCGTTGGGAGATGACTAAAGCTTTGTAAGGCTTAGGAAGGAACGCAGCTACCGTGGCGATGACCCAGAGGGGACTCCGCGTCAGGTGCATCTAAGCTTTGTAAAGTTGAATGAAGATCTCGATCTGAGGCGGATATCTCTGACGTTAAATGATTTGACAGCCGTCACGTGTTTCCAAGGCGACAGTTGGGTACGATGCCCATTCCTAGAAAAGGCTGTTGCGGCTACTTATTGTAGACAGCTGATGGTGATCGAGGTAATGCGTTTCACGTGAGCGTGAAGGTCACAGCTAGATCCTAGGCATAGATCAAATCTAGCAATTCATTTCAACGGCCTAAATTGGTGATGCGACGGATGGCCTAGATTGATTGCATTAGAATTCAACGGTAGAGATCAGCTGGGACGCTCTATAAAAGGCGGACTTGAGCGTTTTTGGAGCTTTTCACTTTTGCGAAATCAAAAACCCCATTTACTCTCAAAATCTTTGCATTTTCAGGCGTTCTTCAAGCACTTTCCAGCGAGAAATCCCAATTTTTGGCGACTTACGTTGTTTCTTGACTATTTCCGGCTACGGGACACTCCATTTCGAAAATTTCAATAAGTATTTGAAACTTTTCATTTCTGAAAATGGCTTTTGAGGGTAGTGGTAGCTTGGGGAGGGGGTTGGAACTAGTGAGGATGGACGAGCCCATTTTGGCAACCTCCTTTGAAATAGCCGAAGCGATTATTAGGGGGGTGAACATATGGAAGAGACCAGATAGCCCAGTAGACACATCTGTGCATTGGGGGGCCTCAGATTACCCCTCTAAGCTAAAGGGTGCCGACCTGGAAAGACTTAGGGCTGAATATAGGATCTCAGATAGTGTAGATCTGATCCTACCTAAACCTGATGAGCGGGCCTACTACCCTAGGCCAGGGTGTGTGGTAATTAGCGAGGCGATCCTTAGGGCTGGCCTTAGGTTCCCAATCTGCCCTTTCTTCCGTATGGTACTTAGGTCATACGGCTTAGCTCCTACCCAATTGAACCCGAACTCTTGGAGCCAAATGGTGGGCTCCTGGATGTTGTGGAAGGAGGCGTCGCTTGGGATAGAGATACATTTTTCTGTATTCCAGACCCTCTACATTCCCAAGGTAGCGGCTGGGAGGATAAGATCAGAGGCTGGTACTACTTGACCTCATGGGGTTCCCACACTCTATTCGTACTTGATCTGCCGAGCTCCATTAAGGAGTGAAAGAGCTCGTGGTGTTGGGCTGCTGGAAGATGGGACACAATGGAGGGGGACCCCCTGGCGCTTCTTATGGTCCCTACGAAGTATTCAACACTTAGTGAGTACTATGACTTTGTGTTTCTTGTTTATTTTTCTTCGGTTCGGATCTTAATTACTCTGTTTGTTTTTGAAGGCACTCTTCCTCGGTGTGAGTTATCCATCGACGACTTCGACATCATCTGCATCATTTACCAGTTGCCTCCAAAGATGAGATCATACCACCAACTGATCAGAAAAAACATCTACTTCGTGACGCACGATTTGATGGCCTCTCAAGGTAAATGTCCCGAAGCGAATATCTTTCACCACTTTTCGAACTATTTACATTTGTACTAAAGTACTTGTTTCCTTACAGATAACTTTAACAAGAAGCTACCTCTGAGATCAAACTTCAAAACCATCCAAAAGATGGTGGCAGAGGCGAGAGCCCTGAAGACCTTCTCCTCTGCGTACAAAAAGCAGATGGAGGATCTGGTGGATGCCAGCAAAAGGCTCCAGCCTCCGACCGAGGAGGAGGTGGCGGAGGACCCAGACGCAAACCTACTGCAGAAGGGTAAGAAGCCTGCTGCCCCCTCGAAGCGCCCAACTGTGGCGAGGCCGCCTCCGGCTCTGAGGCAGACAACAATTCCTACCATGGTGGTCATCCCAAAGAAGACGCCTGTGCCATCAGAGGTTTTTCCTACCCCGGCCACGTCGCCAGTTGCTGCTGTGCCCATTGCCCAAGTGCCAGGGTAGCCAAAGAGGAAAAGGGACCGTCCCTAGAAGGAGGTATACTTCTTGGGCACCAATTCAGAAGAGCCAGTGAAAGAAGTGCTGGAGGCTCTTGCTCTAGAGACGGTTGCGGTGGCGGTGGTCCACAATAAGTATTGGACCGAGAAATGGAGAGACTACACCGCCTCTTGTACTGTCGAGGACTTGGTTGCGGCCAACAGTGCTTCTGTGGCCCGAGCCTTAAGCACAAATATCCAACTTGAGGGTTTGGTGAAGATCTCAACGCTAAGAGGGAGGACCTCGCCAAGTGCCTTGAGGAGGCGATGCAATATGGTGACGTAGTGAGGGAGGCCTGGACCAAGGTCGAGGAGGAAGAGAGAGGAAGGAAGGAGGCTGAGGCCCAGTTGGCATCTGCCAAGAGGGACACAGAGTGGCTGAAGAAGGAGCTCTATGAAGTGGAGTGTCAGGTGGCTGCTATTACCCGAAGAGTTGATCATGCAAATGAACACCACCAGCTCTCAACAGAGGCTCTGGAGGCCTCTAATAAAGAAAAGATGGAGCTGAGGCAGAGGGCGGATGTCCAAGCTGAGGAGATCGCCTCTCTGAAGGAGGAGCTAAAGTCGGCAGGGGAGGTGGCTGTACAGAACTTCATTGACCACTTCGAAGAACACCCTCTGTACGATGACTTCGCAAACTTTTGGGCTTCCTGGAGCGCCCAAGGATTATTGGGTCGGCTAAAAGAGGTCCATTCTACTCTGGACATATCCTCGTTAGAGGAAGAGTTCGGTGGGACTACTGGAGGTCGGCCTGATAGGTTCGTCGAGGATGCTCCAGAGGCCCCTATAGCAGGCGAGGCGGAGGCCGGGGCGGAAGATGCCCCAGCAGAATAGAGTTAATCAATTTTTGTAATGGCTTCAGCCTCTTTTGTAATCCAATTCCAAATGAATGAAATGAAATTTTTTTGTTAAGTATAGTTGCTTCTGCTTTTCTATTGTGTTGAGCTGTTTACACTTAAGTATATGAATGACAACCACTTAAGTAAATATTAAGCGCCTCTAACCAATAACCAGTTAATAACAGAAGATCGAATCAATTAACATATTGAAGAACTGAGGTAACAATTTACTAACCGATGTGACAAACAACTGAGGTATCATTACTTAGAGGAGTTACATCACTCTTCACTAAGACATTTTCAGCACTTAGTAAAATAGGGAAGTTACAATGGAGATCGGATCATGACACACATTTACTAGGCAACATTGAGTTCGGATCGGAAAACAAGCTCATCATTGATAGTAATTCCCCAAATGTTTGATGTTCCATTGATGAGGCAGTGATTTTCCTGTCATGTCTTCAATTTCAAAAAAGCCAGGTCGGGATTCCCTGCGGATACGGTAAGGACTCTCCCAGTTCGGTCTCAACACCCCGGACCTAGTTGGCTTTGATGATTGGAAGACCCTTCTAAGGACGAGGTCCCCAGGCGAACAATTCGATTTTTGACCTTGGAGTTATAATAGCGGGTCATCTTTCTATGATAATTTGCCAAGTTCACCTGGGAGGTATCCCTCCCCTTTCTTCAAGGAGGTGGAGTTCGCTCATTCGAGCCTCCTCATTATTGATCTCATTGAAGTGCATTTGACGGTGCGATGGGACTCCTACCTCGACCGGACTCATGGCCTCGGCTCCGTAGGTCATTGAGAAGGGTGTCTTCCCTATTGCAGTTCGGCTAGTTGTTCTGATGGCCCAGAGGACGTGGGGAAGCTCATCGACCCAAGCCCCTTTCGAGGTGTCAAGCTTCCTTTTCAGGGTATGCTTGATTGTTTTGTTTACTGCCTCAACTTGCCCATTTGCTTGTGGAGGTGTTGAGAAATCCTTCTTTATGCCCAGTTCGTCGCATAAGTCTCGCATTTTCTTGTTGTCGAACTGTCTCCCGTTGTCAGATACTAAGGATTGGGAAATGTCGAACCTGCAAATGATGTTCTTCTAGATGAATTCTATAGTATTCGCCTCGATGATCTTGGCAAGAGGTTCAGCTTCAACCCACTTGGTGAAATAGTCGATGGCAACAATGGCAAAAGTCACGCTTCCTCTTCCTTTTGGGAGTGGACCAATGAAGTCGATGCCCCATTTGGCGAACGGTCAAGAGCTGGTCACTACGGAGAGGCTCTGAGAAGCTTGCCTTTGAATATTTGAGAAGCGCTGGCACTTGTCACATTTTTGGACAAACTGACAATCATCCATTTTCAGGGTCGGCCAAAAGTAACCTTGCCCGAGTACTTAGTGTGCCAGAGCCGTTCCTCCAGAATGACTCCTGCAGATTTCCTCATGTATTTCCCTGAGTATATACATGGCCTCTTTGTCTCCTACAAAACGGAGAAGTGGCGAGGCAAAGCCTCTTTTGTAGAGGACATCTTCTTGTAGGACGAAGTATGCAGCCCTTCTTCTTAACTTCCTTACCTCGCTTCTAGAAGCTAGTAGTGATTGGTCCTTAAGGTAGGCGATGATGGGTTGCATCCATAACGGAGTGCCTTCTATCCATAACACCTCTTTACCTCTGAAAATGGAGGGCTTCGATAAGTGTTCAATGGGGACAACCTTTAGTAGCTCTGAATCCTTGCTGCTGGCCAATTTTGACAGGGCGTCTGCATGAGTATTCTCTAGGCGTGGGACTTGAATCAGCTCGAACCTTTCAAAATGAGGAACTAGGTCCAGAACCAATTTCAAGTATGCAACCATGCTACTATCTTTGGCCGCAAAGTTTCCATTGACCTGACTCACTACAAGCTGTGAATTGCTGCTTTGTAGGAGCCTTCTGACCTGCATTTCCTTCGCCAGTCTAAGGCCTGCTAGAAGGGCCTCATATTTAGCAGCGTTGTTCGAGGCTTTGAAGTCGAACCTTACTACGCAATTTAGCTTGTGGCCTTCGAGGCTTTCCAAGACAATCCCTGCCCTAGAGCCAGCCTCTCCTGAAGATTCATCTACGATCAGTTTCCATGTTGGGGGCTCGACTGGTTCCATTGTCACCTCCATTTCTAGGGTTTTGGCAAACTCAACCATAAAATCTGTAAGGGTCTGGCCCTTGATGGCATGTCAAGGTCAGAATAGTATGTCGAACTCACTAAGCTCGATCGCCCATTTTAGCAGGCGTCCTGATGTGTCTGTTCTCTGCAGCACTTGCTTCAATGGGAAGTTGGTGAGAACTTCAATTGATTGGGCCTGAAAGTATGGCCTCAGTTTCCTTGAGGCTGTGATGAGAGCGAGTGCCAATTTCTCCATGTCTGGGTAGCGTGTTTCAGCTGGGAGGAGTGCTTTGCTAACATAGTGTACCGATAACTGGTGCTCGTTTTCTTCTCTTACTAGGACAGCACTGACCGCCTGTCTGAAACCGCCAAGTACAGTAGTAGTGGCTCTTCTGATTGAGGTTTTGACAACAGGGGTGCCTTTCCTAAGTGCTTCTTCAGCGTTTGGAAGGTTTCTTCGCACTCAGAAGTCCATTGGAACTTCTTTCCTTAGTTCAGCACATTGAAGAAAGGTAAGCTCTTATCTGTAGCTCTGGAGATGAAGCGACTGAGTGCAGCTATCAGACCATTGAGGCTTTAGACCTCTTTTAATTTCTGAGGTGACTTCATTTCAAGCAAGGCCATTATCTTCATTGGGTTCACTTCGATTCCTCTTTGGTTTATAATATATCCCAAAAACTGACCCGAAGCCACTCCAAAGGTGCACTTGAGGGGATTCAACTTCATTTTATATTTTCTAAGTATCTGAAAGGTTTGGTCGAGGTGACTTACGTGTTCATTAGCCTGAAGGCTTTTAACTAGTATGTCGTCCACGTAGACCTCCATGGTTTTGCCAATGAGTTCGGCAAACGTCATGTTGACCAACCTCTAATATGTAGCTCCAGCATTTTTCAATCCGAAGGGCATGACTTTGTAGTAGTACAGTCCTCTGTCTGTGATGAATGATGTAGCCTCCTTATCAGGTCAGAACATGGGTATCTGGTTATACCCTGAGTATGCATCCATGAAGCTCAATAGTTCATGTCCGACGGCGGAATCCACAAGTTGGTCTATCCTTGGAAGTGGGAAGCTGTCTTTAGGGCATGCCTTATTTAAGTTTGTGAAGTCTACGTACACCCTCCACTTTTCGCTGGGCTTCTTCACCAGGACCGGGTTGGATATCCACTTCGGATAGATGGCTTCTTTGATGAAGCCGCTGCGGCTAAGTTTGTGTACTTCATCTTTCAGCGCCTCATACCGTTCTAGGTTGAGGGCACGTCTTTTCTGCCTATGTGGGTCACAGGAGGAGTTGATGTTAAGATGATGGCAACTGATCCTTGGATCTATTCCCACCAGGTCTTCATGGTTCCAAGCGAAGACATTCAAGTTCCTTTTCAAGAAACTCACCATTTCTTCTTTTGTTTCGGGGGACAGTGCCTTTCCTATTCGTAGGACCTGACTGGGATCCTCTGGGTTGGCAAAGAAGGTTTCAAGTTCTTCCATTGGGATTGCATTTGGCTCGGAGTCAATGATCCGGGGATCTAATTCATCAAGAGGGTGCCCTTCTTCAGGGGCCTCTTCCATGTAGACGTCTTCCTCCTATTCGAAGGTACGTCGAGCATTTCCACGTCCAAATTGGGTTCACTAGCAACTTAAGTTATGATCGCGTTAACAGTTCGGGGCTCCAATTTTCGCAGAGAGTTTAAGTAACATGCCCTGGAGCCCATCTGGTTGCCTCATACCGTAGCAATCCCATGTTCAGTTGGGAATTTCATACACAAGTAGTCGATGGAGGTGACAGGCCAAAGATCTTTCAAGGCGGGTCTGCCCAATATTCCATGGTAGGTTGATCTGTGGTCTACCACCAAGAATTCCATGAAGTGTTGGGCCACTAGAGGAGCTGAACCCATCTCGACGGGCAGAGTAATTCACCCTCGTGGGACGATGCTATCTCTAGTAAATTCGAATAGTGGATCGGTCATTGGAATCAACCCATGTTTAATTTACATCTTGTCGAAGGTGGAGCTGAACAGTATATTTACCGAACTGCCATTGTCGACGAACATGCTTTTGAGCCCGTTTCTTGCACTACGGCTCTAACAATCAATGCGTCACAATGGGGGTGGTGAACTCCTTGTGCATCTTCCTGGGAGAAGGTGATTGGGGTCATCCTATTGGCCTCTTGGGACTCGTTGACAATGTAAGTGAGCATTGGTGGGTCCTTTGCTTCCCTTGTGTAATTCCTTTGGGTGTTCCTGGTGTTGCCACCGATGTGAGGTCCCTCAATGATCGTGTCGATCTCCCTGATGATTTGGCCTCCAGAAAATGGGGCTTGATCTCTCTATCTGGACTCTCTTCTGTCCCTTGATTCTCTTTTCTGGGGTGACTGCTCTCTATGCCTTCTCTCACCCCTGTTCGAGGAGGCGGATCTACATGGATATTCGTTCCTTCTGGAGGGATGTGGGTCGCTTCGATCTGGGCGTCGAGGAGCGTCTTTGCACTCGCTGGTATCATGCTCATAGAGTTGGTGGAAATGCAAAATCTTGCCTCTTCCAAAGGCCTGTATAACCGCTTCTTCTTCTTCTTTTTATTACTATCAGTTCCTCCAGATGGCCCTGCTCTGCCAGGAAAATTCTCGTATGCCAATACCGACACTGTATTTAGCGTGACAGAAGCCAGTACCTGTCCGAAGGTGGGAGCTATTGTATGACCTGCTTGAGTCCATTACTGAGTGACAAGGTGCGATGCAGGTCCTTGACTTACCTGCCTTTGAGGCGGAGGGAGTCCTTGCACGGCACGGTTTCGGTGATGAATTATCTCTTCACTGATAATCTCAGCTCTCATCATTTCTGCCAGTTCATCATAAGTGGTGGGATTTTTGCTACGCACATCCCTCCAGAACAAAGTGTTCATATTGAGGCCGCATTTCAAGGCTGAAAGGGCTTCTCTGTCAGTGACCTGCTCGCAGTAGGTGATTTCCTCTGTAAACTTGGTGAGATAACTTTTTAGCATCTCTCCAGGGGCCTGCCTCATATCTTACAGGCGTTGCACCGGGCCTCTCCTTCTCTGCGTGAGAGGTACTGGTTCAAGAATGCCTTCTTCAAATCCGGCCAACTCCTAATGCTCAGGGGAGGAAGTCTGTTGTACCACACTTCAGCAGCTCCGCCTAGGGTTAAGTGGAAGGCTCTGCACTTCAAAGCAGGCGAGGCTCCTCTGAGGCTTATCTATGTCATGTACTTGGTGATGTGCTTCTTCGGGTTCCCCTTTCCTTCATACTTGGGATCTTAGGGAGCATGAAATTCGCAGGCATTGGGAAACTTCGGATTTCCCTTGAGAAAGGGAGGTTATCATCATCATCAATTTAATAGGATCGACAAGGTTCATTCGACCCTTCATCATCTTGAATGTTCTGGGAAGGTGGAGGTGCTTCTCCTCGACTACCTCCAATCAACTAAGTCCATTCTCTTCTTCCTATTTCTAGGAGGAGGAGGTGTTTGTTCTTGCTCTTGTTCTAGTCGAACTGAGCTTCGCACTGAGCGGACCCTATTACTAGGGTCTTGCCCTATTCGGTCAAAGACGCTGACTGACCTTTGTGCTTCATATTCTTGAGGGAAATTGTCCCCCAATTATGGTTCTGCTAGCTGGCTCCCTTGCAAATAGAACGTGGCTTCTGCTCCCACTTCTCTTTTGAGGGGGCGTTCTCTATGCTGGCTCATATGGGCTCGGGAACGAGACACGGGGGCTTCCTGAACCGGGTAAGATCCTTGGGGCATTTGAGAGCCCTGGTGACCTCGGGCTTGCATGAGAAGTTCATGCATCGCCATATTCTGGGTTGTGATGTCTTTCATACCCACGGCTATTTGAGTCATTCTTTCAGTGAGCATGGCTGTTTTTTGACCTCGTCGACTCCTTCCCTTCCTTACAAAGCGAACCTAGCCAAGCAATGGGTGATGCGGTCTCTGGTGAGTGACACTGTTACCGAGCACCTCTTCTTCAGAGGCCTCTCTCATAGGGTTCTCGTCTTCATGGTTGTAACTCATCTTATCTCCTTTTTCAAGGGTGATAAGAACTTGGATTATAACGCGACTTTGGTCTTTTTCAAGAACGTACCCTTATCAGGGTAAGTTGCTAGTTTTTCGGTGGTTTCTCCGGTGGAGAATGCAGAACTTTGGACGGGAAGTTTCCCACAGACGGTGCTAATTTGTTGATCTCGCAAATTGGATCCTCCATGTGGCCAACCGATAGTTACTCCACGTATTCCTCCATGCGCATAGTCAACGCACGGTCAGAGGCACACGGTCGGAACCAGCGGGGTAGCGACGACCGCATACACTCCGACGATCAAGTTAGCTTCAGGTGTCGGAACAATACTAAGGTTGTGCAAAATAGTGGAGAAGAAAATGTATATTTGCTTGTTATGGAAAGTTATGTTGTAAGAGTTGCATTATCTGTGCCTCTTGTCAAAACTTGGAATTTATAGGTGAGGAGAATCGTTGGATGTGGGACACATGTATGCATCTAAAAGTGTGAGGCGTCTGCTCATAGGCATCAATCAGCCGCGTCTATAGAGTGGACGGGTAATTACTTCTTCTGAGTAGAGTTGACATAAAGTTGATACGTCACATCAACTAGGTTCATAAAGACGTCAAATCAATTAAACCTTGAGGACAGAAAGGATCTTGACATAGATTTCTTTTTGAAATTGGTCGCGGATCCTCTGACAAAGAACCTCGGAATGTATTACTCCTCGGCTTTAGGGGCGAGGATGCTTTGGTCGATTTAGTAGATTGTCTGTGCCTCGCAGTGCGTTAGCAAATCGACAACATTGGTGGTAGCATCACTTCGTATGGGTGTCGAACATCTCGTATAACGCGGTGGTAGACTTTTCGAAGTGGTTCAGATAGGGGCGTAACAATGATAATATTACTCAAAATATAAAAATCTGACAAACCTACTAAGCTTATAGTTTTCTAGTGACATTGAGTTATAATGAGTTGCATTGATGGTATCGTTACATTCAGTTACATTGATTGTATTTTTCTCGCCTAGTTTACGAAGCTTGTAGTTTTATGGTTACATTCAGATAAAATACATATTATTTTGATGATAGCATTGCGTTGAGTTAATATATACAACTTACAACTGCAACTCTTTCTAAGTTTATGTTGTGTTAGACTATTTTTTAGATTAGTTGTGCCATGTGTACAATCAGAATTGACAATTAGACACATGAGAGGGGGTTACACTGAATAAAAAAATCGTGGAGCTTCCCTCTTGTGAGTACATTGTCAACCGGGGTTGAATACAAGAAGAATAATTCCTTTTACATAAGACCTTACTAAATTTTTACAATTAAGACTGACGCGCTCATATGAAAATTTCCGAAACACAAGTTATATTTCAAAAAGATTAATTCGATTACATTGACAGTTTATTTCGGAGATCATAACATCCAACATGATATAATAAATGATGAAGAACATCGAGCTAGTATCAGATACTTGACATTTCATTTTAATAACTTAAGTCGGAGAAATGATAAAATCTCATCCGTAATATTGATGTATGCACTTTCTAATGGCATCTGGAAGAAGCTAAAAATCCTCTTTCAATGATATACTAAAACACTACAAATTACTTGTAACAAATTATTTTGTGTACTTTTTGAATTATTCGTTTTTTTGCCCTTCATTTTATATTATAACAAAATTTAATTTCTATTATATCATTTTTATATCTTTTTATAGAGAAATTGCATTAATTTCTTTCCAACATTATTTATAAATCCTAATACCAACTGAAATTTTAACTAAACAATATGGCTCCGTGTAATATTTCGAAGAAATATAATGCGTCATGTACTTTAAATTTTTAATAGTATAGCATGTCACAAATCACGATACACACATATAGATGTTTTTTCAACTCGCCAATTTTTTTTCCTATAAATGTTAAGTAAAATATGGATCCTCAACCTTCATATGATAAGAGTTTACTAAACTCAAACAAGTAATTCGATTCAATTATACCTTAAATTTCAAGATAAGTGTTCTCTAACATAATACCATCTTATAGGATCATATTAAAATATGAATCTCATTTTTAATTGTTATAAAAATATTTATCAACATATAAAAATTTGAGTCGCGCCTTTTAATAAGTTTAGCCTTTTAAAATGAACCTCCAAATTATAATAATACGCCCACTGTCTCTGGGTTTCGATCAATGAATTTCTCAAATTAGACTCTTCTATAGCAACCAACTCATAACATCAAGGAAATTTATTTTAGTTTGGGCCATTTGGTAGTCATCATTTTTTGTGTAACTTAAAAAGTTGATAAAAAATTAAATTAAAGTCAACGATTAATTATGTAATTCATAACTTTTATCGAATTTTCAACAATATAAGAATTTTGTAAGATTTTTCTCTTTTCTCTTTTCATTATTTCCTCCATTTTTTCTACCCTTTTTTTTCTTATGATATGAAAATTATAAAAGAAAAGATTGATTTGTAATTAAATCTTTATATATTGGTTGCTTATTACATATTTGAATACATTGATAATATTGAACATTAAAAATTTATATTTTTCATCAAAGAGTATTAAAATGTTATGAATTTTTAATATTCTTTTAAAAAATATCTTTACTGATGTAATAAATATAATTTTGTTACTTTTTTTTTTCTGTATCATCTAATCACGCAAGTAGCAATTCAGAAATATTTTTATATCTTAGTGCATAAATAAATAATTCAATAAACTAAGGACGTGCAATAAATTATATACACATATAACTTTAGTGTGATGATGTTCACGTCTACAATTTTTATTTCTTGAGGTTTTTAATCTTTACTCATTGTAGCATTTATGTCTCAAACGATTTTTCATATCATTCTTATTATCAAGCTTTTCAGTAGTTAACACATTTTGTATATTTTATAAAAGCTTCATATCTAAAAGTCTGTTGAAATGATGTAAAACAAATTATTCTTCCATCATATTAAGAAATAATAAATAAATAAATAAAAAGTGTGAAAAAATATTTTTCCCTCATTTCAAAGCAAAACAAAATAATTTGATATATATCATCATCGATGACTAGACGTACAAATTAATGGAAGGTTGAAGATATGAATTCGATGAAAAAGTTAAAAAATAATTATTTCAGTGAGCAAATATTAAGGAGTATAACCTTAATTACAATGCAGTATATCAAATAAAAATTATGATGACAATATAACTATCCATAACTTTAATTAGCCCCTGTTTGGTACATATTTTTTCATTATTTGTAGGAAAAAAGTGACTGTTAGCCATCAAATCAGCCTACAATTTTTTATCTCAACACAAACATGCAGGCTCAGCTGGACAAACAACGGTCAAAAAATTTCTACAAATTTCTTGAATGCCGCAAACAAGGGCTCAAAACATTTTTATTTTCTAATGTCAAATGAATTGTCCTTGTTTGGTTTTGTACAATTTAGATTTTAAATATATTTTAATAAAAATTGATGACGTGTGTGGTTAGAAAGTTGATAAAAATTATGAATTTCAAAAAATGTGATGAGTTTAAAATTATTCGTCAACTTTGACTTAAATAATGTCAACTTTTTAGCTAAACCAAACAAGGGCTATTGAAGTCTTTAAAAATCTTTGAAAAACTTTCATGGATTATTTAGAATTCTATAAAAATTAATAAAAGTTCATTAAATTGCACCAAAGGGTAATTATATTCACATTATAGTTTTTATTATTCTCAACACATTTTAATTTCACCAGAAAGTTCTCAATTTTTGTATTTTTAAATTGTATCCCTACATTTTTCTGTCACGTTTTTATCGTTAACATTCAATTAAACTAGTACGTCTTATGTTATTTTTTAAACTTTCTTTTTGTTTTTTATTTTGTTAATTTAAAAATAAACGGCGTGGTAAATAAGCCTTTTACGACATTTTTTGGACAAAAGTATTAAAGATAGGATGTGCAAATTAATATAAGGTTGAGATAAAAATGTGAAGAAAAAAAGTTGACATAAGTGCAGAATTGAAAAAGAGTAATGTTATTTGTAGTCATCCTATATAAAATATATATGATTGTCAATGATTTGATACGTTAATGTGGTAGCTTTTTATTACCTTATGCAACAGTCACTAACCGCTACATATATACCACCGAGAACGACTGAGGTGGAGAGCGATTGCAAATAACATTATTCAATGAGCAATGTTTAAAATGTCCATTGCAATTAAAATTTAGTATAGCTAATAAAAATTTTGGTATGAATATAATTGCTCTTCTATAAAAGTAATTCACTTGAAAAATCTTTAAAAGTCTAAATTGTATACAATCTCCTAAATGCAATTGCATCGATCTAGTTAGAATAGTGTTGGCTTGAACGAGTCTTTAAAAAATATGTCGCAATCTTATTTTCACTTTTTTTTATGATTAGAGGGCCGAAAATACTTACTTGGAATTATAACAAGAAACCAACCTCTTATTCTTCCGAAATTGCATCTATGAAATTTAAAGGATCCATTTATCTAGAATTGATATATAACACTATAATGTACTATAGTAAAATTCAGAAAAAAATGTAAAATCAAGAATCGGACTGAAATTCTAAATTCTTAAACTTATTTAGTGACTTTGACATTTTACGTTCCCAGAATAGGTACTACTGGGTATGGTGAATTTAATAATAAACGTTGATTGGCATTCCAACCTTCAATCTCTTCCAAAATGACGAGGACCAAATAAGAACCAGAGAAATTCGTTGAAGAAGATCCTTTTCCTCATTTTTCAAAAAGAAGTAAGGACCCAAACAAAATTGACGAAACAGAAGACAACCGAGTGAATGGAAAGGAAAAACAAAGTATAAATTCCACTTTCGATTTACAGAGATGGACTCAAAATATTTCAATTTATGAATATTCTTATCGATTTGATTAATAATGGAAGAACTTGAATTAGTATCTAAAATTCAATTCAAATATGGGTTTGATTCACAATCCATATTCAAGGAAATATTTACCATCCAAAAAAATGAAAAAAAACGGAGTTTTTGTCTAAGGAAATGTGTTGAGAAAGGACGGACGTATAGAAGAGATAGTGTTTTTTTGAACTCTTTAAAATAGAATATAATGTTTGTTTGAGCCCCATTCTTTCGGGTAAAAAATAAAATTTTAAATAGTATTTTGACATCATTTCAATCACACATTTTTTAATATAATAATATTAACCGTCAAATGTACCCATTCCAAATTTCAGTTCAATCAAATGATCAGCGACTGCCAATATGTATAAGACTCCTCCTCCAAATGAAATCCAATGGGATCACATCAAGTGTGCTGGGACTAGATAGAAATGAGAACTCCAATAATTTCTTTGTTAACCACAAATTTTTCATCAATATGCTATTTAAAAATTCATTATTCCTCCAAAATGGGGCTCAAACAAGAGCCTATTCAAAACATATATGCTGATGTTCATTACTTAGACAGGATACCCGCTAATATGCCCAATGTCCCCGCCCTACTTCAAGACGACGAGATGTTATTCCTTTTGAAACAAAAGGATCAATGAACTTTATTAGAATTGAACTGAATCGATACGTTCTAATTTGATTCTGTTCAATTTTATGTTTCTAATAACTTTTGTTCACATCTAATCTCAACAAAATTCACTGCTCGCTTGATATTGAGTTTTTCCCATTCTATTACTCGTACCTGAAATTATATTTTCAAAATATTGAGTTTTCCCCCATTCTTTTTTGTAGTTTTTTGTACAAATTTTGCTACTTATGCATCAAAATTGTAAATAAGGGAATACATAATATGATGTGGAAGAAAAAGATTTAATGAAAAAGTTAACTGAATTTTAAACAAACAAATGATAGTGTCATGTGTCATTATATGATACATTATGTAACTCTCGATGCATATGTAGCAAGATCCCTTCTTACCAATGGTCACCGACAACTGAGTGGCGGGTCACTCAACTGAGCAGCGAGTCACCCAACTCGCTTGCACCTCTATATCGGAGTCACGTAGGCATCTTGAGGAAATGGGTTGATTGATTTTCTTCAAACAAGGCAATCAATTGTACTTCGAGTTTGTGATTTCGTGAATCTAAATCTATATCCATCTACTCGAGAAATTAAACCAAAAGGAAAGAAGAAAATGTCAGAACCCTCGTCATCAAGAATAATTTTCAGATATTTCCAGCTCATTGCATTGAAATCCTCGCCAAATAATCTAAACATCGTCCAAATTCTCACGTTTCGTACTTCGCTATTAATTTCTTCGAGAACCCATTTCTCATCATCGCCCAATGTTGCAAGAATTTTCGACAAACTGTACCCAAATGCGGAATTTTCGCCGAACAGAAATTTTATTGGGTTCAGATACTTTTCTTTAAAGAATGCAATGGGTTCCAAGAATTTGGTAAAAGATGCGGCAAATCCAGCAGTGGCGGTTAAGGACACTTTTTTGTGGTACAAAGAGGCCTTCTGGAAGAGAAATTATCTGATGTTGCTGGGTGCAGGTGGGATCGTGGTAAGCATTCTTGCTCTTTCATCACGTTTGCTGTGAGTTTTTTACAATTTGTATCTGATTCTGCTCTATATTGTTCATTTAATTGTTCAGTGTATTACATGCGAAGCAGTTACTGTTGCGTAAGCCAATTTATTGAGGAGCATATTAGCAATTAAGTTACGGAAATTTTTTATTGGCTTTCTCATTGTGAATCAAAAATTAGAACTCACATTCATTTTGAAACAGGCTTCTCTGAATTCTGTATAACTTTTAATGTTTGAATGGTGATATACTGATGATTGAATTATGATCAATTGACTCCTCGACCAATTTACGTCTATCTCAATTGAAGCAGACTATTTTTGGGAATTATCCATTTCATTTATGCACTGGATGGCGGACGCCGCTTGAGACTGCAATATTTTAGCATGTTGTGTACAGCAGAGGAGATATTCTGTGCCCTGATTCATGTTTGTATCCTTTTATAAGGGGGAAAAATTCACTGAAAAATCATAGATAGTCTTGCTTGATATTCCAAGCTCCTTTGATATTGTAAAGAATTTCCATATAGAATCATCACACCTTCTTTTTTTTGGAAGAAATTGATTGTAAGATGCTAAAAGTTATGATTCAACTATGCCTTCTTTTACATTTATCCTGGTTCTTTCACCTGTATATGCTATCTACCATTCTACTGTAGCTTAAAGAAAGCTCTTTCGTACAACAAATCAAAATAGGAAATTGATTGTGATCCGCAAAAATTATGATTCGACTGCATTCTTTATTTTACATTTATCCTGTCTCTTTTACCTGTTTATCTCCCATTCTAACGTAGCATGAAGAAAGCTCATTTATCCAACAACCGAAAAAAGGGAAGCATAACAATGGTCAAAATATGAGTGGCGAGGCATGGTTTCCCTTTGGCCTTCTGCATTAAACTTGTCGCGATTAAATAGATCGAGGCAAAAAAAGGAAATTTGTGGAGAGAGTGGAATCCATAACATTTTAATGGGATTTATCTGTTCGAACAGTGAGATAATTTAATAGAATCCCCTGCATAACCCTTTTCGTGAAATGCTATTTCAGCATGTCACAGTTGTCACTTACCGAGTTATCCTGATTCTGAAGTTGTTCAGTTCTAATAGACTAGACAGGTCTGCTGACTTCTAGGTTTAATGGCTGTCAAGGTTAGTACTGGTAAATGATGTGGAATCATATCTAACTTTCCTTCCAATGAGATTTTGTGGAACTCACTTAGCACTGTTGGTAGGGTATTCAGTTTTATCTTTTCCCGTAATATAATCATAAATATATTTGCTTATTTTCTCCTTTAAGGGCTTTTATTTTCGTCCAAGAATCACAATTAATCCCAATGAGGTTTATAAAATGGCCATAAGGAAACTAAATAATCTGCTGGAATCCTCGTGTTTATGGGTGCTCCCATAGGACAAATGTGAGTGTATATGTGATGTCAGGATGTTTTATTACACTTGAGAACTTCTGGTGAGATTTAGAAGCCAAATATGTTATTTTATTTTTTCAATACAAGATTCGGAGAGGAAGAGATAGTAGCTGTTGAAGTTATGAAGAAGAAAGAACAGGTTTTCCTCTGTACTGGCTGCTTATGTATTCCTTTACACGAAGCAACTTTGTCTGTATTTGAGGGATTGGCTGCATTGATTTCTCTTGCTTTCTGAATGTCCTTGTGCAAGTCATCGGAGGTTGTAATTGTAGTCAAGAAAACTGTTGCATATGTCTTGTTAAGACTTGTTTTTCAACCGTGGTGTAACAGTTATTCCTACATGATAGGGGTTAAAGTAGTTTAAATTTTTCTGGAGAAGCCAGATGCCATTAAATATAAGATGCAGTTAACATTGCTCTCAATTTTCTTTCTGCAGTTTGATATGCAATTATTGGGATGAAGAGCATGACCGGCTGGAATACTGAAAGGGAACTTCAAAAAGCAGAAAGCAAGCAAGCAAGCACCCAGAAGAAACTGATTCACTGCAATTTCCCAATAGTTCTCATTTTTTTCTTGTTCTTTGCAATGAAAGGTTAGGTCCTTGATCTTCGAAAGATGTATTTGACGTGCGGGTAAAAGGTCATACTTCGTCTGTTGCGCTGTAGTTATTATCCTATCAACTTTTTGCTTGTCACACTTTAAATTGAAGAGAAACTATATGTTGTATACTCGTGTTAGTGCTCAACTATCTCTGTCGAATGCAAAGACTTGACGTCTTGACCTAGTCGAGAATACGAGTATCCAACAAGAAGGTTTTTTTAAATGGGTAAATTACAGTAAATGTTCTTAACTTTTACAGTTCGTCTCCAACCTTTGATAAATATTCTTCTTCTTTACATCACTGCATCCCCATTTTTTACAGTACAAGGAGGATCTCTCTGGTCTTTTGCCAAATATGGCACTGAACATTTTTGGCAGAATCCGAGAGGTGAGAAGTTCCCGCATTCTGGGTTTTATTGCTGAACATGGGGGATTTCTCACCCATTTTCTGCCATTATTGGCAACTTTTATTTTTGGGTTCTTTCCTTGTTTATGAATATAGTTTCTTTCATATTTTAATTAAAAATAATGAATCATCATTTTATTTTGTTTTTTTAGTTTTTTTTTTATTATTATTATTTTTTTTAATGGCCCAAGGGGTTGACTAACAGAGAATTGGATGTCATCCATTCATTTAGAAGAACGTCGCCAATTATCAAAGGCTGGGAATCCAAGAGATTGGGGACGTAAGTGCAAAAGTGAGTAATGGTTGGGTACATTTCAATTCATCATTTTAAAATTAGCTCTAAAGTACTTATCCACTTATGATGAAATACATGTTGACGTTTTTGAGGATAAGTAATTAGCCTCTCTGTTCGTATCTCTTTTTCGAATTTTGGTCTTGATTGGTTCATAAAATTGAATGGTCAATCCTTCCCTGAAATCTCTATTCGATTCTTCTACAAGATATGGGTATGCAAGCCATGTTTCAAGAAAGGTAGGAGAATAGAAGAAATCATATTTTCATACAATATCTTAATTGAATTATATGTAATGATCAATAAATTAAGTTGAATTATATCCTTTGATAGGAGCTTTCTATCCTGGCCCTAGATATGAGTCTCGCTCATCCACTCCAACAAGAAAGGATCAAAGGATTGAGAGCAATGAAGTAGGCGAAGTACTGATTAGATTTTGAGTTGTCTAAACAAGTAGTATACATGATTTCAAGAGTTGAACAAGAATGAATATCATATAAAAGAGTTAACACCAGTCTTTTCTTCTGGCATTCTAACATTTGTATGATTTATATTAAAATTATTTTTTTAATAAATTTTGATAAAAATTGATTGAAAGATTAATAAAAATTATAAATTTCAAAAAATATGTGATTGAAAATAAATTGGAGAAAATGAAGCCAAATGGGGGCTCAATAAATCTCCCATGAGAGCTTTTTCTTACCTTGCCATAAACAAAGAATGTAAGCCTTCATTCTTAATAGTAATAGTTCCAAGCATGTGAGCTCAGCTTATACATAACGTTGCGAGGAAAATTATAGACATGAACAAGGAATCTTCAAGCACCCCGATCTTTTGTCTCACACGTGTCTTCTAAAATGTCATGTGTCGTCTTCAACTTGTCCAGTGACACGTGGTACAAACCCATTACATCCCCCAACTCTAATCTATATAAATCCATGAAGTATATTCCAACTTCCACAATATCATATTGAATTATGGAAACTGTTGAGAATATCGGAAGAAACCACCAAAACCGGTTGCTGATGTGGAAGAGTTAGTTAGATTAGTTGATTTTCTATTAATGCCCAACTGTAAACAACTGTATAGAATTTGATTCTTTCATTCTCTATTTAAGGACCACCTGATGTACATTTCACGTGAACTTTTATCTTCAATACAAGAATTTTTTCATACTCATCTATATTTCATACTCTCTCAGATCTAGATTGTAGTATCTGTTAGTTCAATCTCAAGATGGTATCAGAGCATAATGATGCTTCTGCTTCAGCTCCTTAGCCTTTAGTTTCTGATCCTCCTGCTTCAGTTCCTGCATCTGCAGCAAAAGCAGAGGACGTTTTCAGTCCCTTTTTTCTACATCATGGAGATAGTCCTGGTCTCTTGATCGTTTCTCAGTAGTTGAATGAAGACAACTATGCATCATGGAGTCGATCTGTTGAAATGGCTCTGAGTGCCAAAAACAAGCTGTGTTTCATCGATGGATCCTTAAGCAAACTTGATGAAGGCGATCCGGTCTTTCCAGCTTGGAAGAGGTGCAATCATATGGTTATTTCATGGCTTTTGAACTCCATTTCCAAAGAACTTGCTCCTAGTATCCTGTAAATTGATACTGCTGCTGCTATTTGGTCTGATCTTAAGGAGAGGTTTTCACAAACTAACGGACCACGTATCTTTCAATTGAGGAAGACAATCACTTCTCTAACACAAGATAAATGTTCAGTAAGTACATATTTCATTAAACTGAAGACACTTTGGGATGAGCTTGGGTGCTATAGACCTGTTCCAGCCTCTTTGGTGAAGTTTCAGCAGAAGGAATATGTCATGCAGTTCCTGATGGGCTTGAATGTGAGTTACTCTCAGATTCGAGGTCAAATACTATTGATTGATCCATTACCACCAATTAACAAAGTCTTTTCTCTAGTTGTACAAGAGGAGAAGCAAAGAGAAATTACAGCTAGCATCACACACAATCTAGATTCTGTTGCTATGGTTGCTAAAAATTTCAATAGAAATCTTGCCCAAGCTGCTAATGAAGGAAGGAACAATTACACTGGATAGAACAATAAGAAGGAGCGTCCTCAATGCAGTCACTGTGGTCTTCTTGGCCACAAAGTCGACAAATGCTACAAAGTGCACGGATATCCACCAGGATATAAGTTTAAAAACAAGAATCCTGTGGTTCATGGAGTTGCAAATCAAGTGGAATATGCTCATGATGTTGACACTGATCTTGCGCAATTCTCATTTACTAAGAATCAATATCAATAGTTGCTAGCCTTGATTCAACCCACTAATGAAGCATCTTTGCCATTCACAGGCACTCGCACCATCAATTCTCAAAATGCAAGCACCTCTGGTTCACAAGAGCATGCCTTAGCAAATTTGGTAGGTACATCATGGTTTTTGCCTCACAATGCATCAGTATTTAGTCAGTGCTTTTCATCTAAATCATATAAAGGTTCTGAAATTTTAAGTGTGAATTATGAATGGATTCTAGACACCGGTGCTATAGATCATATGGTGTGTTCAGTTTATTTACTCACAGAAATCACAGCTACAGTTTCACAATTTGTTAAGCTTCCAAATGGTAGTTTAGCAAAAGTTACACATATTGGTTCAGTTAGACTTTCAAACTCGATTGTTCTGGAGAATGTTCTGTGTGTGCTATCTTTTGCATTCAATCTGGTTTCAGTCAGTTGCTTGCTTAAAACAGTCAGATTTGCTCTCATTTTATTGTGCTTTATACAGGACCTATGCTCATGGACGACGATTGGTCTGGCTAAAGAGAGAAATAGTCTATTCTATATGCTGAATATCACTTCCCCACAACCTAAACATTTTGTTAATTCTATAACATCCACAATTTCTGATTTGTGGCGTCTTAGGTTAGGTCATCCATCTTTGCAACGCCTAAAAATGTTGCAACCTGTCATTTCAAATTTGAATGTAAATACTATACATCAATGTGACAATTTCCCTATGGGTAAGTTGCACATATTACCCTATGTTTCTAATGAAATAAAGAGTTCTGCTCCATTTGATCTAGTACATGCTGATCTATGGGGTCCTTTCTCTATTACCGCTATTGATGGTTTAAAGTACTTTCTAACTCTCGTTGTTGACTTTACTTGATGTGTATGGACTTGCTTGTTAAAATCTAAAACACAATCTGTCATTCCAGCTTTCTTCACTTTAATTGAGACACAATTTAATCTCAAGATAAAGTGTGTTCACTCGGATAATGGTTCAGAATTTCACCTTAGAGATTTTTTTACATCTAAAGGTGTTATACATCAAAAGATTTGTGTTGAATCACCCCAAAAAAATGGGGTAGTCGAAAGAAAACATCAACGTATATTAAATGTTGGTAAAGCCTTTCGTTTTCAAGCAAATTTACCTCTTAGTTTCTGGGGTGAATGTATACAAACTACCACTTACATCATCAACAGACTTCCCACTCCTTTGCTTCATCGAAGATCCTCCTTTGAAGCCCTTTTTTCCCAAAAACCAGATTACTCTCATTTCAGGACTTTTGGTTGCTTATGGTTTGCTTATACACTCACTAGAAATCAATCAAAGTTGGATTCTCGAGCAACCAAATGTATCTTTCTTGGCTATCCATATTTTGTCAAGGGCTATAAACGCTTCGATCTTCATACTCAAGCTGTCTTCATATCAAGAAATGTTTTATTTTATGAAGAAACCTTTCCATACAAACAACTCCCTTTAAATCATGATGACCCATTTGTCTTACCTAATCCAATTCCAGAACCTTCATTTCGCATTTTTCCTTCCCATATGTCTCCTATATCTGAAAATGTTTCACCAAACACTTCACCAGATCACCAAAATAACCCTGTTCCTCCACCAGAATATCATACAGCTTCACATGACATAAACCCTCCTCTGAGAAGATCCACAAGAATTAAACAAACCCCCTCTTATCTTCAGCATTATCATTGTCATTTGGCTCAAAATTCTCTTAACAGATCTGGTCAGTCCACAAGCAAGGTTCTTTCAAGCTTAAGCCCCAGCTGTGATATCCAAAATTATCTTGCTTATGATAGACTTTCATCTTCTCATCGAGCATATGCTCTTAATATCCCTAACATGACTGAGCCTCAAACTTTTGATCAAGCTGTAAAGGATCCTAACTGTTTTGATGCAATGACTAAGGAAATTAAAGCACTTGAGGATAATAACACGTGGACAATCACTCGTTTACCCCCTAGCAAAGTCCCCATTGATTGTAAATGGGTGTTCAAAATGAAGTTGAAAGCTGATGGGTCTTTGGAAAGGTATAAAGTCAGATTAGTTGCTAAGGGCTATACTCAAAAAGAAGGTTTTGATTATCTTGAAACCTTTTATCCAGTGGCAAAGCTTACTTCTGTGAGAGTCCTTTTGGCTGTAGCTACTGCTAAGGATTGGACTCTTTTACAATTAGATGTCAACAATGCATTTTTACATGGTGATCTAAATGAGGAAATATAAATGAAAATTCCTCCTGGTCTTGACAGCAAAGGGGGCAGTATGGTATGCAGGCTCAACAAGTCTTTATATGGTTCAAAACAAGCCTCTAGGCAATGGTTTACTAAGTTCTCAAATTTTTTGTTAAAGGAAGGCTTTGCACAGTCCAAATCTGATTATACACTTTTCACTAGAAATAGAAATGGCTCTTTCATTGCTCTACTAGTGTATGTGGATGATATTGTATTGACAGGAGATGATTTACAAGGCATGAATGATTTGAAGGCTTCTCTTGATGGGCAATTCAAGATAAAAGATCTTGGAACATTGAAATATTTCCTAGGACTGAAGGTGGCTCGGTCTAAGAAAGGAATTTTTTTGTGTCAAAGAAAAATTTGCTCTAGATATTTTAGAAGATGCTGGTTTTAGTGGTGCCAAACCGGCAAACACACCAACGGAGCAAAATGTTAAACTGAATAGAGAAAGTGGAGAACTGTTGAATGATGCATCACTTTACAGGAGGTTAGTATGACAGCTGCTGTACTTAACCATTACAAGGCCGGATCTGAGTTATGTGGTTCAAGTGTTAAGTCAGTTTATGAACCAACCAAGGGAACCTCATTTGGATGCAGCTTATAGGGCACTAAGGTACATCAAGAGCACGCCAGGACAAGGGATTTTCTTCCCTAAAGACAATGACTTAAGGCTGAAGATCTTTTCAGATTCAGATTGGGCCAGCTGCCATGATTCAAGAAGATCCACAACTGGATATTGTACTTTTATGGGAAATGCTCTAATATCCTGAAAATCTAAGAAGCAAAATATGATTTCCAGATCTTCAGCAGAAGTTGAATACTGTACAATGGCATCAACAACGTGTGAAATACAATGGCTTTTATATCTGCTGGCTGACTTGGGGATTAAACATGAGAAGCCTGCATTGTTATACTGTGATAATCAAGCTGCATTACACATTGCTGTCAACCCCGTATTCCACGAAAGAACAAAACGTACCGAACTAGATTGTCATATTGTGAGGGACAAGATTAAGGCTGGAATTTTGCACACTATGCATGTCTCTTCAAACAATCAACTAGCAGATATTATGACAAAACTAGTGGAAGCATCTCCGTTTCATTCTTTATTCTGCAAGATGAATGTGTGCAACATATACACTCCATCTTGAAGGGGGCTGTTGAGAATACCGGAAGAAACCACCAGAACCTGTTGCTGACGTGGAAGAGTTAGTTAGATTAGTTGATTTTCTGTTAATACTAAACAACTGTATAGAATCTGATTCTTTCATTCTCTATTTAAGGACCACCTGATGTACATTTCACGTGAACTTTTATCTTCAATACAAGAATTTTTCCATACTCATCTATATTTCATATTCTCTTAGATCTAGATTTTAGTATCTGTTAGTTCAATCTCAAGAGAAACGACTTTATCTAGTTATGTCAAAAAACCTATTTTACATAAACAAAAATAGGTAAGTATTCTTCCATTCATCATGAGCATATAGTTGACATAAATCGTAAATTATTTGCGAGTTTCAAGTGTGGTAAAGGGGGTACCGCAGGTTGGGAACTGGAGAGGAAATTGCAGGAGGAGATGAATATGGAAGAAGATATTGGGAAATGCAGTAGAGAGTGGTGGGGTGGTTGATTGAGCTTATGGAGTGCTTAGAAAGAGAAGCAATTATGGGGGAAGATGAAGGAAAAGAGGCTGCTAATTACAATAGGAGGGCACAAATCTTCGACAGAAGTTCCAGAGTTTTCAAGGGCTCTAAAAAATGCACAGATGATTCTTGATTTTAATTGACTTATTTATAATTACTTATTTTTGCTTTTTTTTTTCTTCCTTGTAGATGCAAGATGTTTGGGATATTGGAGTTGTCAGAATAATATAGAAATATATCCTTTGCATTTTGTATTATACTTTGCTTAAATATGTGGTTGTTTATGTAACACAGAAATTACTTACTGTTGTGCTAATTATCACTTAGAACAAAATGAAATCAACTTATGGTTATTCAAGAATGAGTCTGCAAATAATCCAAGCTTCTGAAAATAATTTTGCTCCCTTGAGCAATTGTTCCAGTTAAAACGCATTTTCATTATTAATACTTTTGTAATGCCTCATCAGGTCACGTCTTAATATTTAAGCAAAGATTAAGCAAGAAGTCGTAAGGTTCATATTTCGCTCCATCGTTTTCTCACGTTAGTCAAGGTGATTGGGCAATTTGACGAGGTAGTTAGGCACCTCTTTCATAGTGGTTGATTTTTTTTTTTTTTTTATATGATATCACCAAGTGGTTCTTTCGAGGTGATATTACTCAACTTTCGAAGGGTTTTTTTTGGTGTCATATCTGCTGCAATGTGTTTTCGAGATGGTGGGCTTCTGATATCAATGATATCTCGGGACGGAACAGGAAATTTTTTTAGTACGGGCTAATATGCAAAAAAAAGAAAAAAAGAAAAAGAAAGAAAGAAAGGATATTACACAATTCTCTACTTTAAAAATTCACAATTCTAAATTAAGACGGGCAAGAGGTTTTATTTTAATTAATATTTTTTAAAATAAATATTTTTACTAAATATATATGCTCCATCACACACACAAATCCTAATTAATTCTCAACATTCTCTCTCGTCTACTCTCTCTTTTTGTATTCTCTAAAGAAAACGTAGCAGTGGTGGATTTGCGTGGTCGTAGGGAAGATGTGGTGTGGTGGTGGCAGATCTGCGTGATGTGGCGGTGGTGTCAGAAGATAGTGTTTGGTGGGTGGATGTGGTGTGGTGGTGGCAGATTTGCATTGTGGTGTGGTTGTTGCGTAATGGTGGCGGATCTACGCAATGTGGGGGTGTGTGGCGGTGGTGTAAGGGTGTTGCTGTAGGGTGATGGTGTGGTGATGTGGCGGTGTGTGTGTCGGTGATGTGTTGATTTTGTTTGAGACAGTGATGTTGCTGTAGGATGATGTTGGTGGTGGTTCCGATTGTGACGGTGGCGTTGGTGATATTGGAGGCAGTGATTGTTTAGTGATGGTCACAGATTAATTTGTTAATTATGACCATTAAATTGAGTAATTTGTGACCAATAAGAAAGATAAATTGTGATAAAAAACAATGTGATCTAAAAAATTAATAATTTGTGATTATTCAATAAGTTGTGACCTATAATATTTATGATCCGTGACCTATAAATAAATTGTGATGTATAAATTTTTGATCTGTGATTGGCAAACAAATTTGTGACCTACAAAAGTTTTGAATTGTGATGTAAAATAATTTGTATCATTAAAAATTCTGATTTGTGTCATTAAATTGTGAATTTGTGACCAAATTGTATAGATCCGTGACCTTAATATACTTAATTAATTAAATTATAAATAAAATTTAATGAATATTGATTTTTGAAATTTGAAATTTGTTTTCTTACTTTGACATCTTGTTTGAGAGTGATTTTTTTCTCAAAAAATTGATTTTTTTATCGTTATTTCACTATTTCAGCCTTCATATTTGACTTCTTCTTTCACAGGTGGACCCCACTTTTCTCCTAACGGTCAAAAAGTCAATTCTCAAAATCACTCCCAAACAGACTCTGAAATGGATAATAATTATTCTCTTAGTTATGAAATTTTACCAAAAAAATAAATAAATAAATAAAATAAAATGTTCACACAACTTATTTATTTATTTATAAACTTTATTTTTTTATTTATAACTATGAATTGGGCTAGGGGATGGGCTGTAGCACAGTCCAGTCCAGTCCAATCCCCCTAGATCCGTTCGTGATGATATCTTTTACCAATATTACCTCGATCAAAAATTATTCCTTAAAAAGATACTAGATATACACTCAATTAACTTTTTATTCTACTTTTAAATTGTTTTCATAGCGTGACTATTTTTCATTACAAGCCTATGATAGCAGTCATCGACACCCTTTGGCTAGTGAACTAATAACTATAAATTCTTTCATAAAATAATATTACACATTCTCTAAAAAAACACTATTTCAGAACTTATGTTCCCCCAAAATTCCATTAAAATGGAGGCCAAACAAGAGCTAAAACTAGACAATCTTACTTTTGAATAATAAAGTTTATTTGTAGGATTATGGGTAAATCTCCTAACTTTTTAATCCATTTTTAGTTACGATACTGGTCCAGGACAATACTAGAAAAAAGTCGAAGTAGCATTTTCAGTTTATTAAAATCTTTAAACATATAATTTATTTTTGTATATTTTATTCCATTGTCTAGTGAAAATTAAAATTAAAAACTTAATCTAAATCGAGGCCAAGAATTAATTTTAATCACATGTTTGATGTGACCCACAATTTTTCACTCATACATTTAATCAACTTTTATCAAAATCAACTAAAAATCCAATTTTAATCCCAACTAAACAGGGCTATATATATAACACATTTTTCTATTTTTAGATCATCTGGACAAAAAAGAAAGGATTATGTAACACAATTTTAATGACAACCTTAAGCAGATTTTATGTATAATATAATATTATGCTTTTATTTATTCTTATTGGTCCAATATTTACTTGTAATAAAATATTGAGTTTCTAAATCTGCAAAATTTTCGATATAAAAGTATTCAGTTCGTGATAGATTGTTTGATATGGGTTCTTCATCTACATCCGTGCTACCCTGAATCAATAATACTTGCAGAAAAAAGCTCAGAAAGTTTACCAAAGTGAACTTTTAAGCGATGACAAAATAAAAATATTATCGTTGAATCCATGAACGCGAGCTCTTTGCCTTAAAGTCTTACTTTACCACCTTCTGAAATGCACAAAACTTCAATGAGTGGAAGTCAATCCATGAAGATTCTTCCTTCTCTTACATGCAATTCCACTCTTTCGACAAGCATTTAGTATCTCAACAAATGAACATTTCCCTGAACTTATCCTATAGTTTATACATCATTTGAAAGCTGCTTCAAGGATCCAACGAATAGCAAAGATTTGTAGACAATCCCTGGCTATAATCCTAGGGACATCACAGGTTCTTGGCTATAATCCTAGGGACATCACAGGTTCTTGGCAAGAATGCTTCCATCCTGGAGGAGAATAAAACGGATCCTCACAAGGCACCTTCACTAGATGGGACTACAGTGATTTTTGTATGGGAATTAAATCATCAATATTCACAATACGCTGAATGAGTATACAACCAACAATGGTCATGAGGATTATGCTACTTTGACAGAAGAATAGATGCAGTGACAAAAGTATATGTGACAGCATATGATTGGATGGAAAAGTCGACTATATTTTAAACAGTCCAATGATATAATGATATGCGGTATTTTGTTAATCTTTATGTCACTGTAGCATGATTGTGGTCACTAGCACATAGTTTCCTTCTTTCACCTACCACAGCTGAAATGGCCAGTACTAGGCTGTGGAGCGCCTCCACGCTCACATTCAAACAGTGCTCTTTGTTTGATTTTCTCATTCTGCATTTGTCTCGAATCACTGGCATTTCTTCTAGTGTCAGTTCAAGAATTGCACTTGGCTCAAACTACCAGAGGGCCACTTTTCTCCAAAATCTGGATTTTGCATTGTCGATTTATATTTCATCTTCTGAGCACCTGGATTTACACCACTTTTCAAATATTGCAGTCTCCACTAAAACAGCTACTTGATAAGAATCAGATGCGCTCACTTGATCTCTTCGATCACCATCGACCTCGCTTGAGACTTCACACAATACATCTGCAAGAAGTTCCTGGATTTTGTCCCTCACCAGTCCTTGCAATAAACTAGAGAAGTCAGCTTTGGAGGACCAACAGGGTCTGATGTTCTTCTTTAATTCTTTTCTCATTCTGTACGCATTCTCCAGCAGTGTTCTTTTATGTCAGACATCAACCCTCTCGATTTTCTCCTATTTGAGGGAGTTCCTGACTTCATTAACTTCTCAGAATTTGGAGTGCCAGTCTGATTACTTCTCTTCAACTTTCAATTCCCGTTTTCTGTGAAGGGCCCCTGCTCAACCTTCACAGAGCTTGACCTAGCACACTTTGGCCCAGCTTTCACAGAATCCTTGTTACCAACACTTCCGTTCTTGATGTTTTTCGTTGTCCCCTTGACAATTATATTCTTCCACAAGTCAACCACATCAGAAACCAAAGCCTTAATCTTATGGCTTTTATGTTTTGTCAGTTGCCGGAGGAGTTCCCCAACCTGAAAATTAAGTTTTTGCTGTTAAGAATGTGGAGAACAAGCAAGTGCAACAAAAAATAAGATGGCTTATAACATTCACCAGTATAGATTCTAACTGAAAAGATTCAAAGTGAAACAAAGAGAATGAGATACGTACTGTTAAAGAACAGTGCAATCTACACAGTAAAGCAGAATTTTTTCCTGCATCAACCATCTAAAATAGGTTGAACGACACCTTTGATTGTGTGGGCAAATGAGACTGCAACTGCTGCAGATGAGACATTGGCAGTAACGTGCCCAAGTGTGTGGCATTAGCAACTGGGATTAGCAGCTACAAGATATCTGAGTCAATCAGCTGAAGAGACCCAAAATATAGATAATAATAGGTGGGTGATATGTGAAGTCTTTTAAATTTTGATTACTTGTCGATAATTTCATCTAACCAAAGTTTGATCATTCTCATCTTAGCCAAATATGCTCACAGAACCTTTATGCAACTTCACAAAGTATGACAGCAAATTAAATTTATACAAATATAAGGAACAAAATGAGCAAAGATAACATGGAAAAAAAAATAAATATATAAAATTAAAAAATAAAATAAAATAAAATATGTCCATACAATACCTCAAATTTGAAGACTTAAAATAGCTTCTCCTACAACAAATTAGCTTCATGCTCATGTTCAGGCAGACAGAAAATACACTTAATAAAGAATGAACTAATTAAGGCCAAAATCATAGTAAAACAAATACATATCAATAACTTGCAAATTTCCAAATCTAACAGAATTTCCAGTGCTTATTGCACCTTACACCACCATACTCATATCCTCTCTCCTGTGTTAGGTGGTCAATTCTATTCACATGAATCTACTCAAATCCAACATGCAACAAGAAACTGAATGCAAGAAACTATATATTTTGAGCAAGAATATAATAAAAAATATTGCAACAGAGAACCAACTCAACTGATACATGCTTCAATTTCAGAGAGCTACAATAATTCTACTAGCATTTCATCAAATCATTATTGTGGGCATTACTCATACCGCAATTCATCAAATGACTAAGATGAACATACGATAACCTCGTACTTGATTGCACACGGCAGATATGGGGCATTTCGATCATAAACCAAGTAGTAGGGCGAGAAATAAAAGTTAAAGAAGTACTTGGATTGACCACCAGTTGATACTATAGGTGTTGAAGATAGGGTAGAGGGGCAAAGCGATCTGCGATTTATACGTTGGTAGGCTTGTTGCCATCGGGTTTCCTAATGGACTTCCAATTAACATGAAAGACATCTGCACGGATAAGGACATGTCAACTGGAATTGCTTCTTAAGGCGGAATTACGAGTGCAGGATGGGGCATATTTGAATTGTCTGCAACAATATTACTTGAAGTTTACTTTCAACAGCGGACCAAGCAACCAGCTTTGTAAAAGAAATAGGTCGAATTTCAATATCACTGGACCAGGCAATTGAGCTTGCAACTTTTACTTGCATATGCATAATTTAAAGTTGGGATTTAAAGTTGGGATATAACAAATTAATTACATGGTATTGAATATCAAATCTGGGTTGTGTAACAAATTTTTTTTGAGACTAATTTTGTCTATAGCAGAGATCGATTATGGTTGTAGTATAGCATGACATAACTTTTACACATATATTTGAAAATTGGGTTATTACGTGTCAATTATATTTAGAGGTGGGTGCCTTTAGGAGAAGGTGAAAGTTCAATATGGCGAAACAAATTGATTGTCACAGGTTGTAGAATTAGGAACAAGAAAAACAATAACGTTTACTTCTTGTTGTTTGTAATCATTAATGTCACTCAGGTGTCTAGGATTCAGATCTGGTCAGCTGTGCCAATAATGGACTCAAAATAGCACAGCCTGGTGGTAAATGTTTTAAAGGCAAGCCAAATGAATTAAAATGGCACTGTTTTTGTTCTAAAACGGCAATCCAAGGACAATATAGGATTATAGGTTAATTATCAAATTTAACTTTTGATTTGAATTCTCAGACACCCTTTTCCGAATAAGATGACACTTCGTACCACAAATTCAAAACTCAGTTACACTGGTTATGACAGAGAATGTCAGCAAGCAAATAAACTGTGTTATAATTTTCTGAAAGGTAGAAGAGGTTAAAAACAGGAGGAAAAAAAGAAAGGAATAGAAACTTAATATTACCTGTGTGGGTACAAGGAGTTGATAACTAACGGGAACTTGTTGGCTGTTATAATGCATACCTGGTGAATTCAGCTGCATTTGCAGCCTTCTTCTCTGCCTCAAAACTCTTGGTTAGCTCATTCTCCATTACTCACTATCTATTAGATGCAAAAAAAGAACCTGGAAACATGATCAAATCAGTCTCTCAAACTAAGCAAAAGAGAAAATCTCTGGTCAAAGGAAAACAAATTCTTTATTACCAATTGTAGTGAATCTTTTATAAACATCACAACCGTGGATAACTTGAGCCTTCAAATATCAAGACAACAGAAATCCCAGAAAGTAAACTGTCTTTTAGGAGTCATTACTACATTATTGCAGAAAGAAAGATATGATGGTACACGGAACTGGAGCTTCAGCTTTAAGAAAGAACGAAGCCAAATTATATTATAACCTTTCACCCAAAATAAAGATCCGTTCTACGAACCACAGATATATTTAGAGACTAAAAACGAAATTCGGTGTGTGAAAATAAAGCTTCAAAATAAAACCTTCCCCCTCCCCTCAAAATAGACATTCTTTATGGATTAAAGGGATAATTTATTCATAAAGATATAAAAAAAGGATTAGAATATTAACCCAAGGATGAAAACATTAAAGAATATCAATCTTTACAACAGAAAAGATGATTTTTCCTACAAATTAAACATTTTTTTTGAGTATTGAATAGTTTGGATTCATTTTTTTTTTTTTTTTTTTATAGGTAATCAGAGAATTTTATTCCTTAAAAGAGAGTACACAGGAGGTATACAATCACTTAAGACATGAAAGGAACAACATGAAATTAGGCAATCCTACAACGGGATTTTTAACTACTGCATTAAACCAAGTATACAAAGTCAAGTAAAATAATTCTCTTATCTGCTCTATTGTCCTTGTTTGATCTTCGAAACATCGATCGTTCCGTTCTCTCCATATGCACCATACAATGCATCCCGGAATAAGATTCCAGAGAAGTTTGCTATCCTTATCGCGAAATTTTCTCCTCCATGCCCGCACCACGTCTTCTATACGCCTAGGTAGCACCCAATCCATTGATTGAGAAGCCAGAATACTGTTCCAAAGCCAACGTACACCATCACAATGAATGAATAAGTGATCAATTGTCTCTCCGTCCTTCTTGCACATATAGCACCACTCGGCTACATAAAATCCTTTTCGTCGAAGATTATCCACCTTTGACACCTGCCCCCTCATAACTGTCCACAATAAAAATGCTACCCGTGGAGGCAATTTGCTTTGCCACACCATCTTCCAAGGTAATGAACTTTCCACAAATCCCAAAAGAGATTGAAAGTATGAGCGGACTGAAAAAATACCATCTCGAGCCAACCTCCCAGAGCGGTAAAAAACAGCGAATAATCTTCCAATTCCCAATCCTGTAAATTCCTCCCAAAAGTAATATTCCAACTATAGCCTCCATTTTGAGTGTCTAATACACCACCCACCATAGCAGCAGGCTCTAACGCAATGCGATACAATGAAGGAAATCCCTCCTTTAACGATTGATCACAACACCATCATCCCAAAATCTAATATCATTGCCATTTCCCACCACAAAATTTAGTTTGTCCCTAAAATCACTCCATCCCCGTCGGATATACCTCCACAAACTCACCCCATAAGGGCCACGACCCTCAACCGTACACCAACCCCCCTCCATCACACCATACTTTGCCCCAATGATTTCTCTCCAAAAGCTCTCCCTCTCCACTCCAAATCGCCACAACCACTTGCCCAACAAAGCCTTATTAAACAAAACAAGGCTCCTCACTCCAAGCCTCCCCATCCTCATAGGCAAACAAATAATACCCCAATTAACCAAATGCATTTTCTTCTTCTCCCCTAGCCCTGCCCACAAGAATTCTCTTTGAAATCTCTCTAATCTATTTGCCACTGCAACCGGAATAGGAAACAATAACAAAAAGTAAGTGGGGAGATTTGAGAGAGTGGATTTAATAAGAGTAAGTCGGCCTCCCTTAGAAAGATACATACGCTTCCACCCTGCTAATCTCTTCTCCATTCTTTCAATAATACCATTCCAGATATGTGTACTTTTAAACCGTGCCCCTAGCGGGAGGCCTAAATATGACATGGGCAATTGTGCAATCCTACATCCCAATATGCCAGCCAACTCCTCCACGTTAGTGACCTCCCCAACTGGAATAACCTCAGATTTTCCCAAATTGATTTTTAATCCAGACACCGCTTCAAAACATAGGAGCAAACGACGCAGGTTCCTGAATTGTTCATTATCCGCATCACATAAGATCAACGTGTCATCTGCAAATAGCAAATGAGACACCTGCAATTGGCCAACCCTAAAGCCCCTTACCAAACCCTCTCCCACAGCTCTTTCTAACATTCTACTGAAAGCCTCCATCACAATAACAAAAAGCAATGGGGATAGCGGGTCTCCTTGCCGCAATCCTCTACTACTCCGAAAATAACCCTCCGGCGTTCCGTTGACCATAACTGAGAACGAAACAGTAGAAATACAAAACTGAATCCATTTACACCACTTATCCCCGAAGCCGCACCTCCTAAGCATATACAGAAGGAACCCCCAGTTCACATGATCATATACCTTCTGAATATCGAGCTTACATAGCATCCCGGGAATTCCCAACCGCAATTTTGAATCAATGCATTCATTTGCTATAAGCACAGAGTCCAAAATCTGACGACCTTTTATGAAAGCATTCTGAAACTTGAACACTACTTTCCCGAGCACCTCCTTTAATCTGTTCGTCAGGACTTTCGCAATAATCTTATACACCCCACAGATTAGGCTAATAGGACGAAAGTCCTTAATGTCGGTCGCTCCCGATTTCTTAGGGATCAGCACCATAAATGTAGCATTAGAACTTTTTTGGAACCTGCCACGTTCAAAAAAATATGCAAACACATCCAAAATTTCCGATCGCACCACCTCCCAACAAGCCTTGTAAAATGAGAACGAGAAACCGTCCGGTCCAGGGGCCTTATCCTCATTCATGCTAAACACTACCTCCTTGATTTCATCCTCCTCAAAAGGTCGCTCTAACCACCCGGCATCATCCTCCGTGATAGTAGAAAAATCCAATCCTTCCAACTCTGGCCTCCACTCAAACTGTTCCTGATATAGATTCTGATAGAAATTCACCAATTGGCTTCCAATTTCGAGTGGTTCTTCATAAGTTATCCCATCCACTTCCAACACTGTGATGGAGTTGTTCTGCCTATTAGAATTAGCGATTCTGTGAAAAAACTTAATACATTTATCTCCTTCTTTCAACTAGTTGACCCTAGATTTCTGACGCCATGTAATCTCCTCCAACTCCACCAACCTCTCCAATTCTTCCCTTAATGCTCTACGTTTCTCCTTCTCCTCCCCAGCCAACCTTCGACTCTCCTCCCTCCTATCCAACTCATCAATCTCTGAAAGAAACTGAATTTTACAACAGTTCACATTGCCCACAACCTCCTCATTCCATTTCTTTAAGTCTCTTTTCAAAGACTTCAACTTCTGATCCAACACAAAACTAGGAGACCCCCTGACATCGTAAGATGTCCACCAAGTATGTACTTGCTCCCTAAAACCTTCAACTTTCAACCACATTTTCTCGAACCTAAAAGGCCTTCGTCCTCCACCCGTCCTGTTCCCATTTAACATAATGGGAAAATGATCAGAGTACACCCTCCCCAATCTTCTCTGAATGACATCTGAATACTTAGCCTCCCACTCTCCGCATATCAAGAATCTGTCTATACGAGAAAGAACAGGTTGATCCCGATTAAATGACCAGGTAAAATCTCCTCCAATCATAGGCAAATCCACCAACATATTCTCCCTTTTAAAATCTGAAAACTCCTCCATAGCCCCCGTGAGTCTCCCACCGTTCGACCTCTCAATAGGAAATCGAACCACATTAAAGTCACCTCCTATACACGTTGGTAGATTCCACCAAGCCATCATTCCGGCTAGTTCATCCCACAAGCCCCTTCTACTGTCATCAGTATTAGGCCCATAAACACCTATGAACATCCACTGAAATCCATCCCCAATGTTTCTGAACAACATTGAAATTGAGAACAATCCAACACTCACCTCCTCCATCTCAAGCACTCTGGTGTCCCACATGACTAATATGCCTCCAGAAACCCCTGATGATCCCATAAACTGATACCCTACGTGATGTCCCCCCCAATAAGCTACTGACCACCGCTCTCGAGATGACCTTCAGCTTGGTTTCTTGTAAGCATACAAGATCCGCTCCCCAACCCCTTAGCAGATGTCAAACACCCATCCTTTTCCCCACTTCATTAAGTCCCCTTACATTCCAGCTAATGATTCGTGGTATCATTTTAACAGTCCAGCATCCCTCCCCAGTACTCCATTCTTGGACTCACCACTTTTGCCATCATAATTCACTGACCATTCAAGCCTCTTAAGTTCACGATCGCCCTTTCTTCTTAATTTACCTTCTTGTTTACTCATCTCCTATCCCCTATTGGCCTCCAAATCCTCAAACAATTGTAGTAATCTGTTTTCGTATCCTTCACAAGACACGCCCATTAACTTACTGAAATCCTGAATTTTCTTTAGAACCCAGTTCGAAGGCGGGTGTCCAGCTTCAAATCCAATCAATTCCCCTGTTTCCTCCATCTGTATAACATCACTTTCTATTTCTCCCTTCTTGGCTCCATCTACCCACAACACCAGTGCTTTTTCCGTACCCAAGTCACTAACTTTCATTAACTTAGAATTCCTTCTATTATGTGTTCGCAACCCTTGTTGTCAAAGGTGTCGCGTCGTGCTCTATCACCCCTGACAGTACATGCCTCGTCCCTTGGTCACCTAGTAAAAGCCCATCATCTTGTGGGACTGTGTCCATTGCACCCATCGTTACTGTCTCCAAGTTCACCCTAATCGGCTCCCCTTCTTTAGACAAAGGTACCACCTCTCGTGTGTACATCGGTCCCCGTGTCGACCTCATCCATAATCATCCCCTCTAAGACATCACCTTTGTCATATTTAGATTTTCCCTCATCCGTTTCAATCCGATCAATAGACTCACAAGTGATTTCGAGTCTTCCCTGCTTTACTTGATTATGTGCCGATTCCTTCTTATTCATTTCCGATGCTTGTTTTCCAACAGCTGGATACTCATCCATACCCACCCCACACTTGTGGCAACATAACAACTTCTTGGGACCCATTTCATACCCACTTCCCACTAGCCTAATCAATTCCTCCAACGCTCCTTTCAATTCCTGGACACGGGCCATAATTGCAGCCCTATTCAAACAACAATCCTGACCTTCGTTTACACTGACATTGACAGTCATCTCCTTTTGCTGTTGCATCCGTTGGTCAACATACTTCGAGGTATGTAAGTTTGCTGTTACGTCTGCATAAGTCATTCTTTGTCGATTACGTTCATTCACCGGTCAGCAACAAAAGAATCAACAACAGTTTGAAACACCCGCGAGATTGATGCCCATCCTTCTCCATTCGCGCCTTCCGACACCATCACAACTCCTTTCTGACGCCTATCCCCATACTGCGCTATCATCAAGTACCTACCACGGCGGTTCGCACAACGCTGTGCCAAGAAGGTTCTTGATGACTCATTGAACCTAGAAACGAAATCTTCATGCTTACTAGTCACCCTCAACTTGTCCACCATATTCACCATCCAAAGTGCACCGAATCTTCCCATGCTAATTGCATTCGATATCTTCGAGCCCCATTCGGTCAATCTAACAGCACCAAGATTGGTAACAGAAATTGCAAACTCCTTCGCCTCAACTCGAAAATGATGATTGAAGGCCACATCTAATTCATCCACAAACTTCGGTCCCTGATTGTGTCTGAACGGCATATTAGACGGCAAAACAAGCATCGTTACTGGAATGGGAACATTCTGCCGGTCATTCTGCTTTGCCGGAGCCGGCGCGTGACTGCCACGCGCCGCCACACTCGCCGCCGGGTCCCTGAATTCCTCCGCCCTGGTCGGAATTTCCTGCGCAGGCCGTCGGTCAAGCGTGTTTGCCAGGCAGTTGGCTAGATTGTGATGAATCTGGAATGGCTGCCCCTGTTTTCCGGCCTGGACTCCAAGATTGGCGTCGTTGTCTCCAGCTAGGGCGGCGGTGCTAGGGTTTCCACCTAGGGCCGCCGCCTGTTTGTGTGGTTTATTATATGGCGTGACGCCGGTGAATGGGGATTGGCCGGTCGACGTGATGTTGCCGTCGCCGGCAACTGTCGCGACCGGTTGTGATGGGGTGTTCGGTGGCTGGCCGAGGCTGTGGTGTTTGGATGTTAGGGAGGAGAGATCCATATTCTACGCTGAAGGTGGTCCGGCGAGGCTCAAGGCAGGGAGCGATCTTTACCCCCAAGATTCCATTACAGAGTGAATGAGAGAGTCCTACAAATTAAACATAAACTGAAAATATAAAATATGTATGCGAAATTAACCTTATGGAATCAAGACTTACAATAGAAAGTAGAACCCTAAGTTTGGTTGCCACTACCAAGTCGATTTTGATATTTGAAGGAGATAATTGGGACTCACGAAGCACATGTAACTTGATGATACAGTCAATATGCGACCAGAGAATATCTTGATTCTGTGGGAGTGGGATGAGTCCAAAGAAAATCTGCACAACCTTATTGTCAACAAATTTCTTGTCACCTTCCACCAACTTGTATGTTACATGCACACTAGGACTTCATTAGTGCACAAAAATCACCTTTCTACGACAATGGCCGATAAACGTTTGCTCTTAACAATCAAATCAACTAGCAAAGAATATAACAAAAAATACGGTGTAACTAGGATTTAGAATTATGTGCATTCTCTTAATGAACTGTGTATGGATATAGGTAATTTCTAGGTTAAATTAGGTTAAAGATGTAGCAAAACTTAATTCAACATGTGTTGTGCATCCTATGGTTTAGAATTGACATTATTGCTGTATTATTTCCTTCCCATCTTGTGATTATTTTCCCCAATCTTCTCTGATTGCAAAAGATTCTGGATGGATATTTAGGAATGTCCATATAAATACATATACATGAACCTAGACTTCTACTGTCCAACCTTTCAAAGCAAATAATCTAAATGTTCTAGACAAGGGAATAAGCCTACAGGCCCTTTTGTTCATCATCTCCATTTGCACTTGTGGTTGAAGCCAAAGGACAAAGCTTGGACAAGGTGACTTTTACGGAAAGACTATGCAAATTGCAGAGTGATCCTCCTCCTCCCACATGCAAGAAGATAGTGGATTCTATTGTCTGTCTCATCACTGCCAGGCGAAGCGTATGGAAGCAAGCATGGCCTCTAAGTGGCATGATGACATTAGCCTAGGTGGCTTCGACTTTCTAGGTAGGGCATACGTGGTATCCACGTGATTTAAATGTTTAACAATATTTATTTGTAATAATTATCTTCTAATATAAATTAGTTATTGTATTCATATGTGAAATGTCACTTGTTGGTTGTTGATGTTTCAAATCTTAAAAGGGAAAAAAGGATTTTTGTCATCTCAACCTCACTCCTTGTTACTATTATAATTATGTCATTAAGTTAAGATTTAACTTACCTACTAAAGTAATTGGAAACCATCTACTTGCAAGTTTTGAAGTTGAATCCACCCATTGTACTGTAACAATACAATGATTCCAAAAAGAAAGCTAGAATGTGACAATCAAGATTGAGGGCCACATTATTAATTTAAAGTTTGACATAACAAGACTAGCAAAGTAGGACGAGATAAACTTGGTGTTTCACAAACCCAAAGAGCTTTGTAAATGAAGATATTAGACTATATAGATAAGATTTTAGCTTTCTTTTCTCTTTTGATACACTCCAAGTTCTGTTTAATTATCTCAGTATACATGCTATAAGTGCATATTGAACAAATATAGAACAAGATTTCAGTTTCTTATTATTTCTCAGTATTTTCTATTACTTTCCAATCCTTGTGCTATTAAGATCATCCATAATCTTCAGGTATGTTCAAACTGCAAATCTAGATCTACCAAAAGTCAATTGGGACAAAAACTCAAAATACCCATTGAAGCAACAATGCAGTTTTATGAGAACTATCAATTACAAATGTTGAAACAAAGTATAACTTTGATTTGATGCTTCTAAATGTTCAGAGATCACCTAATAGATATCAACTCAAAACACATATGGAAGCTACAACACAATTTTACAAGAACTACCAATTACAAATGTTGAAACAACATGATAACTTCGACTCGATCTTGCTAAAAGTTTAGAAACCACCGAATACAAAGGTTGCCAGTGAGATATCATATCTCCATTCACTTCTCTTCAGACTCGGATCTCTCAAAAAGTGTCTTTTTCAACCAGTCAAAAGGCTGTAAATTTTTGAAAAGATAAAAGAAAGGAAATAATGAGTTACCTACCCAAGGTTAGTGTATATAGAGATTTATATGTGATAACAAATAAAGTCGAAATAAATGAACAAATTATCAGCTTAAATACTCAAATAGTTATATCTAATTTTGTCCTCTTTTCATGTCGGATGCAAGAAACAAAATATTATGTATGCATGTTAATTTCACTGAAAACACAAATAGCCAAGAAACAGTAAAGATTTCCATTCAAAAATACAAGAAAAAAGCTCAAAACTGTATATGAAGTAATTTTATGGAGATCCCTGCGAATGGTCAACCAGAACTTACAACGAACGAGGGATGGGGTAAAACTTTGGGCCAGAATTTGAGAAAATTAAGGACATAGCCCTTCCATTTCTCAATTCTAGATCTGACTTCGAGTGCTGACCTAATTTATAACAGGTCCAGCTTGATGTAAAGCACGAACTAGTGAACTACAGTCTAGGCATTGTAGAAAACCTGTAGGTGATATTACAAGAGATAGAACTACTTGGTTCCCTTACTCTATCCACTTTAACATTATTAGAAGACTCTTGATCAAGACTCCACCTACATGTATAACTAGTCTGAGACAAGTCCTATATCTACAAAATACAAGTGGTGAGCCTCTATGTGAGTCATGACATACAAGCCTATAGAAACTTACTCGCCTTCTCTCACAATAGTCCTTAGTTGACTCAAGCATTAGAGTGATATTAGTTTTCCTCAACTGAACCAGAATGAGGTTTTAACTTTTTTTCATTTTATTTTCCTTTTTCATTGTATATTCTTTCTTTATTGATTCCAAGATCCAACAGAAGCATTACTGTTAAGTGCAACGCACGACTATATGCTATTAGGTAAAAATGAAACACAAATATCGGTCCAAGGTAAGGTGGTATTTATCCTGAGACCAAAGTCAACTCCGAAATATTTTGTATGGCCTCAAAATAATCATTCGCCCACTTCACATTTCCAAACCTGCTCCTCCCAAAAAATTATCTACACTTTTTTTGGATCTCAGAACTCATGGAGAAAGAAGAATTCGAAAATAAAAATGAGTGAAAATTTAATTTTTCAGACTCCCTTCCATTGAAATTAAAATCAAAATCAAAGCAAACATTTGCCTATATTGTTAAATGCCTCCCTATTGTTCATATACTCATTTACCTAATCTTTCCTTAGAGTCTCACTATAAGAAAACTATTTGTAGTTTGTATTTTCCTATTTAAATCCAATACCCAAACACTACTTGATATACTCTTGAACAAGTCAAGATTTGGCTAGGTGTACATTTGTCTTCCATCACCTTCTCCAAATGCTCTCTCTCTCTCTGTGACACCACTCAAGATTTGGCTAGGTGTACATTTGTCTACTATGCCACATTTGTCTACTATGCCTGCACTCCATCATTAGCCTCCAGCAATAACTCTAATCAATATCTGCATACCAAATGGCGGATATCGTCTCTTCCATTTTATTCTGAACAACATTATTTTCATGCCTAAATCTATTCCCATATGACGAATACCACCTAAACATGCACGTTTATTCACAAGTCCCTGAGTCATGACTGTTCGCATGGAATTGAGAGTTGGAATCAAAGCAGTACAATATCAACTTTTGACTCGAGTTTTCTTTTCCTCTTTCCAATTCAAACCAAAATCCACACAATGAAACATGGGATGCTTCTTCAAATATATAGCAGTAAAAATGATAATAAGACAATAAAGCAATTTCAATAATTTTTATTTTATTATTATTATTATTTTTTTTTTTAAATAAGAAAGCAATTTCAATAAAATGAAACAGTAAGAGTGAAAAATATTGTTAATGGTATAGAAGTACTCATATTATCTTTTACCTATTCATAGCTAACAATCTAAATCTAAATATAAGAAATACAATAACTTACGAATAATACTATAAGCACAAAATACAATAACACAGAACATCTAAAATGATAGGAATAAAATCAACACTTAGGAAGGTATTATATTTATTAAAACCCAAAATTGTTCGACAGGGGGAACTATCGAGATGGGGCGATTCGAGTTAGGAAATGATGAGTACCTGGATGAGCCAGAGAGCAGTGGTGGTGGCGGCGACACCCCACAAAGCAACTGCCTGGATATCAGTGGACTGAAGGCGCATGCTGGGGCGGAGGAACTTGGAGAAAGCCAAACCTGATGCAGCTGGGTTGGCCATCTTCGATGTAGAAAACCTTAAAAGTCGAATTCCCAGGTGTGTATATGTTCGCAGAAATGATGGTACTAGAAAATGCCAGTCCCAAATTAAAGTTGTTCAATTGAGAATATTAAATGGAATATATTATATACCCTCCTAGTTCCTTCAAACCTGCTTTCTGGACTTTGCTAGAGTCCTCGTCCTTGAATTGATGAGTCTTGATGGACAGATTTTTCTAGTCATGTCAGCTAAAATGGGTATGATCAAAAGCAAAGCAACCTGAGAGCCAAGTCGGTGAAAATAGAGCAGGTCCGACTTCGATTTTCGAGATCGACTCTTTTAACCGTTCGGACATCCATACCCTTCGCGTTTTGCCCACCCTATTCATTTCATATCGATTATGGCTCTAGCTCTTGTTTAGTTCTATTCACAACATTTTTTTAAACTGTTAATTGATAATATAAATTATATTCTCGATGTCCAGTAAAAATAGAATAAGTAAAGTATATCATCAAATACATATTTCAAACACTTTATAACTCATTATAAAAATTATCACCAGATAACATCTTATATATAGTGAAGCATAAATACTGAACTACATACCCAAAGACAAAATAAAATATAAAAACAAACAATAAGGAAGTACTAATTTCTACAAATGTTAAAAATAATAAAAGTCATTAATATGAAAACAGCATAATAATCAAAATTGTCAACTTTAAATTCCATGTAATTCAGTCATTAGATAGGGTAAATAAATTATAAAAATTAAAACTTATTAAAAACATGATCAATACGATTCCAAACTAAGTACCTAAAGTTCTAGTTTAATCATCTGGACCCCGATAGGTTCTCAATTCTCATTCCCCCACCCCCCAAGTTGGATTGGAATTTCCAACTTCGATTCGATGCTTCAATTACAATTAAAATGTCCAATCCTAAAATAGAGGTATAAGATGGGATCTAGTTGTCTAGACTTTGAGACCAACCGACTTAGACCTCACTAGCTGTCCACATGTTGTATTTGATGTGCCCGCTGAGAATCCTTTTTCCTCTATCGTGTTGAATGACCTAGACCACCTACGTCGAAGTGAGTTACTCGATTGACCAGGAAACACAATGGATTGGTCAAGTACTAATTATAGACAAGGATTTCAAAAATCAACAATTTATCACTAAATCGGGCAATATTATCTTCTTTCTTGATGAATAGCAAGTGTTCCTGAATATGTGGATTCAACATTTATTAACCAACTGAGTTTTTTTTTTCCTTTTTTTAAACAAAATTAAAATTAAAATTAAAGTGAAAATAACTCAAGCATTACATTTACAAGCTAAAACCCTAACAAGTATCCCCTTTTATCGGCAATTTATACGGTGTATTATGTGTGTGTGTATATATATATAACAGACACCAAAAAAAACGTGATAAACTAATAAAGTTCAATGAGTACAGATCCAATTCTATGCTAAGCAATGATTTTCATTAAGTAATATCAATTCATGAAAAAATGGCATCTTGTTGTGGACCATGACAGGGTTGAATTGGCCAAAAAATGACCACTAGAAAGTCATGTAATCTCTATTATTTACACCAAATTATGGTCTTTATGAGTATCCCTCTCTTTATATGGAAATTTGTTTTTGAGTGCTCGCGAACGTGCAAGAAGTAGGCTTTCACGTTCTTCTGTAACTTCTTGTACCATGCCCTTAACAACATAACATATTTAAAAATCCAACCTCGAGTAGTTTCAACTCTTTAAAAAGAAAGATACATCAACTCTACCTCCGTAAGTGAGAGCATGCAGCAAATTTGAAGCTAGAAGCACAAAACTTTTCAAGGATGTTGAAAGGAATTCTAATGATGCTAATGTTGTGAAGGGCATGTTGGAGACAACTTATAAAAAGGGTTATGTAATGATTGATTTTTGATATATTTATTTGACCAGTTTTAACCTGCAAGAGCGTGATCAAAACACAATTTATATGAATGAAATTTTGGACAGAGTTTCTGTATAAAGATTACGCAAAACAAGGATTAAGAAGGAGTAGAAATGGAGAATAATCCAATGCGAGACGTTATCTCTTTCCTTAAGACAAATTGCCTCACTACTGTGCTCACGATGAATGGCACTTGTCTTTCAAGATACAATGGATTCACAACTTGTGGTAACAGCACTTCAAACCACAAAAAACCGAAGAACTTTTGTCAGAATTTCCCCTCTACAAAGGAAATATATGAAATGCTATAGAATTAGAAAGAAGAGAATTGTAAGAGAAGAATGAATGCTCAATACAATTGGTGTACCCAAAATCATGTCTATAGGGTTCTATTTATAGATGTAGAAATGGTGCAAATGAAGTAGTGTGGGCCAAAACATGCATCCTTTCAAAAAAGTTGCAACACTTAGCCAAAACATGCATCTTTCGAAAAGTTGCAACACTTCATTTCTTCCAACTTTGGTCCGCAATTTTTCATTCATCCGGAATTGATTTCGAGATTCCAAATATACCACGACGATCTTCTCGACGAGTAGAATAAGTTGGTTTATTTACTTTTGTAATTTGACCATCGGATCAAGTCCGAATATTTGGTCGAAATTGACACGTAGTAACACCTTTTCATTTTCCATTTTTACACACCTTTTCATTTTTCAATTTTTACACACCTTTTCATTTAATATTTGAACAAATTCCTACAATCCCCACATGAATGGAAATTCGGGTACGTATATGCAAATGCGATGATATGATGCAATGTAGAGGGTGCGAAAAAATACTGCATCTGGGATGGTGACTTCTGGCCTTGAACCTCCCTTAGTGAAATACTATCGGACTTACTCGACTAATTGGTGAACCATAGGTCTTGAACCACTCAACCTTTAGTGTAAGTCAAGACAAAAGTACTCACACAGATATCTTCCATATTCTGTACTTAGTTCTCATGACTTGGTTCATTTTGGCCCTGAACCCTTCTTGGTTTCATAAGTGTTTAAAGAATTCAAACCTTAAACAATTTTTATCGAAGCGGCCCCACTTCACACTTACAGAGGTGACCTCCTATTAAGAGTATTCTGTCCTACTCCACTTGACTTAATCAATATATAGGAATCATTAAAAGATAATCTTAGCCTCTATTTACTCTACAAAAAGCACTTTAGTATCATAGAAATGAGTTAGGAATTCTAATTTCCTAAGTGCTTCATAGAATTTTCACAACTTAGTTGTCCCTTTGAACCAAGATCTCGGGATCGATAGGCAACACATTTGATCTCTAGGCAAACTTTTTGTTAGTGGATCTGCAATATTCTCCTTTGATTTCACATAATCTATGGAGATAACGCCATTTGAGACCAGTTACTTAATGGTGTTGTGTCTACGACGAATATGTCTAGACTTATCATTATACATGCTGCTTCGAGCCCTTCCAATTGCTGATTGACTATCACAATGTATACTTATCACAGATACTAGCTTGGCCCAACGTGGAACAACTTCTAAGAAATTTCGAAGCCATTCTACTTTTTCTCCAACTTTGTCCAAAGCAATAAACTCAAATTCCATCGTTGATCGAGTTATGCACGTTTGCTTTGTTGATTTCCATGATACAGTAGCTCCACCAATAGTGAATACATAACCATTAGTGGATTTGGAATCCTTCATATTGGATATCCAATTCGCATCACAATATCTTTCTAGTACCGCAGGATATTTTGTGAAATGTAATCCATAGGTTAAGGTACACTTCAAGTACCTTAAAACCCTCGTCAAAGCCTTCTAATGATCACGATTTAGATTACTTGTAAATCTACTAAGTTTATTCACCACAAAAGTAATGTCCAGTCGAGTTCAGTTTGTAATATACATAGGACTGCCAATTATTTGTGAATACCTTAGTTGTGATATGCTTTCTCCCGTATTCTTGACTAAGTATATACTCGGATCAAAAGGAGTTCTCGCAGGACTTTCCTCAAACACATCAAACTTCTTAAGTAATTTTTCTATGTAGTGAGATTGTGAAAGTACAATTTCATCCTGCGTTCTAGAGATTTTAATCCATATGATTACATCTGCCACACCCATATCTTTCATATTGAAATGCTTTGTTAGCATCTTTTTGGTGTTAAGCAACATTTCGTGACTATTGCCCATTATTAACATGTCGTCCACATATAGACAAACAATTACATAGGCATTCGGTATATGTTTAATATATACACATTTGTCACATTCGTTGATCTTGAATCCATTTGACAACTTGTTTGGTCAAACTTTTGGTGTCATTGTTTAGGAGCTTGTTTTAATCCATACAAGGACTTAACAAGTTTACACACTTTGTGTTTTTGGTTAGGAGAAACGAACCCTTCAGGTTGCTCCATGTAAATCTTCTCTTCTAACTCACCGTTTAGAAATGCTATTTTTACATCCATTTGATGAATCTCAAGATTGTGTATTGCCGCAATTGCAATTAACAACCTTATCGACATGATTCTAGTCATAGGTAAGTAGCTATCAAAGAAATCAAATCCTTCTTTTTGCCTATATCCTTTAGCAATCAATCTAACCTTATATTTATCAATGGATCCGTCAGTTTTCAATTTCTTTTTGAATATCCATTTGCATTCTAAAGGCTTGTTACCGGGAGGAAAATCAACCAACTCCCATGTATAATTTTACATTATAGAATCTATCTCATTATTAATAGTTTCTTTCCAATGCAGTGCTTCCGGTGTAGACATTACTTTATTGAAAGTCTTTGGATCATCCTCTACCATATAGGTTAGAAAATTTGGACCAAATGTCTTAGAAGTCCTAACCCTTTTACTACACATTTGTTCTTCCTCATTTGAAATTCCATTGGTAGTTTCATATGTTCTCTTATTAGAACTCATATTTTCCTTATCTTTGAAAGGAAAAATATTTTCAAAGAATGTCGCATTCCTTGATTCAATTATGGTCACTTTGTGTATGTCTTATATTTCAGATTTGTGTACAAGAAATCAATATGCACTGCTATTATTGGCGTATCCAATAAATATGCAATCTATCGTTTTATGACCGATTTTCACTTGTTTAGGTTTAGGTACCTCAACCTTAGCCAAACACCCCCACACTTTTAAGTATTGGTAGGATGGAGGATGGTGTTTCCATAGTTCGTATGGTGTCTCTTCCATTTTCTTAAGAGGTATTTTATTAAGAAGACTATTTGCCATTAAAATAGCTTCCCCCACATGTTCTGTGGTAAACCCAAACTTATTAACATGGCATTCCTTATTTCTTTAAGTGTTTGGTTTTTGCATTCTGCAACACCATTTGATTGAGGAGAGTAAGGTGTCGTTGCTTGATGAACAATTCCATGTTCAGAACAAAAGTCTTCAAACGATGCCCCATATTCACCTCCTCTATCACTACGAATATTTTTTATTCGTTTTTCAAGTTGTGTTTTAACTTCAGCCTTATAGGTTTTGAATACATCTAAGACTTCGTCTTTACTTCTCAAAAGAAAGACATAGCAAAACTTTGTACAATCATCAATAAATGTCACAAAGTATTTCTTACCACCTCGAGTTTATACAAATTTTAGATCGTATATATCGCTATGGATCAATTCAAGAGGGGTTGTGTTCCTTTGTATTGAATGAAACGGTGTTTTAGCCAATTTTGCTTCAACATATATTTCACATTTGTGATTAGGATTGATTTTATGCGCCGGAATTAAACTTTGATTTATTAGTTTGTATAACGATTTGTAATTCACATGTCCTAATCAATTATGCCACAAACATGAAGGCTCAAGCAAGTAAAGAGAATTTATAGTTTTATTCATAATGACTTACTACAGTACAATTGTAAGAACGTTCAACTTGAACATTCCATCACGCATGTATCTTTTCCCTACATACATCTCATTTTTAGACAACACAAATTTATCGGATACAAATACAAGTTTAAAACCATTCTTGCTAAGTAGAGACTCGGATACTAAATTATTTCTTATATCCGGCACATGTAGGACGTTGTTGAGGACAAGTTCTTTCCCGGATGTCATCTTCAAAGTGATTTTGCCTTGTCCTTCAACTTTGGAACTTGCAGAATTTCCTATGTATAGTTGTTCCCCATTCAATTTTTGATAGTTGGAGAACATCCCCTTGTCCGCACACACATGGAGGGTAGTGCCGGTGTCAATCCATCATTCTCTAATATTTTCAATCATGTTGCATTCGGACACTACTGCAAATAAACTCATTTCTTGCAGTCCATCGGATAGAGTGTTATTTGCAACCATGTGGGCTTGAGCATTCTTCTTTGACTTTCGACATTCACTTAAATGATGTCCAGCCTTGTCACAATTGTAACAATTCCCTTTGAACTTCTTAGCCTTCTTGGAATTGTCTCTTTGCAGTGCATAATTAGGAGCCTTTCGTTTCTTATTTGTTGCATTTGGTTCCATTTCAACAAAATTTGCACCATCTTGATCAACCGACCTTCGTTCGATTTTTTGATTGTCCTCTTCAATCCTTAAGCGCACAATCAATTCTTCTAAGTTCATTTCATTGTGTTTGTGCTTGAGGTAATTTTTGAAATCTCTCCACATAGGAGGGAGTTTCTCAATAATGGCAACCACTTGGAATGATTCACTCAATTACATTTTCTCGACGTGGATGTCGTGTAATAAGACTTGAATCTCTTGCACTTGACTAATTACAGTTTTGGAATCCACCATCTTGTAGTCCAAAAATTTGCCAACAATAAACTTCTTTGTTCCGACATCTTCGATCTTGTACTTTGTCTCCAAAGGATCTCATAGTTCTTTGACTGATTTTTTTGAACTATACATCCCATATAGTGTATTATCCAATGCGTTTAGGATATAGTTCCTGCATAGGAAGTCCGAGTGTTTTCATGCATCCAGAGCAATAATCGATTCACGATTATTTTCCCCTTGTTGTACAGCCGGTGCAGTTTCCTTCAGAAATTTAGCCAAATTAAGAGTGGTGAGATAAAACAACATCTTTTGTTGTCACCTCTTGAAATCTACTCCTTCAAATTTTTCCAGCTTTTCCCCATGTGGGATAGTAGTATTATGAAATGGTATGGCCACGGGTCGTTCCACATTATTGGAACCATATTGACTTGACGAAATCCCGATGGTAGTCATTTCTGTTATACAAACAGAAGTTTAAAATAATGATAATATCGGCGGAGGAATAGTACACAAAGCACTATTCAAACAAAGTAATGTTTGTCCACAACCAACCACAAAGACACACAAAATTTGTCTTAAACTTGTTGGAGACGACTTATAAAAAGGGTTATGTAAGGGTTGATTTTTTATATATTTGTTTGACCAATTTTAACCCGCAAGAGCATGATCAAAACACAATTTATATGATTGATAATTTGGACAAATTTTCGGTATAAAGATTACGTAAAACAAGGATTAAGGAGTAGAAATAGAGAATAATCTAAGGCAAGATGTTATCTCTTTCCTTAAGACAAATTGCCCCGCTACGGTGCTCACGGTGAATGACACTTGTCTCCCAAGATACAATGGATTCACAACTTGTGGTAGCAGCACTTCAAACCACTAGAAACCGACGAGCTTTTGACAGAATTTCCCTTCTATAAAGGAAATGTATGAAATGCTATAGAATTAGAAAGAAGAGAATTGCAAGAAAAGAATGAATGCTCAATGGAATTGGTGTATCCAAAATCATATCCATAGGGTTCTAATTATAGATGTAGAAAGGGTGCAAATGAAGTAGTGTATGCTAAAACATGCATCCTTTCAAAAAAGTTGCAACACTTGGCCAAAACCTGCACCTTTCGAAAAGTTGCAACACTTCATTTCTTCCAACTTTGGTCCGCAATTTCTCATTCATCCGGAATTGGTTTCGAGATTCCAAATATACCACGACGATCTACTCGACAAGCAGAATAAGTTGGTCTATTTACTTTTGTAATTTGACCATCAGATCAAATTCGAATTTTTGATCGAAGTTGATACGTAGTCACATCTTTTCATTTTCCATTTTTTTCACACCTTTTCATTTTCCAATTTTTACATACCTTTTCATTTAATATTTGAACCAATTCCTACAGGGCATAGCTAAACAAGTGCAGAAGAATGTGAAGACTTACTTCGTGCACTAATAACAATTGGCAAAGCACTCAAAATTACAGCTATCAAACTCTTAAAGAGTGACCAAAATCACGAAAGAATTTTGAGGTATGATCTAGCCCAAATGGATTTGAGTTACACGGTTTCTAGGGGTCAATTTTTTAACAATTGTCATTAGTCAACAACTCAGTCTTCGATCTATGTTAACATCTCAAAAACATTTTTATATGGATAATGAACATCTATTGGCATCACCTATGGTTGTTTGATAAATTGATGTAAAAAATATCCATTCCTTAGATTTGAAGACGGGGAAAAAGTTCTTCATCCTGAAGTGCTATATCTTAGTACATTTGGAGCATTAACTTATTTTGCAAACTGTACTCGCCCCGACATAAATTTTCTGTAAGCCTCATTGCAAAGTATAGCTCTATACCAACTCAAAGATATTAGAATGGTGTTAAACATATTTTTCATTACATATAGGGTACCATTGATTGGGATTATTTTATTTTTAAAAGTCAGAATTTGCTTTAGTGAAATATACAGATGGAAGTTATCTCTTTATCCCACATAAAACTAAATCACCAACATGATATGTGTTTACATGTTGAGGAACAATTATTTCATAGAGATTTGTGAAGCAATCATTGGCAATAGCATTCTCAAATCACTCTGAAATTACTGCAATCCATGTAGCAAGCCGAGAATGTGTATATTTGAGGAACATGACCCATCATATTCAAGCATCAAGCGGGTTAATTTCAACAAAAGATAGTTCAACAATTTTGTATGAAGACAATATAACTTGTATTACACAACTCAAAGAATGCTCTATCAAAAGTGATGGGATGAAACATATTTTTCCAAAATTCTTTCATATACATACGCTTCAAAAGAATGGCGACATCGATATTTAACAAATTTGCTCAAGTGACAATGTGGCCAATTGATTCGTAAAAGTATTGTCGACATCTACATTGAAAAAATTGGTTCATGAGATTGGATGCGTCGACTCAAAGATTTTTAGTGATCAACATCAGATGTGGTAACTGTATTCTTTTTCTTTCGTTTAGGTTTTATGCAACTGAGTTTTCCTAACAAAATTTTAATGATGCAACATTTATTTATAATACTTCAAAATAACTTACTCTTTTTCATTCGTTTGACATTTTTGTCCCAATGAATTTTTATCAAACAATGTTTTAACGATACAGATATTTTATAATATGTTATCTAAGGGGATGTTTTGTAAATAGTAAGTTTATTAGTGAATAACAATTGTATCACTGTAGCCCTAGAAATTATTATCATTGTATCCCTAATTCTCCCTAAAAACATAGGGTTTTGGTTCTTAATAAAACATAGACAAACCTATCGACTTTTATTCTCTCTTTTCATAACAGATTTGAGTTTTTCATATTTGTTACAATAACAATTATGGTACCAACAAAAAATGATAACAAAATATAATAATCTTGTTAGCATTAGAAAGAGAAATCCCAATTTCTTATTCTTTTTCTCCATTGTGGATTATCATTCGAGGTTAGATAATTCGATAATTGTGGTGTGAAAATATCATGGTAGATCAAGATTCACTAGGAAAAGCAGAGTTCGTGATCAAATTCTCAAGGAGTTTGAAGAATTGGCTAAAGGTGAAATTCTAATTATGATTTTTATCTAAATACAAAGACGGTTTTTGAAGGGAATTGAAAAATATTTTAAATTTCTCTGTGCATATAAGTAAATTTCAAACACCTACACGTGGGTAAAAGCATAACAATTAGTTTTTTTCCCCCCTTGAAATAGTAAACTTTGAGATTGTATGTTTTAACTTGTCGTAGAGGCCTCTTGCCGAGGCTTGCACTTTCTAAGTGGAGAAGCTTTTTATTCACCATGGAGACGAGATTATGATGTGGCGAAGGTGACAAAATTAAATGTATTGACACAATTGAAAAGTTTAGCAAATAAGTTGGAGAAACACAATGAAGAGTTATTAATTTGTATACATCAAATTTGCTCTGAAAAGTTATGAAAGGAATTTTGACCCAATGATTCATATAGTAGAAAATAACTTCCCAATGTGAATCCCGTATTTAGATACCAACTTTTATTATACCACCAATAAATAGTTGTCGACCTAAGTTACACCTTCTTAATTACTAATATTCTTTCCTTCCATCCCACATCATTCTAAACCCAAAAATCGATATATTTCTTCTGATTTCAAGTTTGAGTTTGGCCAAAAGGTAAGATTTTTATGTTACGTTGTGGAGTTTAATTATTTTAATTTAAGAATTAGTTATGAATTAGTTGTAAAATTATATTATGGAATTTGAGTCCTTGTATAATTCAATTTTGTCCTAATTTATCTTATGAATAGGGAGCTATCTCTATTTTTCATTATATTATCATCGTCAGAAAGAGTTAGAGAAGATGGGAGTACAGTTTTTTCTTCAAAAATATTTTTTCTTCTTCAAATTAATTGTTGTCTATGAAATTGAATTAGTATTTATAATTCTGAACATTTCATTCATCATGCTACATATTGCGATGCTAGACAAGATCAGACAACACAATCAAATAAGATTTTAACTTCTTCCATCATTGATATTTTTTTCTCAAGTTTGAAGGGAACATGGCCTATGTCTACAGCTACAGCTGTGGCCACAACCATTACATATCCAACCATGTTATTTTTCAATTGAATTCAAAAGATTATATATTTTAATTTTGATTTGCAGTCAAATTCTATAGTTTTGAATGTATTTCCCAGACTAGAAAGGAAAATTTTTCTTGAGCCGATACTCAGATTCCAAGCAGCATGTTTTGCACAACGGCACAAGAACGTATTACACTACAACATGAAATTGTGATTTTCTCGTCTAGCTTATAACTAATTTACTTGTCTGTTTCTACCTATAGCCTCAAAATGATTGAAGGAGATCTCTCTTCTTCACCGATTATCTTCATCAGTTCCCATGTCGATTTGAAAAATGATTTTCTTCTGGGGGACTTACGCTGCCTTCTCTTCGTCCCATTCATCCTCCCAACTTTCATCCCAACCTTCTGCTGTCTCTACATTTAAGGAAAAACTGGATTCTTGATTCCCCATTTCAAGTTCCTGATATGGAACTCCATCAAGATGTCGTTTTCTTTTTACCAACTTGAAGCAGGTCCACGTACCTCCGATAAACAAAACTATCACAAAGAGCATATATGTCCCATTGACTGGTGTCAAATATGTGGTATGATGAGTTTGTGGTAATGAAGCCCCTAACTGTATTGTGCAAACCCCATTCCCAGCATTTACTGAAATTGAGGAAATTCCCTGCATATTTGACGTTATATTTACCTGGTACAGCACGAGGTAGCAAAAGTGATCATAAAAATAATTCTGAATTGGAAGAGAAAAGAAAAGAAACTAAATTTTCCCCAAACATTGCACTTCCTTCGTGACATTTCACATATTTAACACGAATAACCTATGAAACAACGATATAACTATACCTTCTCGACTTTGTGTGCAGGAATTACAATGTTCTCCAGGGTTTCATTTGCAGGACGAACAGTGATATTTAAATTGAGAGAGCTCTCACCATCATTCAAGACAAGCAAAAATGATTCTTGGAATCCTGAAAGGAAAACAGCTATTTTGAAAACTCAACCTCCTACAACGAAAAGGTTGTTGGAATATTTTTTTTGCATGAACCTCGATCATTTTCTTTTAATTTCCTGACTTCAAGTTTCAATATATTTATATCATTTATAGCTTCTTTTATTTCATTCTTAATTTCTTGTACATCATTTATTAATGTTCTTATTAGATGTTTTAATTCTTCCATATGTTCACTGATTGACATTTTATGTATTTTTTGATTGACAATAATAGAATACTATACACTCAGCATTTTTAAATTCTTTTATCATTTTATCATATTTTTGTTTTATTACTTCAAGATTTGTTATCTCTTTTAATTTTTCATAATACCTTGCTTTTTCTTTATACCTTTCTTGTTTTAATTTTAATATTTGCTTTTCTTGAGTTTTAGTTATTTCTCCAGGTATTAATAATTCATCTAAAATTTTATTATTTATTAATCTTATTCTTTCTAACTTTCTATCTAAAATATTTTTAGTTTTTTCCATTATTTTTTCTAACTTCCTATCTAAAATATTTTTAGTTTTTTCCATTATATTTTATGATGATTCATATATTTCTCTATGATACAACTCATTTTCAAATATTTCGCAAATTATTTCATATGTACGTCTATCTTTAATAAATCCTACAATTAATTTATGTAATATTTGTTCCTTTATTTCTCTAGGTAAATTCCTAGTTATATATAATGTTATTATTTTTAGTTTATTAGGGATAGGGTTGTAAAATATATAACATCCTTTTTCTTCAATACATTGATAATAATTATTTATTTTTAAGATTTCCATGATCTCTATGGCTCTGATACCAACTCTATGGGTGCTACTATGAGCGAACAAAAAGGATGTTTGGGAATTTATAATATCAATATCTGTTATCATATCTATGTCTGTTCTAAAAGGTATTTCACATTTTGAGATACTTTTCTTTCTTTTTTCCAATTTATCTATTATATCTTGTATATCTTTTATGATTATTGACCTTACAATTCCTTTAGCGAAATTTTCTAATAAGTTTTCTTTAAAACATTTTAATATTTCTTGTGATGCATATAATTGTTCTTGATATCCTATCTTATCAATTTCTTTTTCAAATTTAATTTCTTTTTTATTTTTAACAACCTTTTTTATATTATATGGTCCTCTCTTATATTTGGGCTTTTCCATTTTATAATTATTCATTAATAATTTTTTCGAATTTTTAGAAAAATTATTTGTTAGATTTTTTAAGGACTAAAAAAAAAAAACTTTTTATTATATAAAGGGTTGGTTGTTAAATTTTTCCAAGGATATTTTGGATAGTTTCAAATTTCTAGAAAAGTCAAAGGTCATTTTGGAAAAGGTTATATACTATTTGGGTCATTTTCATGTATATCCCAGTAAACTTTCACTTATGAATGATTTTTTCAATATAATTAATTTTAAATAAAATCATCCAATAAGAAAGGTCTAAACAATATTAATTGTTATTGTATTTAACTGTTGAATAATAAGAAAACATTAATACTATTTAATTGAAAGTTAAAGTTAAAATCTGAGTGAAAAAAATGAGCAAATACTGTGAATATAATACAAATGATTATAGAAATATTAACTATTCAGATAAATTAATCCAGTTACTCTCAACCTCGTACACCGTTTCGAGATACTTTCTTATATATTGTAATAAGGTAAACCAAATGATTATTTTTTAACCTCGTCTAATATTTATTGACCAAAATACATATATCATATATGTGTGGATATATTGTGTATTAAGAACAAAAATTGCGGATATGGTCGAACGGTAAAATTTCTCTTTGTCAAGGAGAAGATGCGGGTTCGATGATAATAGAGGGCCTCTTTACCATTCTGTATAAATGGATTATTCTATTTGTACAAATATGGTAGAGGGGCATATTCAATTCTCGTTTATCTATTAGTTTTCACTTATTCTCTTCAACGCGGGGTAGAACAGTTTGGTAGCTTGCAAGGCTCAAATTGAGGTCATGGGTTCAAATCCTGTCTCACAATATTTATTTTTATCAAAAGGGGGTTTGACTCTGTTAACTAGTAATTAATTTCCCAAAAAGGGGGTGGTAGGAAAGGAAAAACATCAAGGGATTTGTAAGTAAACAAAGTAATTACGCAGGTTAAACATCTTGATCGATTTCATTGATAATTTCAATAACAACTAATAAATATTCGAAAAAGATTACGAAAACTCAAATTGTTGTTGTAAAAATTTAAAAGTCCATATTACAAATACATTGAAGCTATATCAATCTTTTATTTTAAGTTGTTAAATGAAGTAGAAACGCATTAAAATCTAACTCATCTTTAGAAATTAACTGATTCAACATCAACCTAACTTGCTACCTTTATATATTGCATCAACTGAGCTATTGGTGGCAATTTTGATTAATCAATTTATAATCCCGAATGCTTGATTTTCTCGGCCATGTTTCGTAAAAATAAATATAATAATTTTCACTAAAAACCACGGAGTTGAGAAAAAAAAAATCTATTTAGTCGGGCTTCTATCCCCCACTAATCAATCAAAAGTGCTATGTGTATAGAAATTCTCTGTTAGAATTTTCACAAAATGCACACGGCAGCATTCAGTTAAAGAATGACAAAAAATAAAAATAAAAATCAATAATATGCTGCCACATCAACCTCTGGTGAATTTTGACACTTCTGCTTATACAAGACGCTTGTATTGTTCTCCCACAACCCCATTTTCACGATTTAAGCTACTCCCATTTCACTCGTCACTACTACAAAAATCCATGGACTGATCCCATCATCTCTATCCCGGAAGAACTACGAGATCACCTCAAGGATGCCTTTAGAATATAGGGTCACAGACCGACCATATATAGATACAAATGATCCAATGGGAGCAAGAATTTCCAAGAATGGACCCCATTTTCACGATTTAAACTGCTCCCATTTCACTCGTCGCTACTACAAAAATCCATGGATTAATCCCATCATCTCTACCCCGAAAGAACTACGAGATCACCCCAAGGATGCCTTTAGAATCTAGGGTCACAGGCCGACCATGTATAGATACAAATGATCCAATAGGAGCAAGAATTTCCAAGAATGGTCCAATGGAAGTAAGAATTTCTAGGAACATGTGTATAGAAAAATTGCTAATCAATTGAAGTCCCAGTAGAAGTTTACTGACCTGGCTAATATCAACTTATTTATCCAAGTTCATTAACATAGAGAACATAATATAATGAATTTATTTATGTCCATACAGTAAACTTTTGCCATTATATACTCAAACTAAACTTACTTCAAGACTGAAAAACAAAAGTACAAACATACCACACCATCTTCTACAAGACCCTCACTGACCTCAAAAGCCCGCACTAGCTACCTAAATGCGCAGAACCCTTTTCGTTGACCCTGGCGGCCGCCGCCACCGACGCTGCAACTCCACCAGGATGCGCAGTTAAACTAGGATCATTCCGAAGCTCTGCACTCAAAATCCCTTCTGCATCTTCCCTCGTTGCAGCCTTATCCGCCGGCAGATTTTGCTTCGCTCCCTACACACACATCAAGATAGTCTAAGAAAACGTCTTTTAAACATCCTTTTTTCATTATCTTTCTTCATTTCTTATTACATACCGTTAAAACATCTTTGAGTTTGATTTTGCCTTTATCCCCAATCAATCCATCATTGTAAGCTGCGGCAGATTGGGCAGTGGCCGCGATGCCTCCCGGAGTTATGATGTTAGAACCCGTTGCTCTACATTCTGCCGCCTGTATTGCGGCGGCATCGCCGTGATCCACCGGTTTATCCCCCGCAGTTTGTGCTGAGGCTTCGAGGGCATCTCCTATGGTTATTACGGACTGGACTTCTCTTGATGTTGCCATTTGTACTAGTGGCGTAGATTGAACATATTGTCCGACAACCTATTATTACAGATAACTATTAGCACGTTCTGAAAATCACATTCGGCAAAAGTAAGTTCAAGTAATTTTTTAGTAACTACCTGTCCGGCGACTGATTCAGTGATTATACGAGTTCCAGGAAGATCAGTTTCTGTAACAGCGACACCTTCCTGTCCGGCGATGTCGGTGACATCGCGGTGGTCAACAATACCAGCCCTTTGATTACAGGCGGCAGCAGAGTGCATGACGGCGGCCGTAACACCCTTCTGGGTCTGACCGAATACGGTAGTTTCAGCAGACTGCATCATGGTGGCATCTTCAGGCGCAACTGGCTTGCTTGCTAGCTCGCCGGAAACTTGAAAAACGTCTCCATATTTGAGAGGTTCTTGCTCCGCCGCCTGAGGCCTTCTTGGTTGTTCTTGACTCATTTTTGCAGGCTAGATAGCCCGTTTTCGTTGACAGATTATTCGAATTATTCGTGAGAAATAAATGCAAAACAATGTGTATATGTATAGGTGACTGATAAATGAGGTGATGACACAGCGGTAATTTTTAGGACACGTGGCATTTGGAGAGTTACATCAGCTGGAAATGAGATACGCATGGCAGATTTGGAGGTTAAGTGTATTCTGATGGGGTGTTGGGAGACAAAGGTGAGGCGACACCCACTTGAACAATGATAGATGCCACGATTCAATTGTTGTATTTTAGAGATAAAATTCTTGATCTGATTTTTGATGATTGGTTAATTTTATGTTTTGGTTATGTTATTCGATTATATGTTACAAATGTTATTTAAATAGACTCAGAAGAATATAAGAGCTTAGCTTAATACAATTAATTTAACCATTCATTCTATATATATTATTGTGCAACTCTTGTTGTGTAATAAAACCTAGAGAAAAGTATACAAGTTAGTCTCTTATTGAGAATCAAGATCTCATATTTATAAGATATATTTAGAAAATAGAGATACAAAATCGTTTACAACACAACATGAGACTAGTTAAAATTGACAAAAATTTGATGAAAAAATTACCAAACGAAGAGAAAATGAGTACATTTAATTATGAAAGGAAATAGTGATCAAACAATGTCTAGTTAAAACCTTATCAGTAAAATTCAATGAGAGAAAATACTATCGCTTAGCAAATATTGACTAACATAAGCATCTGAAGAAATATGTTGTCGATAATTTGATTGGAGAACTACACGAGCCTCATGTTAAAGAATTTCCATGAGCATGAAAGGCACAATTGGTTCTTTATGATCATCATTTAGTGAATCTAAAATCTTTATGATACTTTCTAGGATACGATTAGAGGTTATATTTTTCGAAAAATTCACTCACACTACTATCAGTAGCATACTCCATCGTGTAATAAGTAATAATAGTTAAAATTTAGTAACTTAAATTAGCAAATCTTAAACATAAAGACATTTAAGTTGAGCCCGTGAGATGAAGTTTCTCAATGAGGAACTCTCTTTAAAAAAAAAAAAAAAAGTTGAACCCCAACCTTGAGGGCCCCACCGCCCCGTCCCTAAAACTTTGTGAGGGAAGCAAATCGCGGGATGTACTCCAACAGTCTCTTCATTAAGAAATCTTGAGGTTTTGACCCTAGGGCAAATGTTAGTTACTACCGATATTGGATTAGCACGTATTGAAGAGTTTGACTGTCAATGAGGAACTTTCTTCACTGGCTATGAGGATACGAGAGATTGAATATTCACTGACCCTTAGTTGAAACAACGAATTCAACTTGTTTTCCTAATGATTTAGCCCAAGTTTGGTCTCATTAAAATTATAATTTATTTTCCTTTTTTTTTATCAACCATACATTTTCCAATAAAATTCAAAAAAATTCTTCCTTTATTAACAACGTATTCTTTAAGAAAGCACTACTGCAAAAATTAAAATAGCAAATAATGGGGGCCAAACAAGAACTTAATTTTATCAACAACCACAACTCTGCAAGGGATTTAACCCCTATTTGTTTTTGCTAGAAAATCAAATTTTTAGTAGATTTTAATAAAAAAAAAATAAGAATAAACTATAAAATAATAAAGTTAATAAAAATGATGAATTTCATTAAATGTCTCATTAAAATTTAAAACTAATTATTGTTTTCAACTATTGTAATAAAGCCAAGAGGGACATGGTCACTGTTCTTATGGCCAGAATGCTTTACCCTATTTTCTCTGGTGATCCCAAATTTTCGCTCCCTCCCTTCTGCTCAAAACTCACATCCACATTCTGCAACACAGTCTTCTCTCTCTGCTTTGATTTCGAGAGAGACAGAGGTGAGAGATTCTCATATTGCACTGCATTAATGGAATCTCTCAACGGAGCAGTCGAACCAGTACCCTCTTGTAGTCTGGAAAAACAAGGGCGTTTTTCGCCACTACAAGAAAGAATTTCAAAGTTATTGTCTCAATGGACTGCACTTCAGATGGCTGTCCAGAATGAGTGGGGAGGCTGCGATTCATTGGAGAAATCAGAGCAACTTGCCTATGACGTACTCTCGTGGCTCTTCCAATCTAAAGGTAAAATTCCATTTCCCCGATTTCGTGATACTTTTCAGATTTTCTCGATTATATATTATTTGAAGAAGTATGAGCATCCTCTTTGTAATTCATATAGCAGAAAATTAAGAGTTGTGCTTGCCGTTCAACAAGACACACAACCCCTCACATGAATCATGGGGCCCTCCCATGTGAGGAGGCCGTAAGAATGTACAGCTCTTAACAACCCGAAAATTAATAATATGTACTTTCTCATGAGTTTATATGTTTATTTAGTAGAGATTTTGTTAATTGATTTTTTGACTGTTAGAGATGAGTCCTTCTTGTAGGAGAAGAATTCAAAAATAACGGTTAAAATAATGAAATAACTGTCAAAAAAATTGATTTTAATTGAATTTTAAGCTGTACCAAACATCCACTGTGTATCTCCTAGCAGATGCACTGAAACCGCTAGGATTCTAGCGTTTCTAACTTCATAGGAATAACGTTTTTACATATCATGCATGTCACATTTCGCTCTCCATTTCCGTGCAACCTATAATATTTCCTTTTTCGTTTTATTCTTTTTAGAATAAAGCTTCTTTGCCATAAAAGTTTGACATGTTTATTAACATACACTAACATGCGATGGGACTTCTACTAGACCTGCTTGAATAAAAAAAAAAAAGCCTAAAAAGTGCACCTACCCCCTTCCATTGAGAGTGTCAGGGAGGGTGTTCCTGACAACATAGCTTAGTCTTTCTTTTTATAGTTTCTAAAGTGGTTTTAGAGCCAAAACGTATATAATAGTAGTTCAGGTCCTCATTCATATTGTAATTATATCCAGGAACCCTCTACATTTTTATTTTAGTTTTAGTGATTCCTCAAATGTTTATGTTTGAACTATGAAGATGTTGGGAATTTCTTAAACATGCACAGCGGAATTTAACAAATTTCAATTTTCATTCAGAATTCAGCTTTGTATTTAGATAAAAACTGTGATAAGAAATGTACCTTTCTTTTTAATTTGCAAACTCCTTCGCGTTATTCCTTTCCAGCAGCTTGAATCTGCCTCCCACGGCTGTCCAATTGTCTAGCCTCCAATGAAATCCACACAGAGAATAGACTGCAACTGCTAGGGTTTTTCTCTTGTATCAGCAAGAATAATAAAAACCTTATGGACCTCAAACCCTAGCTATGTATATATATAAACCCAAACAGACCCGGCCCGATCCGGTCCAATATTTAATTAATCCAATTAATTATATCCGGTCCGTGAATTAATTAATCCAATTAATTAATTCGGGAATATAAATAACAAATCCAATTAATTAATTCGGGAATATAAATAACAAATCCAATTAATTAATTTATCCAACGATTGTTAGATTAACCAATTAGTAATTTGCAATCTTCCAATTCTCTTTTGTGTGCGACCCATTAGGTTCCCGACCACAATGCCTAACGTCGTGAAATATTATTTTGATCTAATCAAAATTGATAAATTAAAACACCCTTTTAATTTATCGTCAATTCACACTCACCGTCCCTAATTGACATCTAGCAATGTGTCAGGGCAATACATGTGACGGGAAATGCCACGTGGTATGACAAAACCAAATTCGTTCGTTTGCTGTGAAACTATTATCCCTTTGTCAATATGATCCGATCAATTACGAGATATGGAATTGTGTCAATCTCGATCATCGATCATATCTTTCACTCCACTATTAAGTCAATATAAATCGAAAACTCCTTTTCGACTTATGAGTACACCTTGGCCAAGAATTTCATTATCGACTTATTGAATGAAACGCAGATTATAATCTCCTACTATCTAAGAGTGACGAATCCTTTATTGATCAATCACAACCTTCATACGATTCTTGACGTACTCGAACGATGTTGTATTAACGGCCCTTTTCAGAGCAACATCCAACACCGCCAAAGTATGACTGTCCTCATATAAGGTACCATGACGATCTCAAGTCAAAGGACCAATTTCACTACCGAACGTTAGAGATTAACCACTGGCACTCAGATAGTTATCCATGTGGAATCTCTTAGCGGGTCTCCAATGTTTTGTTCTATAACAAAACATCCACGTGTTCATTTAAGTGTCAACACACTTTAGCTCGTGAGATCAGCTACTTACTTCACAAGTAAGAAATGCCACACGTGATGGTCTAACTATATTAACGATATCCGTATCTCGTTATTACTTACGACCATGGTTTATTCAAGATCCAATTATATGCAATTTGTATCTCATAATCACAACTCCCTGTGATTAACAGATTACCTAAAAATTGGATTTTCGGATTCTATTATTTAATATTATTTATCACAAAGTTAATTTAAATAAATAATAAATCTCGCCAAAATCAAATGCATTAAACATATTAAAAGCGTTTACAACCTAAATCAATTGGATCTAGGGCATAACACTTACAGAAGATATGCATATGATTTATCTAGCAGCATCATTTACTCTTGAAGCGTGCGTATACTGGAATAGAGTGGCAAAAAGAGACTCACATATATAGCTGATCCTAAATTTATTGAGAACAACAAGATTAGTTTGTTGTCTAAGTATATATATTATTTTTTCAGTAAATGGAAAAATCAAGAACAAAATTTAATATATGTTATTTTATTAGCAGAATTACTTCGAGTAGAAGATTTAGAGAATTTGCTGCATGAGAGATTGCTGCTTTCTTTCAACACAGAAATTGAGGATGGCAGCATTGAGGAGGTCCTTTATTTTCTTATGGCTTATGCTTTGCTCCTCCTTGTTGAGTCTGCTTATTATTAATTATAATTTTTCCCCTTCATGTATAAGAAGGTTGCTGAACAGTTGATGATTATTGGCGAAGATCATTTGCATGGAAATCTTGTTTCTTTTCAATTAAATGAAAATCATCAAAAAGTTGGAAACAGTGGACAGCAAACTACGGTATAATCCCTTATCCGGCTTTGATGAAAAAATTAACTCGACTTGTACTTGAGCAGGCAAATTGAAGATATAAGTATAAATTATTAAATTTGTGTCGAAACCGTGCTTAGGAGATGACATGTTCATTTTTCATATTCTCTTTTAGACTAATGGCTTCAGGCAAAAGTGAGAATAGAAGACAGAAGGCATATGGGGCACACTAGTTGCAATGCTTACCTGCAAAACATCAGATGAACTGTACTCAAAGAAACACGGATGATGGTTTCAACTGAAACTCACCTACTTAGATTACAAAAAAGGTCATTACCTTTTTACTATCTAGTTTCGTCCAGTACTTTGACATGTATACTAAACACGTTCAAAAGCTGTATTGTTTAGAGAAAAATTATTTTCATTCTCCATTTTTTTTTTACTTTATTTCATTCTCTTAATTATACATATGTGTAGGTTTTTTCAAGGACATGACGAATGGACTCTTTCATCTATGCAGTGAACCTGCAGAATCTGGGATTTCCATTCTTGACTCTTAAGAGTATAATTTTTGGAGGGAAATATATTTGTTTCTTTTTCTTTCTCCTTTCTTTATCAGTCATGAAGCTCAAGAGCTCTTTTTTATTCTGTACTAAAACTCTTTGTCCTAAATAAAGAAACTATGTTTGATGTTTTGTTCTTGTCAAACTGTTGGACAATTTGTTGTCAAACGACCTTCTTAGGCAGTGATGTTAATTCGGTTTAATTCCCAGTCCGCTTTAGCAAATGACTGAACGAAATTTTAGCACCACAATCAAGACGATTTGACCCAAAGGTTAATTGGGCCATTTGAAGTAACATAAATATTTTAGTGTTGTTCATGACTCAACTCACTTGGATGGCCAAAATAAGAAATGTTAACTTGGCAGCCCATTTGTCTATTGTTTGGGCTTTACTTGACCCATTAGCTACCCTATTGTAACTTACCTATCTTGGCCTCATTAGGTGAATATATCAGGTCTCATATTCTTTTGCCGAGACCGAACCATTCACCTCCTTTGTGTGAGAAAATTGGAGTTTTCTTCTCTGCCTCTCTTGCCCGTCTTTGTCTCTTTTCACTCTTACCTTTGTGGTGATTGTCATTGAGTTATTACCCATCTTTGTGGTCTCCTAAGTGTGTGGTCTCTTGCCAACCGTAAGTGGAAAGGCTTGGCATTGTCTTGAGTCGATTGGTTTTGATTGTGATGAATTGGCAGAATAAACTGAGCCTAACAAACAGTCATTACATCCTTCACACAAACTATATTAAAGTCAAGCTATTGTAAGTCATATAGATAAGGCAAAGAAGGCTAATTCCACTTGTAGAGAGTTGTAGTAGGAGAAATGATTTTAAGCAAGAGGCCAAGTCCAACAAGCTAGAAGTTGGATGATGACAGAGAGGGTTTTTCACCGCAACTACTATATTAACGACTCAATTTTAACCACACAGATTCACATTTTTATTAACTTTTCAATCACATTCATCAATCTTTTTATCAAACTTTGCTAAAACTTTCATAAAAAAGATTTGTCAAACAACATCTGAATTAAAGGCCTCCAGTTTTATTTCTTGTTACACTTGTATCTCCAGCCTTTTGTATCACATTCTAATTATCCATCTTACACTTATTGGTGAATATTATCTCCAAAAGTTTTATTAGCATGTTTTAAATAAATGACAAATATTTGGTAGCACTTTTATATTTATTAGTATTATTTTGCTTATTTAAAATTATGATATTACCAATAAGTCTTTTTACTCAACCTTATCATAATTTTTGGATGGAAACGATCATCAGTGGCATGATATGTTAAATTAATTGAATGGCGAGGACAAAAATGCAATGACAAAATCAAGGACAAAAGTATGATAATAGGTAAAGATTAATGATCTTCAATGCAGTTAAAATATGGTGTTATTATAAAAAATTGTGATATCAAAAGCAACAAATATGTATAATTTATCATAATTTACAGACGTATCAATTAAAATGATTTTTGGCAAAGAAAAATTTAATTTTTTAAATTAATTATGTCACCGTGCGGCCTGATTTATCAATTTTCAAAATTCTCCTGATTTCTCAAAATCAAAAGTTAAATACACAATTTTGCCTAATTTTTCCATGATGTTATAGTTAGTTGCAAGGATAATAATTGCACGGACTAAATCTTGAAATTTTAGAATTTGGGTCGTAGAACAATGTGGTAGATAAGCTCTATCGCTAACGCAAAAAATCCATTTTTATAAAATGATAGGTATAAAAGGTGTCTTGCAAGTTTTTATGCCTCAATTTACACGAAATATAGGTTCAATTATGCAATACGGCCTCATGACCTCGAATTCTGCACAAATAACGTGGTCAATAGATCTCGATTGCACTTGCATCCACGTAGCCTTTTGCCCGTAGACTGGGACAAAACCGGTTGGGTGCACTTCAACGTTCAAATCAATCACTAGTATAAATGTATTTGGGTGTGGGACGTGATGAAAATGCGAGCCACAACAGAGTTTGGACTCCAAGGGTATATAGAGAATAAAATGAGAGAAATAGATAGAAATGTTACGATTGCGATAAAATTGCATTATCTTCAATGACACTTAAGCCCTTATTTGAGTCCCATTCTCAAAAACTTATTTTTTTCTCAAACTCATTTTCAATTACGTATTCTCCTAATATATTAATTTTACACGTAAACTCAACATTTTTCTCAACTTTTTAATCACACATTCACCAAAAAATCACTATTACAAAATCTTTTACATCTAAAACATGGGGCTCAAACAAGGCCTAAGTGTGAGCTTTTATAGTAAAAAATGTGAAATGATTATCATAGAATGAAAAGATATGTGGTCTCATCCTAATGGTGGAACAGTCTTCTCTTAGGTGTCACTCCGTCAATTATATGTTGGTGCATTTAATGTTGAATAATGCTATCTGGTGTTTCTAGAGTTTGAAGTTACTCCTTCGAAAACAATCCGACAGAATCACCTGAATGTAAGAAATGATCAACAGGATCCAAAATGTAATTCGAGCCCACCGACTTCACGATATTTCCTTAAAACGAATTTGCTGCCTTCAATAATACTAAAGGCGTCCAACAATCGTTTCTCAGGATAGAACGAATTTTCGTCTCCTACGGAAGCAGCACTGCAATTTGCAGGAGTTCCAACGAACTCAACGAAATGTATTTGACTTCGAAACAATATCAGAATGAGAGACATGAGAATAAGATTCAAAGCACAGAAAGTTTGCAATGAATTTGATTATTTACAATTTGGCCCAAAAATTTAAATAAATTTTATCCAAAAAATTAATGTATTGCAAAGGTCCACCCGCATCCAAATATGAACCGGACCGGACCGGACTCGGTCTCGAACACGGGCACGTGCTCGTGTCGTGTTGAGCCAGCTGGCAGGACGAAAGGCGGCGGCGGCGGCGACGACGCGCGCGTGTGGGTTGATGACCAAACCCAATAGGATATAGGTCTTCCCCCTTCCAAAGACTATTGGTATCCCTTGGAGCCCAAACCCAATTCATAAACTTCCACCTCATAAACCACACCGAAGTTTCCTAACTTTCCTATGTGGTTATAGTATTCAGAAAATCAAATTCTTCCATAATACTTAGTTTTATGTGTGTTACTTTAACACTTAATATTTCATTCAATTCTAAATGATTTTCGACCAATAAATATATCACTTTAATCATCTCGCGGAGTAGAACGTGAATATGCTAGGTCCCGTATTAATTAAAAGGTGGATCCTACTGAAATTTGAGCTTAAAGTTGACCCATTTCATAAACATTTTTCCAACAATCTCCCACATGAATGAAATATGTTGGCATTTTCCAAACAATAACATCTGATATGTTTTTCAAAGTAAAAATTGAAGAAAACTATATCAGGATAAGTAGTCAATGACTTTGAACTTTTCCTAGTAAAATCTATCAGATTTCCTTAGCCAATCAGTAGCAAGTTGTTTTGAACAGTCAACCATTCATGGAAATCTAAACAATAGAAGTCACACAGTTCTCTTCAAACATAGTTGGTTCTCACGTTTGTGTCCATTTTGGCCTTGGACACCTCTTGGTTTATAAGTGATTTTTAGAGAATTCATCTTCACCTAATTCTCTTAGAAGCGGCCCCTTCTCACTCATATAGGTGATTTTCATAAAGAGTATTCTGCTATACTCCACTTGAACGAATCAAGATATAGAAATCATTAAAAGCGTAACTTAACCTATTTTGCAGCAGCTAGGCACTGGCTCATCATAGGAATGGGTAGGAGTAAAATCTTCCTAGTGCATACTAAGTTTTTCACAGTTCAGTTGTCTCATTGAACCTAAATCTTGGGATCTCCAGTCAACTAGGTTGGGTTGCCACCATGGGAACTTTTGATTATTTTATTAGTTTTAATTCCATCCCCTTCGATGAACTTTCGACTTGCTCTCTTGTTAAACTTTTAGTTAACGGATCCGCAATAGTCTCTTTTGATTTCACATACTCTATAGAGATAATGCCAGTAGAGAGCAATTGTCTAACAGTATTGTGTCTACGACGTATATGTCGAGATTTACCATTATACATTGCATTTTGTGCCCTACCAATTGCTGATTGACTATCGCAATGGATACATATAACAGGCACAAGTTTTGTCCAATATGGAATATCTTCTAGAAAGTTTCGTAGCTATTCGGCTTCTTCTCCGGCTTTGTCTAATGCAATGAATTTAGATTCCATTGTTGATCTAGCTATACATGTCTGTTTTGAAGATTTACACCATACTGCAGCACTTCCAAGTATAAAGACATATTTACTTGTTGATTTGGAGTCTTTAATATCTGATATTCAATTTGCATCATAGTATCCTTCAAGTACTGCTGGATATCTAGAATAGTGCAATCCAAAATTTTGGGTATGTTTTAAATACCCTAAAACTCTAACAATAACCTTCCAATGATCAATGCTTGGATTACTCATATATCGACTTAGCCTACTAATTGAATAGGCAATATCAGGTCGAGTGCAATTCATGACATACATTAAACTGCCAATAATACGAGAGTATTCCAATTGAAACTTACTATCACCAGTATTGAAAACAAGGTGCATATTAACATCCATATGTGTTTTCATAGGAATAATATCACATTTCTTGAATTTATCAAGAATCTTCTCAATATAATGTGATTGAGACAATACGAGACCATCAAACGTTTTAGAGATTTTAATTCCTAATATAACATTGGCCACACTTAAATCCTTCATTTTAAATTTACTTGTTAGCATCATTTTTTTAGTTTGAATTATGGTGTCATTGTTACTCATAATCAACATGTCATCTACATACATACCATGACATACCCATTTGGAGTGTTCTTGACATAAACACATTTGTCGCACTCGTTAATTTTGAAACCATTTGACATTATAATTGTGTCAAATTTTTCATATCATTTCTTAGGAGCCTGCTTTAATCCATATAGTGATTTAACAAGTTGACACAGTTTCTTTTATTGTCCTGAGGCCACAAATCCTTCAAGTTGCTCCATATAAATTTCTTCATCTAATTCCCCATACAAAAAATCTGTTTTAACATCCATTTGATGTATATCCAAATCATTCAATGCTGTTATTGTAATAAGCATACATATGAAAGTGATTCTTGTCACAGGAGAATAGGTATCGAAATAATCAAGACCTTCTTTTTTCTTGTAGCCTTTATCGACAAATCTTTCTTTATATTTGTCAATTGATCCATCTGCTTTCATTTTCCTTTTGAAAATCCATTTACATCCAAAAGCTTATTACTGGGAGAGAGGTCTACTATTTCTCAAGTATGATTTTGTAATATAGATTCAATTTTCACTATGAACAGCTTCTTTCCAATATAAAGCTTCGATTGATGACATAGCCTCTTTAAAACTTTGAGATTCATTTTCTAACAAATATGTTAGAAAGTCAGGCCCAAAGAAGGTTGACGTCGTAGCCCTCTTACTTCGTCTAGGTTGTTCATTTATAGATTCTTGATCTACAGTCTCTTTATTTTCACGAGATCTCTTTTATGAATTTGATTCACCTTACATGTTATAAGGAAAAACATTTTCGAAAAATGTAGCATCCCTTGATTCAATAATCGTATTAACATGCATATCGGGTATTTCAGACTTATATACCATAAATCTGTACGCATTACTATGTTTGGCATAACCAATGAACACACAGTCAATGGTTTTAAGTCCTATCTTAACCCTTTTAGGTTTAGGAACTACTACCTTAACTAAACATCCTCATACCTTCAAGTATTTATAATTAGGTTTGTGACCTTTCCATACTTCATAAGGTATCTTATGCGTTTTTCGATGTGGTAGTTTGTTAAGAATATAGTTGGCAGAAAGCAAGACTTCCTCCCACAAGTTCTGCGGTAATTCAGAACTTATCAACATAGCATTCATCATCTCCTTCAATATTCGATTCTTGCGTTCAGCAATATCATTAGATTAAGGAGAATAAAGCACGGTAGTTTGATGAATAATTCCATGTTCCGAACAGAATTTCTCAAATGGTGAATCATATTCACCACCTCTATCACTTCTTATAGCCTTAATCTTTTTACTAAGTTGATTTTCAACTTCTAACTTGTAGTGTATAAACACTTCAATTGCTTCGTCTTTGCTTTTGAGCAAATACACATAGAAATATCGAGTACAATCATCGATAACAATGATAAAGTACTTATTACCTTCCCTAATTTGAACAAATTTTAAATCACATATGTCAGTGTGGATTAAATCTAGGGGTTCGGTACTTCTTTCAACAAAATGAAAGGGTAAACGTGACATTTTGGCTTCTACACATATATCGAATTTGTGATTAGGATTTAAATCACACTTTGGTAATAAATCTAATTTGATTAGTCTACGCACAAAGTGTTATAATTTGTATGTCGTAATCGTTCATACCAAATGTTAAATGACTCAAGCAAATAAGAAGAAGATGTATTCTTATTCATAATTGGAGGTACAACAATCATTACATTCAACTTAAAGAGCCACTTATTCAGGTAGCCCTTTCCTGCAAACATTTCATTCTTTGAGAGTACAAATTTGTCTGAGACAAATACGAGCTTAAACCCGTTCTTACTTAGTAGAGAACCAAATACCAAGTTTTTCCTAATATCGGGCATATGAAGAACGTCATTCAAAGTGAGCTCTTTTCCACTTGTTATTTTCAGCACTATCTTCCTATGTACTTCTACCTTGGAAGATGACGAGTTTTCCATGTGGAGATGTTCATCATGATCCATCAATTTGTAGGTAGAGAACATCCCGCGGTTTGAGCATATGTGACGAGTAACTCCAGTATCCACCTACCACTCTTTAGTGTTTCCAGCTAAGTTGCATTCAGAGACGACCGTAGAAAGGTTCATGTCTTGTACCTTATCAGTGAGGTTCTCATGTTCTGTTAGATTGGCCTGGTGGATTTTTCCCTTCCATTCTTTGGCTTTCGACAATCCTTGGATCGATGTCTTGCCTTGCCATAATTGTAACAGTTCCCTTTAAACTTTTTAGCAGTTTTTAAAGAACCAATTTGTCTTTCATCATTGTACTTCCTCTTTTTGCTAGTCTTGAAATCTCCTTCTACAATGTTGGCTTTTGATTCCATTGAATGAGATGCACCATTCATTTTTTCAGTTTTGCGATTGTCTTCTTCTATTTTCAATCGGACAATCATATCTTCAAGTTTCATTTCCTTCCGCTTGTGCTTTAGGTAATTCTTGAAATCCTTCCATGAAGGCGGTAATTTTTCAATCAGTGCAGCGACTTGAAATGATTCACTTAGTTTTATTCTTCCGGCATGGATGTCGCTAAGTATGATTTAAGTTCTTGAACTTGAGACATGACAGTCTTGCTGTCAACCATTTTATAGTCCAAAAATCGATCGACAATAAATTTCTTATTGCCGGCATTTTCGATTTTATACTTGGTGTCTAAAGATTCCCATAGTTCTTTTGCAGACTTCACATTGCAGTACACATTATATAATGTGTTGTTCAATCCATTGAGTACATAATTTCTGCACAGAAAATCAGAATGCTTCCATGCATCAACCGCAGCCAATTTTTCAGCATCACTGTCTCGCTCGGTATATGAAAGCGCATCTTCTTTGAGAAATTTAGCCAGATTTAATTTTGTCAGACAAAAAAGGATTTTTTATTGCCAATGCTTGAAATCTGACCCATTATATTTTTCTGATTTTTCCCCAGTCGTATTCGGGAGTGTGATACCAGAAGTTGCCATTTCTGTAACACAATCAGAAGATCAACTGTAAGAAAGAGTAGAAACAAAAACAGAATAATAGCGAAATTCGTTTTAAGATTGTTGTTTCTAGAGTTTGAAGTTGCTCCTTCGAAAATAATCCGACAGAATCACCTGAATGTAAGAAATGATCAACAGGATCCAAATGTAATTCGAGCCCATCGACTTCACGATGTTTCCTTAAAACGAATATGCTGCCTTCAATGGTGCTAAAGGCGTCCAACAATCGTTTTCCAGAAAAGAACGAATTTTCGTCTCCTACGGAAGTAGCACTGCAATCTGCATGAGTTCCAACGAATTCAACGAAGTGTATTTGACTTCGAAACAATATCAGAACGAGAGAGAGGAGAATAAGATTCAAAGCACAGAAAGTTTGCAATAAAAATGGTGTAAATTTTCTGACAGAGAGGCAAACTATTTATAGACTTATTCGTGGTCATTCGAACAGTCGTCACCTTTCAGACAAACCTCAAAAACTCGAAACAGACATGTTCTAAAGTCGCGTCTGTTAAGTCGGTTAACAGTCGATTGTTTGATCGGTTAATAGACGACTGTTAAACAGTCAATCCAGACCAAAAAATCACTCGGAATAAGCCAAAAAATTTGAATTTCATAATATACCCAAGAATTTGATTATTTACAATTTGGCCCAAAAATTTAAATAAATTTTATTCAAAAAGTTAATGTAGTGCAAAGATCTACCCGCATCCAAACACAAATCGGACTCGATCTCAGACATTGGCACGAGCACGTGCTCCTGTCGTGCCGAGCCGGCCGGTCGGACGGACGGCGGCGGCGATGGCGCGCTCGTGTGGGTTTATGACCGAATCCAATAGGATATAGGTCTTCCCCCTTCCAAAAACTATTGGTACCCCTTGGGGCCCAAACCCAATTCCCAAACTTCCACCTTATAAATCACACCAAAGTTTTCTAACTTTCCTATGTGGGATAAGTGTTCGAAAAATCAAATTCTTCCATAATATTTAGTTTTATGTAGGTTATTTTAATACTTAATATTTCATTCAATTCTAAATGGTTTTCAACAAATAAATATATCACGTTAATCATCTCGCGGAGTAGAACGTGAATATACTAGGTCCCGTATTAATTAAAAGGTGGGTCATATTGAAATTTGGGCTCAAAATTGACCCATTTCATAATCATTTTTCCAACACTATCTTCCCTATGTAGGAGAAATCAGTGCATTGATGGAAAAAGTGAAAGGAAAATTAATAATATAAATCATGCCACATGGAAGAGTGTAACCCACAATGTACCTATAGCAGCTTTATTTAATGTTTGTGAAAGTAGCTGCCCTGTAGCCTAAATTTGACATTTGGAAAGTAAACTGACAAGTTGATCGTGAGACGTCTACTGTAGAAATGTCACATCAATCAATCAATCATATGAAGATCTAGTACAAATCTCGGAAGACAAAGTGATAGATGCCTTTTTTTCCAATAAAAAGGCTAATTGACTTGGATTACTTCTACTGTAGGTTATGACAACTCGCCTAGGCCATGGAATGTCGACCTCTACATAGCACATCAACAGAGGTGGTGCATCACTTCAACTACTTTCATTATGACATCGACTAGGTCAAATAGGATAATGATGTGGGGGTGTGAACTTGATTGAACTTGTTAGTTGACTGCCACGTGACGTTCTTAATTATGAGCCTCACTGAAAGAGGCTAACATGGCCTTCCCCTTCCTTGTATATTGGGTTTGGTCTCTGCGCCGAGCATGAATTTGTTAGATATTTTGGCCATGAATACCCACGATAAAGATTTCGTACCATTTTAAAGATATTTTTTCGAACGTTGAAGTTTTATCCACACAACATATGATATACAGCACATACGTGCAAATGGCACTGGACAATGATGGAGATAAGAGTATGTGAGTGGAGGACTGCATGAATTTACGTTCAACAACTTGCTAAAAATTGTAAAAAACGTCGAGCAGACGCAGGAAATAATGACAAAAATGGAGATAAAGGTATTGCGCATGAATACTGATTTGGATCGAAAATATGAAGAATCTCTTTAAAGCGATAAAGAAAATTAAGAGGGTATTTTTGAACATATTTGTATAATTTTTCTCAAATTTTTTGTCGTAAGAAGAGTTTTTAGAGGAAATCTATCTAAGTTAACTCTCTCATAAAGCTTTTCTACAAGAACTAGAAGCTCTAATTTCTCTCGACTTACCTCGTCATGAAGGCATAAAAAGGGTTATTAAATTATCTTTCCTTACGAAGGTATAAATAAAGATTATTAATTTATCTTGACTCACATTGTCGTAGTGTTATAAATAAAGGTGTAACACAAGTTGGCAAGAAGCGCACACTTAAAAATAAGGGAAAATGATGTATATATTGATGTGA
>NC_036237.1:6505813-6507085 GCF_002742605.1 Olea europaea var. sylvestris
GGGGGGGGGGGGGGGGGGGGGGGGGGGGGGGGGGGGGGGGGGGGGGGGGGCTTATTTTTCTTCATGTTAATAAAATTCTTGATTTTCTTGTATTTTGTAAATACTATACTTGCTAAACATGGTAGAAAATCAGAAAAACTCAAAATTATTCCGTTGATAAAATTTCGTACCATAGTTGCACAAAGAAAAATTACTCTATGGATATTATCTCCCAGTGGCAAATGGGAGGGCGGATAGGGCTCAGCGCGGTAGTGTGCAGAGTTCGATTCCCCGCAAGGTGGAATTGGCTTTGTTGCAAGCGGGAGTTACCATATGGGTTAACAGTCTTGGCCTATCCATATGCTCTCCACCCTGGCTCCTGGGAGGCACATCCTGCGATTTACCTCCTCCCGATGGCCCAGGACAGGGTCGGTCGGGGCCCCTAAGGTTGGGGTTCAACTTTTTTTTTTTTTTGAGAAGAAAATAGAGTTGCCCTATACTTGGGGACCACAAGCACAATTTGAGATAGCATTGGATAAGAATGAATGATTTTACTGATCCTATTGCCCTTGTTGGTCCAATACCTTTAAGGTTTTTTCCTACATAGCTTTTTTGTTTTTAAACACTTCATACCTTGTTTTTTTATTTTTGCTGCTTTAAAATATTAATAAAATATTGAAGAGATTCTTCAAATTTTCGATCCAGTATTCATGCGCAAAATAACTATTTGTGATCTTGCGTTATTTAGTTCTCAACGATTCTACCTAAATCAACTAGCATTAAATCCAGATTACACTCTATCATGCTATTTAAGAGATTTGTCTATTTGTAAATATTTTTGTAGAGGAACTACTGCATAGAGCAGAGATGGCACGTGTTTATGAGCACATTGACTTGTTTACACAATGAATGGTTGTGATGACTACCCAACAACAAGGTTTAATGGGTTTTTGAGTCGAAGGAGTGTGCGAAAAGCTTCTAGTTAAGTTATTGTGCCTCTCACGCTACTGTCGAAGGTGTAGAAGAACACTTACCTAATACAGTTTAATTGATTACGAAAAACAGGACATATGTGAAGGCTAGCATGATCCAAAAGATTCTATGGTTTGAACGAGCACACATCTTTAAGAAAAATATTGATGAAATACGAAATCTGCTAATTAATAGAAGATTGTGGCTGAATTTGATTTTAAAAAAAAAAAAGTAAGAAACAATTTTTTACTTTTTTCAATGACTGGTGATAACAAGCATGAAAACCACATCATTATATAAATCAAGTGATCCACCCCCCCC